>NC_024326.1:7266275-7332408 GCF_000523025.1 Cynoglossus semilaevis
AGCGGCGGAGAAGCGTGGGGGGGGGGGGTGGGGGCGGGGGGGTTCACTCACTTTCATTAGCATATGAAAAAAACTGACTAGTATCTGAGCTGGTTCGTCATCTGCTGAATCATATTTATGCACTCACCCCTGCTCGTGAACACACACACACACACACACACAAACCGAAGCAAATGATGCTTCCCGGAGGTCTGTGGTTCGTCTGGGGCAGATTTCTCAAGGGGGGGTGGAGGGGGTGTGAACGGAGGCCGCCTGATGCTGAGGCTCTGTGTGATTCTCTGTGTTAATCTGGCTGCTAGGTGTCCTTGAGCCCAGCCCATTCCCCCCTAACCCCATCTGCTAGCATTCCCACCACAGAGGGGAGAATGGGCCAGTACTGGAGGGGGGGGGGGGGGGGGGACAAAAGCACGGCAGACATTCCAGTGCAGCCCTCATAATGACAAAGCCGGCATCCAGGCTGAGGTGGAGGGGACGTATCTGAGCAAACCTCTCCCACTTTGTGGTGGACGCTGCCTGTTATAATAATTTTTCATATAATGTCTTGTTATTACGGAGCAGATGCCGCGGATATTCATCAGCGACCTTGAGTCTCCGTGTCCCCTTGCTCCCCAGCTTATCCCTGCACTTGGGACGCTCTCATGTAATTAACACAGACATTATTGTGATGGAGTTAGAAAAAAAGAAAAAAAAAAAGAAAGAAAAAAAAGTCCCAATACCTCATCATGAAACCAATAAACTGGACCAGAGTCGCAAAGTGAGATTCTGGAGACCATAAAATTAATTACGTTATTTACATTTCCCTTTGATAGAGGCTACTGAAGGCGAGATGATAGAGGCAAAGCAGATTACACCAAATAAGATTTCAAAATGTCAGTGCTGCACACTCGAGCAACTGACTGTCACGATTAGATTACTCTTTAATATAATTACTCTCTAAGGCTGTGTGGACACAATGCATAGGTAAAGAAACTAAATAAATAAAAGTAAAAAAACCTTTGAGTTGCGTCTTAACTGATTCCCATTCTTTTCTCCACCAGCCTCTTTCTCGTAACCTCTCTTCAACAGTATCATTTTGAATTATAGGGAGTGGATGGGTGCTCTGTGCAAGGTCACTGTCTGGTGTGTGGCACACACACCCACCTACTCCCTCCAACTTCACCTCCTCCTCCTCCTCCCCTCTGCCTTGTTTTTGTTTCCTCTTCCAGAAGCACACTGAGTGAAGGGTTAAAACTGGAATGGATTTAATTATGGAATGAATGGAATTATAATGCGCCTGCAGCAAGTTTTCCTCCTTATTTATTAAAGCAGCTGATGGGCCAGGTTTGATGAGCCACTTCTGGCATAATTGAGTCATCACACAAAGAGGGTTCCTCGCATTCAGAGTGGTTTTATCAGCAGCAAACAGACCTGATTACTGGCAATTACACTCTGATCTAGGGGAAGGAGAAAAAAAAGGGTGAATGTGCAGGGTAACTTCTGTGTTTATAGTTTACCCGGGGAATAATTTTCACATTAATTTTACATGCTAAGTGTTTTCTGTTTATGTATAATAAAGAGCAAACGGCAGGAGATTGCAGCTTTTACTTTCATATTTCCTTGTAATGAATGTCTGAGGATACAGCAAACTTATCTTAATTTATATTTACCCTATAGGAGGTGGAGGCAGCGCCGTGAACAAGATATTCAGCAGGTCGCAAATAATCACACCTGCCCTGAGGCGGGCAGGTTCATCTGAACGTGAGAGCTTTTTTTTTTTTTTCCTTTTTTTTTTTACCGTGAGAAAAAAAAAACGTACATGTTCTGCTCGCATTAGTAACTTTTTCTGAGGGAGGGTTTGGACACAAAGAGATCAGACTCCATGTCCCTCAACACCAGCTGGACATTAGAAATCTGTCTGGATGTATTTAAGAGGGGGAGGGGACGGAGGGAGGTCTTGAACATTAAATTTATGGATAACACTTGGCCTTTAATCTGCGGTTCATGATATGAAATAGAACCTATTTATACCGACTATTTCAATGTTATGAACAGAAATACTATGAATATGAATGAAATAAAAATGAAGCTGAATGGATGGTTTTTGTACCAAACCAAACCAAAAATGATTTTAAATGTCTGATGAGATTAAAAATAGAGATTTAAAAAACATTCTAATATAAAATGTTTTAAGAAAAATTTAGACTGAAATTACATTTTTTATATGTATAGGAGCCAAATATTTTTTTATTATTATTTTGTATTTATTCTTATTTTCCCCACAGCAGTAGTAAGAAATCTGAAATGACAGAAAGTGGAAATGTTTTGACTATATGCTGTATATTATATATCACAAAAATACAAATTAGAAGGAAATATTTTACATTCTTTTTTTAAAATCAAATAAACTGTTATAAAATCTTAGCGACTCTATACATATACTGTGCATCTGGAATGCAACCAAAACTGCTCTGTGGGAACAAACGATAGAGAAAATCAAACATGTTGAAATATTCACCATCGCTCTGATAACTGAGCTGATTGGCTCAGACTGTCAGGGGGGAGGGGGGACGAGGGGGTGTCAGTGGTTTTTGCCAATATATGTTAAAATCCTGGATTACAATCTGTAGTCCTCTCCCTCTCGCCAGTGTACGTCTACGATAAAAACCAAAATAAATGTTTAAATTCAGCTTTCGATACTGAATGGTTTGGGTTTGAAAACTTTTTTGGGGATGTATTTATATTTTTATACCACAGAGCGGAGTCCATTCAATAAAATGAAGGACCATTATTCTGGTTTTATGTGTGTTAACGAAAAAGAAAAAGACAGAATCTGTAGGACCAAAACTCTTCTGCCAGCAATTTATGAGCATTCTTCCTTCTGATGGAGCTTTCTGGACTCACGGAGACACACTCGAATATCATGAAGTCAACTGCGATTTCAGAGATAACAGCCTCACAGCTACCCTGACGGCCAAGCAAAGTGTTTGCGTCTTTTGCCAAAGAGTACTTTTATAGAGAAGCGTATTGGCATCTTATCACTTTCTCCGAGGCAGAGACGCTTCAATAAAAGAACACAGCTCACAGAACCCTTAACAGACAATTAGGAGCCTGGCTGGTCCACTACGGCTTCAATGAGTCCTGATGATGGCATAACTACAGGGGAACCTTGTTATTGGACACAGTTAGCAAGAGTCCCATAAAAGAGTCAGACGGTGACACCTTTGCCGAGGTGATTTACCAGACTTGTCATCCCGTTCCAGAGTCATCCCAGAGCCTCCCTTCTAAATTGAGTTCATCTGGAGCCGGACCACACGCAAGGAAGCAAGTCCAGATTATTTCTTCTGACATCAAAGAGCCAATTTCTGTTTTTGACCAAATTTGGTTCCCTCATCACACCAAAGGGGCAGAGACGGTTTGTTATTTCACGAGTGAAATTCAATCCAACTAGAATAGGAACAGCAGAAATATTGAAACAAATAAAAATGAAGTGTCCTCCTGCACTTCACTCAGCACCGGTGCCAGTCGTAATGAAGGAGCATCTATTTCATATGAGCATCGTCGACGTGGATTTGGAGACGCCGTCTAATTTAGGGACAGGTGTTTGCAGAAAAAGAACTTCCAGTCTGGGTGCAACAAAGAGCGGAGTAAATCCGGCTCATTGTTCCGGCCCGAGGAGGCCCTTTCATGGAGGAGGTGGCATGAATGCAAGCAGGTGGTCTGTAATTTAGAGGAAAACGTAGTAACCGTTCCAGCAAATCCGCCGTCACAAAAGGCAGGTCTCCGGTGCTCTGCAGCTCCCGGGGGGCCCAAGAGGGAAAAGTTTACCTGGAACATGCAGCGGTCTGAGAGGAGTCAGAGACTTGAGGAGTGATTCCTAATCAGATTGCACTGAAGTGAACAGCACGGCACGGCAGCTGCAGTTTTCCCAGGGTTAATTACCTTTCACTGCTCCCCCTAAATGAGTCAGCTGTTCCTGTCATTAAACAACTCCACTCTGTATCTGCTCCGCTGTCCTCTGCACACGTGCACGCACACATGCGCACACACACGCCCCTTAGTTTTCAAACCAACATTGATTTTTTTTTTCAAGTAGGTGCTTATGCTAAAAATATGAAAACATCAGTCGACAGACTATTATTAGAGAATTTAATTATTGGCAGTTCCGTTTTTTCATTGTAATCTAAAGTAACCCTGTCCTGTTAAAGGAAATGAACAAGAATCTGTGTACGGTTTAAGATGTGAATCAACAAAATCATGACCGGAAGTGCAGTAGTGCAGTCTTACAATCAGAGGGTTGTAGGATCGATTCCAGACCAGCTGGGTTCCTCAGTCATCAGTAGAGAAATAGCAAAAACTGTCTATGTACAGTGAGTACAGAGCATACACTTCTACAGGATTATTAAAAACATCTATTTAAAAAAGAAAACTAATTTAATAGACTTCTGAATTTTAAGTAAAATAAACTCAGTAAAAGTGATTTTAATTTTCAATAATTTAAAACAATTTAGACTTGAATTGCAAGTACATATGTTTTAAAAAAAAGTTGGACTTCAGATATAAAACGTCAAAATTCAAAGACAAGAGTTTTACTTTCACTCCAAGAGTCTGACCGTAATCTTAGAAATCTGAATTCTGTATTCTAGAAAAGAAAACATTTTCAAGTGTTCTTAAATTATATTACATATATCTTTGTTAATGTCTGATATGTAAATATATGTCCACACAACAACACCTGGATTTAAACATATATATATATATTTGCATGTATTAGAGCCCAGTAGAGGAGATCTGCTGTTAGCCATCTAGCACAGCATCTCTCTGCTCACTGAGCTGAGTGGCTCAAAATGTTGAGAAAGTCTGAAGAGAGATTTCTTTTCCACTGTGTGTGAAAATCCCCGACCAACTGGATTACAAACTGCAGTCCTTCAACTCATGCCAGTTTAAATCCATGTTAACTCGCATTTACCTCTGGCATATGAATCCTCAATATGCGTAAGCTTTGTCTGGAAAGAGCCGAACACAGGAATTTCACGCACCATTGATGCCCAGCAGCTAAGTCCTGTTTGGAACACAACTGGAGGTTGACTTTACATCTGGCCTTAAGAAAATCTGGGGAAGCCCTGAGCGGTTGTAGCTCTGAAGACACGAGGGGCCATGGTTCTGATCACAATCAGGTGGAAGTGCACCGACACTGCTGGGTACAAATCCACGTAACCATGGTGACGGGTATAAACTGAGAGCAGTGTGCTGCGGTCAAGAGTATAATCAGAGTCATTACAACCAAGATTTCTGCGTGGCGTATTGTCAGACAAACATTATTTACACAGTTGTGCAAACAGAGAGATGACGATAAGGTAAATGATGGCGTGAGCAGCCGGGGGTTGATCTGACTGAGGAAGGGTCCGGCGTCCATACTGTCTCTGACGCTCATCACACACACACACACAGTTTCAGAGGAGGAGAGTTGAGCCAGCCTATTTTGTTCTTTTAAAGGTTAGCAGCGGCTGTTTAGTGAGTTTGATCGGCGCCTGCCAGAGCAGCAGATGGTCCATGAATATGAGTGTGTGCATCAATAAACGCAACCATTTTTAGCTAAAAGTAAATTTAAACCAAGCCGAGGGTTTAATGTTAGCATTTCACTCTGACACCAGACCACGGTGGGGAAAATAGTTTGATATTTTCTTCTATAGCGACAGAACAGAGCCAAAGCTCTAATGAAAAAGAGTCAAATGAAAGGTTTCGAATACAGACGCGACATTTACGCACTTTAAAGTGTATGAATAAACAGGTGTTTTTTTGTTTTTGTTTTTTTGGTCTGTAAAAATCGTTATGCAACAGCATGTAAAGACTTACTCACAGTAGCTAATCCTTCAACAAATACAAACACAGAGCCAGAACTAAACCAACTGTGAAACTTTGATGAATGAAAACCGACTCTAAGCTCCGACACCAGGTGAAATCCAGTTGGAGGACATGACAAAAAAAAGTGACTGGAGGAAAAACATGGAGGGAAAAGTTTGGGGTTTTTCTGCAGCAAAGTCAAAGTAAGAAGAAGTCCAGTCGTCTTCGTCTCAGTCAGCCGTGAACACAGATCAGATTCTCTGAACACAATTATCTGAGCCGGAGCAGCACACACACAGAGCAGCACATCCTCACCCTGACAAACACAACCACTTGTCTCCTCTGTGGACGCACTGTTAACATGTCTGACAGGACAGAATGGCGAGCTCCACTTACCGTTCCTCCCCTTTTAGCCTTTGTTGTGCATCACAGTGACATCGCTTGAGGAGACGGAGCAGAGGAAAAAGAGAAGTCCAGAGTCTCGCTGCTCACACAGTGTGTTTGCTTGTCTCTCTCTGTGTGTCTGATTTTTCACCCGAAACGCTAAGCTTTTTTTTTCCTTGATGTGTGTGTGTGTCTGTGTGCGTGTGTGTGTGTGTGTAGCCTTTGTGTCATTCACTTAACAACCAATCTCATTAGCTGCCGGGCTACAATGGGCTGAATTATTTTCTGTGTAAATACACCACATGGTGATCCTCAAGGTAAAAACACTGAAGGTCTTTTTAATCACAGATGCACCAACAACAAAAGTGAGTCATGGATAAAATGAACAAGTAATGTGAAAATATAGTCTGACATGGGGAAGGTTTAAAGAGAGGAATGATATAAAAAAAATACTGTTTTTAAAATTAATTTAAGTATTGTATTTTAAAATAAATATAAAAAATGAGAATTAAAAATGGAAGCGATTGTATAAAGGACAGAGAACTATCGACAGGCCTAGAATAATATATATATGTCCAAAAAGTGACTTCCTCCAGAAATACAAGCAAACACAAAATCTAGGGAGAATAAAGCCTATATATTTTTGTGTGGTTTTTTTTTTGTATGTGCCTTTCATCAAAATTTCAAAAAAAGAGTGCTTTTTAATTTTTATTAATTTCTTTGAATTCTCTGGTCGCTGTGCTTTCTGGTGCAGAACCACAGATTTGTGTAAAATGTATCTGTTGTAAGCACTTGAAGTCATGACAGCTGTCATATAAGCATCAGGGACATGTCTATTGGCCAACTTGACCCTTGTTAGAAAAACAAAACAAATAGAAAAAAAGGAGAATACTGCAGCCTGGGACTGCCGAGCAGGGTCACTGGAGATTTTCCAGACAAACGCTGCACAGGGGAGGAGAGGGGAGGGGAGCAAGAATAAAAAGGACAGGCTCAGAATCTCATTTTAACAGACCGCACACAATCTGGGCTCCCACAGAACTATCTCTGCCTGACCGCTTTCTATTTATCCCTTATCAGTGTTTACCAACCGCTAGTTTTCTTTCATTCACACTGTGAGGCAGTTCTCTTACTATCAGTCAACAGCTGACACCGTGGAACAGCCTCAAAGGCAAAAGGAAGGGATCAAAACTAAACCAAAGCTGTTTAAACAATACAACAGAGGAAATAAATTCATAAATCCTAATTCTTCCCAACCCACAAGGGTATAAGCAGATTCTTTATAGTTAGGCCAATAAACAGAGCCACAGCCAATGAGGTACATTACCATCAAGGTACCCACTGAAATAGACTTAGGGAAAAAAAGAACAAAATTCCATGTAATATTAATTGGGAACATTTCATAGTCTTGCCCTGTCAAATGATTGTAAGTATTCACTGACTGCTAATTTGTGTCCCACCAGATCTACCCTCATTATTCATGGACTTAAAAAAGCCTTTAAGGTAAAAAAAAAAAAAAAATCACATGACATAAAACAATCTGAAATTCTCATCATCAAACATGATGAGAATTTCACTTTTTTTTACCACTACAGCAAAACTGATTATTTTCCTCAATATTACAATCAGTCCACTAACAAAGAAAAAATGAAAAACAATTTAATTTTATATTTAAATTTAAATGTCTCAAATCTAAATATTCATCAAATCTATATTTAGTTATGAAGACTAAATCATTATACAGGACAGTGTGGTCGCACTGTTGCTATACATTTTCAGATGCACAAACAGCAAAAGCTTATTTTTATGGAAACCCTGTTTAAAAGTTAAGTAATTAATTACATTGATCCTTTCACCAGCTGCTCCACGGCAGATGGATCGTTTTGGAGACTTTGTTGAATTCAATCCACATAATTCATTTTCCTGGATTAACTAACTGAAGTTTGGAAAAACAGGTAACATGGCGGGGTTTTTGGAATGACAATCGCCGTGATCAGCCGACGGCGAATTGAACTAAAATGAATCAAAGCCATTGAATGTATACTCTAACAACTAATTAGCAACTAAATTTAGTTTTAAATAATGAATGTACATATATGTGTAGAATTTTACAATGCCACCACAGGTGTTTGTGGCAGGTTGCAAAGAAGTTTGTGAATGGCAGTTGTGCAGAGCAGCAGCAGGTACCATGGACAGCTCCTGGAGGTGAGCAGCCCTGACATTAATGTGTTGTTGTGTAGCAACTGACGTGGCTGTTCTTTAAAGAGCAGGGTGTGGAGCAGAGAGGAATAAAAGCCTCTTACTTATCTCAGCTTCAGCACACGTCCTCATCAGAGTGTGCACTGCTGTTGTGAACAAACACAAAGTGTAACGGAGTCGTAAAAACTCTGCTCCTGGCTGTTGGGATGTCGCTGACTTCTCAAAGTATCATCACCAGGTCTGCAGCATTTTAGACTGAATTTAAGTAAAGTAGTGGAGATTAACAGGTCTAATGACAAGTGGTGTTATATTTCAATGTATGTTTGTTTAAAGCTGAATTATCCTGATGTACCACTGAGGTACATACAACCAGCATCATATCTACCGACTGTAAACTCTTGACAATTTCAAATAGATGTTTCCTCAATAATTTGACCTCAGAAATAGAAATTTCCTGTTCCTGTTCGGAGGTAAACGGTGTTGTATGCAGAGACTTTGAGTCATTAGTGAACAGCAAGTTACTGGTAAATGATGAACTTTTCCGACATGCATCCGTTCTGCTAAATCAATAGTTGCCCTGGAGACTGAAGAGTGCTTTGGCCAAACAGAATTTGTTGAAAGCTTAGACCTGCCTGCACGCAACGCAAAAAAAAAAAAAAGCCTGTTCAACGACCTCTCACCGCATTTAACATTAGTTAACTGAATTAGCCTCCAACACTTCAAAAACTTTACCGCAGTTCAAAAAAACAAATCAATTAGGAATTTAAAAATAAAACAGATCTGTAAGACTGTAATTACTGGAACAGTCTTCCATTAAAGCTTGGAGTTTTGGGATTTTTTTTGTTCATCCTAAGCTGACACTACATTTAAAACCATTATTATTTCCCCACAAATTCATTGCTGAAATCCAAAATTACGGACATCCACAACAGGATGCAATGAACTAATAAAATGCAAATTACAGACATCCACAACAGGATGCAATGAACTACTTGACGGTCTGTTCAAATAAATAGTTGGAACACAGAGTCGGTGTTAAAGTGCGTTAGGGCTGCCTGCTCTTGTATGTACAGCTGTTACTGTCAAAGCCAAAGGCAGCCTGACAGTGCTTTGTCTCAGTATACAATACAAACATGTGTTCTCATTCTAAGACGAGCTAACGCCACACACAAATTTAATCACAGGCTATCCGGACGATCGAAAATGGGTCATGCATCTCTCAAAAAACTGTTATTCAATCTTATTTAATCTGCTGTCTGAACTGTCGAGAAATCTGCACAGACGCCAGACTCACTTTCCAGCAACATTTGTTCTCCCTAAACTGGCAGTAAAAAAAAAAAAAAAAGAATCAGCCTTACAGGAAGTACAGCTGAGTAGAATATAAGTAGAAATCTGTTTTTTTTTATCTCTTATTTCTACAATTCAGCTCCTCTTTGAGTTTCTCGGTGACAGCGTCTAACAGCAGGAGTCAAAGGGCTTATCCCTCTAAAAAGTGAAGCGGTGTATCTGTGGTGCTGAAAGCTGACCAAACTGAGGAAAACGTGAAATATAAAGAACTTTGACACCAACCTATTGCTGTGATCCCAAAAGTTTGATTTTCTCCCAGTTTCTTGATAGCTCTGCCGCGACTGTGCCTTTGAAAGGTAGTCCCCAGGAATATGACATACTGTGCCTTTGACAGCCTCGAGATAAGCACCTGCGTTCGGGTCCCTCTTTACGTCACACCTCCCCATTCACAGCCCTTCAACATGATGCACATTTGCACATCAACAGCCACCAACCCCCCTCCTCGCTCTACTCCCACATCCGCAAAAAACACACACACACAAGCAGGCACACAAGGAGGCAGATGCGCACTAGCCTCCACTCATGTGCGCATATACGCTCACACAGACACAGATTTGTGTGCACTTAGTGGGAGATTTAACATACACACAGACACACACATATATGCACACATATACACTTACAGGTGATTTATTGCCTTTTCACCCTTCAGTCCTTCCTTATTCTTATATTGATCCTTTTTCACAAAGCGTGATATATATATATATACACATATATATATTTATACATATATATTTATACATATATATTTATTTTTTTTTAACTTTCTCCTGCTTTGTCATCGAAGCAGGGCATAAACCCTCCCAAGCTCCTCATACATCACTCATCATGCAAATGAGAGGGAATGTCACTCCTCAGCAGCAGATGGCCAGGGATGATAACAATGGCTCAACAGAGCAGTTTCAATGTCTGCGACTTTATCACTAAGGCAACAACAAAAATAGACGATATGAAATCCTTGTCTGTTAATTTGATCACCCGGCTTTTTACTGTTTGTACCTGTCAGCCGCCTTCAATTCTGGAAATTAAAGGCTTTGTCCGAGGTGTTCTGTCACTACACGTCTGGCTATCAGTGAAAGGCAGGGACCTGGAAATGGTTTTTGGTGACTGCTACGGAAGGGCTGCTGCTTAGCACTTATTCAAGTAATTAGGTGTAATTCCTCCCTGCAGGCCATGTTCACCTCCTGGGTTAGCTCATACATTCGACAGGGGCCTGGATGCAGACAGAGGAGAAGAAGAATAGAAGAAAAGGGGGCCCCCAGAAATCACAAATGCAGATTTTTCAAACACTCCCTCCACCTCCACACCTCCCATCCCCCGTCCTCAGCCCAAAGTGATGTCACCCTGCGTCCTGCTGACTCCTGTTCATACAAGCCCCTGTAGCAGAGAGTAAACAGTGGAAGCGTTTAGCAAACAGGGCCAGATTACAGTGACAAAGGCAACCACACTTCTGGGTGGAGCCTGGGGCAAAGGAGGAGGGGAGAGGGTTAGGGTGGTGTGGTGTGGCTCAGGATTTAAAATAAGTGATACCCATGAGCCCCCCCCCTCAAACACCAAAATCCAAGCATAGCTCTTTCCCAGCTGATGGTCGGGGCCACCCAAACACGCTTATCTCCTGGTGACCCCCCCCAACCCCGCCCCCCAAACCGAGGTCCCTGGAGACAGACGTGTGAACACAATATGTAATAATAATAATATATTTTCAGTTCTCCTTTTTAGTGTGATTTGTGCATTTGATTATTCAAGGCTGTGGGACTTGAGGATGGAGAATATCATTACTTAAGGTTTGGCAGTTGACCATCACCTTGTTTAATGCCTCATTTGAAAGTCTAATTTCTAACTGTCTTCAAGAGCCAATTCATGGCACACAGTGAAAGAGACATACAAAGAGAGTAGACCTGCTCCCTTTCCCCTCCTTTCAGCATTTGTGTCTGATAATCACACACACACGCACGCACACACTTGCTCGCTCGCTCACTCGCTCACACACATGTGAAAGTAAAGAATCATCTATCTAAGCGTCTTATCAAATAACATGTCCTTTCTTCGCCAGTGCAGACAATCTCGCTGGGAGGACACAGCAGCTTGTTATACGCATGATTACTTCATGTCCTGAGCGAGACATCAGTGTCACTGCAGGAGAAAAAAAAATCGACTCATGTAAATGCTGGTTTCACAAATTTCTACAAATAAGCACAGTGAAGTCTACCGAACAATGCAGATGTAAAAATGTGACATTTATTCGGCTCTAACATCTGCACAAATCCCTAAAAACAAAAAAAAAACAAAAAAGAAAAGGGACCTCATTCGGAGCCGGCATTGAACATAAACTAGTTTTGTTTTGTTTTTTGTGAAGCTATTTTGTCAACTGAAAATGTGGGCATAACTGCAGAGAGCTGATGGAGAAATGAAAGAGGAGTGGGCTGGACAAAATTACATGTCAAACAAAGGTTCACATTTAAAAAGTCCTGCTCATATTTGTAGAAAGTGTTTGATTGCATTTAGAAAGGTATTACAATGGGTCACATCTGCGTCTAAAAGCTTTTCGCATCCTGCTGCAAATTATGTAAGCAGCGGAGCGAAGTGTCACACCACCCTGTTGTTTTTCAGCACTATACCTTCCTCCTGTGAAAACCTACACAAACATGTTTCCCTGGATTCTTCTAATGCACTGCGGGATCAGAATGTCAGCGTATATAACTTCAACAAACCCTATCACTCAACACCCCGCCCCACAATTTCAACAAAAGCCACACGGCTAATTCTGCACGGCCGCCTGCACACCGCAACCACAATGCATATTCATACGGCGCCGCTGATTCTGATAGATGTGTAAAAATATATATTAAAGTGTGGTTTAATTTCAGGCTGTAGCGCTCAAAGCTTGGCCTAAAAAAAACAAAAACAAACAAACGCATCTTTTTCGGTGGTACTGAACCCTTATTGTGCAAACACTTGACGCCGCTTGTTCATCACAGAAAGTCACATAAAAGGACTGAATACCATGAATTTTTGTTTATTATTATTTGCATATGCAAATAGGAGGCAGCAAACATATAAGTACATGTTGCTGATATGGCTGCGGGAACTATCTTTATGTTAATGTCAGTAGACAGGCTCTATTCTTTTGAAAATACAGTACATTTTTCATGGGGATCATTATCTACACTGCATGTCAGTGCGTCTCAGTAAAAAGGAGTGATTAGATTACTTCACAGCAATCCCCTTTGGGGCGATTTGTGTGTGACCGTGGGCAACCTTACAGCGTGTTCATTCGCTGTCCTTTGAAGACACTTCAATGACAAATATAGGATATTTAATGTCATTTTTATGCCTTGAACCGACAACGTCAGAAGTAGAGCGCTGGACGCGTTTGATTTAGTTGTTAGTCACTAACAATGTAACATTTAAAAGAAGTCCTTGATGGGTAAGTGGACAAAACTGAAAGTTGATCAGACGTGACAGAGAGGAAACATGAAAATGCTTCTAAAAAAAACAAATTCTAGAATGATGTGATCCTACCCTTCATCCATTTAACTATCCATCCATCTATTAATCCATCCATCCATCCATCCATCTACCAAGTAAAAATGTTACCTGATCATCTTGTAATCTCCAAAAATGTCTCTGCTCAAATTTTCTTAGTGTGTATTTGAAGCATCAACTACTACAAAATATTTTCCAAGTTCTACAAAGGGAAATAAACTGTTCAGTGACCAACACCAACTTTACATTTCCAAATAGTGTACTTGTGTCTTTTAAAAAAAAAATTAGACTAGCAGTAAAATTGTTAGTACTGTAAATGTTCAAGCATTACCCGACATGGCAAAAAAAACAATTGTTGCCGTACTTGTTCACTGCCGCCCTCATATAAAAGTATCTGATTGCTTACATGGAAGCGATCGATGCTCAAATTGTCAGTCTGTGCCGGGCTTTTGTAGTTCACAGGCTGTGTACTTATTGTGTTGTGTCATTGAGAGGTTAGGCCCAGATCTGGGCGTCTACTGAGGGGAGTGGGGTTGAGGAGGATGTGGGGGCGTGGGGGTTTGGTCCTTGCCCATCTTTTCTACTAAAAACGGACACACAATAAAGCAGACACGCCTCTAAATGGCAAGATAGGAGCTTGGATGTTGAGCCAAAATGGGCTTCTAAACAATGGTAACAGGTGTGTATAATGCATGCTTTGATAATGACCTTGGTGGCCATAATAGTGTGTCTAGACACAACTAACAGGAGGCACTTATGTCTGGTCTCTGAAGTCCTGTGGATGCTCAATTGGAAGATTCTAAGGAGCAGATATTTGTTGTATCTTTGTCATTGAACCTAAAAGACGTCTGATCTGATTTAACCTGCATGTCAACGGTGACACTGGGCTGAATGAGCAGCATGAAAAAATGTATATGAATATACATATATGTGTGTGTGTGTAGAAAGAAATCTGCTCGGTTGATAAATAATACACTAAAATCATCTGGACTTGTCAGAGACACGCACTTGAGTAAACAGTGAGAAGGGGAAAAAAATGTAATTAAGGTGGATGGCTTGCAATTTCTGATTGTGCCAGATACAGAAAGCTTGCTGACATGAACTCAAATGCAAATGGCCTTTGAGCAAAACAAAGAAATTGATTATGAAGTAAGTTTCTTCAGCACATGCAGCGGGCTTGGAGTGATTATTGGGGGCGGATTATTGATTTCCTTTTGTTTAGATCTAGGTTAACTTTCAGGAGACACAATTATAATTAGTTTTTAAACAATAAATTCAATCTAAGTCGAACCAATTGCATTTCCCCGTGGCATTTCTGACGTTTTACATCCCAAATGGGTTGTTATGAAAGGCTTCCTAAGTGAGCATCTGCACTTTATTATTTTATTTTCTTTACCATTACTGATTAGATATTGTTTTTCCTACGTACTAAGATTAGAAGAAGCTAACACAAAGCTAGCACCAATGACTTTCATTCTTTTTTTTCTTCAGTGTCCGTCATGAGCATTTCTGTAATACATAAAGGAACAAAACTATAAGAAAAGGCGTTTGTTTTTTTAAAATATTTCTGTGAAGCTTTTATAAAGAGCCACACATTTGTACATTTACAATATTTTTATTTTACATGTAATCATATTCATAATTTGATTCGTAAAGAGTTGATCGTATTCATAATTTGATTCGTAAAGAGTTGTATAAAATGTAAATAAACGTAACCGGCCGTGCTTTGTTGGAAAAAATACTAATATAAAGTAACTTTACATGAAATAAATGCAATATTTGGCTACATGGGTTTATATTGTTACTGTTTGCTGAAAATGGGCGAGTAGTCCATGTGACAGTGTTCTTCATATTCCTTCATATTTGTCAAGTCAAACTGTCGTGTAACAGACTATTTTATTCAGGGGCTCGTGGCTCAATCTTCAGCTCTACAACTTTAAAAACTTCCACAGATCCAGACATTTATACTTCCTGATTTCTCGCATCATCTCTCCAAGATAGTGATAATACGATTTCTGTATTTCTTTTTCGCTGTTGAGAAACAAACTGGATTATGAACAGATCACTACATAAACAGCTTTCTAAAAGGAGGCAGCTATTTTAAAAAAAGGCTGAAGAAATGCAAAGAGGGATTTAAATTTTAATTTGAATTTATTCCAGCAAGTGAAAGGTTCTTTTGAGAGGGGATTTCAGCAAAGATGACGGTATTTAAAAGTGATAAACAAGCATCTAAACCTCCAGTGGGGAAAAAAACAGTCATTTTCTTCTTCCTTTTAGTGTAGGACAGGAATTGGGCTTGCTGTGGTCACATCCAGAAAAGACAAAAATAAGTAATAGTAGTAATTAAATGGGAAATAAATGAGATGTTTGAAGATATTTTAATTGATGTCTGACGTAAATTGTCGCCAACGTTTCTCTTATAATTGTCTCATGACTCTGAATGTATAGCTCTGCATCCTGAAGTATGCAAATGAATGTTCCCTGCGTTCTTGACATTGCGTTACTTTATACTGGGCTTAAAAAAAATATTTCACACCTTTCACATGTGATTTAAATGCTGTGCCTCGACAGCAGTGAGGAACATGAGGCAAAGTTTAAAATTAAACACAGAACACTTGATAGTCGCATACGTGCTCAAGTACAGTATGTACTGTACTGTACGTGCGCAGTGATTCACTGTGGGCAGTCGCATTTATGTGACAAACACTGTGATTAAACCGGTCCTGACATCTATGCCGTTTGCAAGACGTGCATGGTGAGGATGTGACTGCGCCTCACTGTCTCCATTTCCTTGTCGATGACCACTGAACTTAAGCAGAAAACCCTGTGCCATACAAGAGAGACAAAGGGTTACATCATTTCGCTCAACGGCTAATCGGATCATGGACAGCGTTTGTGCGTTTGCTATCTTCAGAAAATGCCAGCAAAGGCGCTAAGTAAACCTATTTTACAAGACTCCCTCACAGGGATGCAGTGCCAGTATCGGGATAAAATTTCACACAGCAGCATGGCTCAGTCACATAACCTAAGCAGGCTTAACAGAAAGGAACTCTGTGTACTGCACTTTGTTTCTGCCTGTCTGTTGTTTTAGACAAAATACTCAGATGACTGATGCAGGTTTGGACCTGAAAGCCAGAATGAAGCCGAGGGCTGAATAGCACCCAGATACTGCTGTTAATGCTCTGACTTGTTTAAAATGGTAGATTATGGAAGTGTGCACCTGGCATTCTGCTGGCTAGCCTGGCAACACTCCTCTCTTATAATTATAATGAACACACAGTAATTCAGGGTTGAGGCTGAAATACGAATCACGTCCTCCGAGACTGCTTGTTTTAATGGTTATGCAGAAGAGTTCCTAGAAGTGCAGATGGCAGATGCAGCAGTCTTTGAAGCTATTTACAGTTGTACACTACAAGGTACAGATAAAGCCACGGTCTGTGGCCACGTTGCTCTTTTGTCGCCGCTGAATTACACATTGAGCTTGTACAGGAGCCGCTAATGAGCGGTTTATAAATTGACTTACAATCTCTGATCGCCTATTGTACTAAATTAGACAACTGCACGGCCCGTGTACTTCATCCAAATACACTACTGTTCTTACTTTTGACCACACAGAGGTGCATTAGCTCCAAATCTGGGTCTAAACCCAGTCAGTAGTCTTTCACTGCAGTGTCAGCTGCTTAATTTTAGTTTTGCATCGGGGTTACCCAGAAGCTAATGTCAGACACTGGTCAACAATTCTCACAAAACAAAACATAAAACTAGGAGTCATGTACTCACAGGATATCAAATGACCATAAAAACTATGTGTTGCTTTGTTGTAGAACTTTCAGCATGGGTTTCAATGTTTGTTCAAGCCAAGGAAAAACACCTTCTGCTATACAGATTATACAAAAAATAACACTTTACCTCAAACTGGGCAATTCAATTCAAATAATACACAGATTTATATACTCAGGTCCTGCCATTGATAACCATACACATCATCACCTGAAACCAATGCCAATCCTGTATATGAGCTATTCAAATTAATGTTTTTTTTTTCATGGCCTGTTAGCAACACTGCCCAGTATAAACAGCCACTTTGCCTCGACCACTAATTTAGAAGAAACAACATATCGCCAAGCAATAATATTTCTAGATCCTCTCTAGCAATTAACTAATATTTAATTATCACTTTAGCATAATGTATTAACAATTCAAGTTTAACTCTTAAACAACTCTTAAAAATAATATTTTTTTACTTTACCTTACATTCACAGCTTTGCTTTAAGACTTAATTTAAAACACTGTATTTCTCTTCTCTTTTTTTACAGGAAAAAGTGAAATAAAATTACTAATCGACAACTTTTTCCCCACTGTGGCACAAATAAAAAAAAAATATACAAAAAATTTAATTCATTTGACCTGCTGCACCGACCCTGCAATAACTTTGCGCCCTCAAGAGGCAGTCGCCCCCCACTTTCAGAACCACTGTATTATAACCTCTAACACACAACTGATTATGGTACCTCATTAAAAAAAACATTAAACAAGGCAAAGTACTAACTCCAAGAAAAAGTTTTGCTGCATTGAAGTCACACAGGAGCTGCATTAGCATGTGAAAAGAATAAACAGGAACATTCTCAGTTACACACTCCACCTGGCTGCTCACCAACGTCCTTGTCAGAAGTCCACCCACCGCACTGGCTAACACTGAAAGACCTCCTGGGGACCGCAGTGACCATTCACTCGCGTCTCTCTTTTTCCCATGCACCTGTGACTGTTTTTGTGTTTGCTATTTTTTGCTTTGTCTTTTTCTGGCAACACTGTATCATTGGAGACACACTTTCCCTCAAAAGGAATTCTCCTGCCCAACAATGTGGTTTGTTTGTTCACTGGATATGGCAGGCCACAGAGTCAGATGAAAAAAAAAAAAAAAAAATACACAAAAACAAGTCACTGCTGAAATAATTAAAATTGCCATAAGGAAAATAAGAAAAGGTGAGAGACACAGTACGGTGAATGGTGCTGAAATAAGAAAATAAGGTACTTCTTACCCAGTGGTTCCTGGCCAAGTCGAGGGGCTTCACAGGTGCAGTTGGACAGACTCCTCTCCCCCTGACTCTCCTGCGATGGCTCATCCGGCTTCTCCATGGTTCTGGACCTTAGAGAGCTGCTTTTCCATTTTCTAAAGGACTTTGCCACAATCGCTTTGTCCACTCCTTTCATTGTTTTCTGTAAAACACATTTACAGCATGACTTCCCAGGTTCATCCCTCTTGTGAGCCATCTGCCCCCTATTTTGGCTCACGGTAAACCTGGGCTCATCTTTCCCAAACCCAAAGTAAGAGAGAATCAGGCATTGTGTGCATAAGCATTCTTTTAAGCATTCCAGAAAATTTCCTGATTGCCCTGGCATCTCTTTTAGAGAGCGCTTGGACATTGTTTTTTCTCCTGACATTTCGCAGCCCTTTGTGGAGAGAGTGGTACTGATTGACACAGTAAAAACAATGCTTAACCAAGTACCCACAGAGTACACGGCAGGAGCAAAGTGAAAGGAAACGTTTTCACTTCGAAAACCCAGTTAAAGGAAATAAACAAAAAAAACAGCACATTATGGCTTAATTGAGTGCCGAACAGTCCGCAAATACTGTTACCAGGTCGATCAGGATTAAATGTGGAACATACCTAGTTATCTATGACTGAGTGCCAAGACTGCCAGCAGTGGGCAACTAAATTTCAACAGCTGGCAAATCCAGTTGTCTCCCAAATACAGAAAGTACTTAAATCCGCAGCTAACAGAAGAAAAAGGCGGATAAAGGGTGCTCTGCATATCACCGGAAAGCTCATGGACTTTTCAGAATCACTGGCTAGGTTAAACAAATATGCTAAGTAGAGATCAAAACAATCCTTTGATCTGCAGCCTAGTTTCCAGAGGAATGGCTTGGCTGTTGTTGTAAATAACTTGTATAAATCTATATACCATTTGCCTTCAGGTAATGTCAAAAGTGCCAGGGATTTGCAGGCAAATGCCTCGTGGTTAGGAAATAGATCAGATAGAAGAATATAAATATTTCAGGAGCGCTGCACTCTGACATCGTACGTGTGAGTTTTGAACCCTCTATGATCGCTGTACTTGTTCAGTTTTGTCACAACAACACAAACAAGGCGATATCCGATAGCAAACATCCATCCTACCTGGTGTCACTTTGTGGTTTCCCAGTAAAAAAAAAGAAGCTCCTACCTTTGCCGAGCCATTTAGGTCAGACAGAGTACAACATTGTGCTAAACTTCATACAAAAGAGGCTTGAAGACTCAGAATGCAGAAGCTATGCAACTTGCTGACTAACTTTGCCCTCTGTTTTGATCGAGCACACAAAGAAAAACGCTGTCCATTCAAAACAGACAGCATAACTCTTTTCAGAGAGGGGGGAACTGTGAACAAACAAGGCCATGTCCTGGGCTGCAGTCAGCGCGCCATCAGGCCTGCACAGTGCACGGTGAGGACCACAGGGACTGGGACCGGCTGACACCACACGCACAGGAAACACAACTACTTTTGTGCACTATTTTTAGTCTTGTATTTTAAATGTATATTTATATTACTGTAATCTTCCATTTCAATAAATAATAAAATAATTGAAATTGTCATCAAGAAAATATAGAGTTTAAATATACCAAAGGATTTTAATTTTAAATATATACAGCACAATGTCAATGTAAAGTTAGCATCCAAAAACCCACCATGGAACCTTAAAGTACATATTGACCAAAGTCAAATACAGCCAGAATACTGTACAGTAAAATATAACATAGCAAGTATATTGACCTATATTTTGCACAGCTTCTCTCAGAGTTCTAACATTTCAATAGTAGAAGATTAACCAGACAAACATCAATACACAGTGAAATAAATGAATTATATTAATTCTATATTTTCATTTTTTCTTAACTTGCAGAAAAATATCTTTTACCCTCAATTCTGACATGCACTCAGCATTAAATAAAATTGAATTAATATCAAACTGCATAAATTTCGCTATTTCTTCTGCTCACGTGACATTAATATGCCCACACATCTTTTTTACAAGTGTGTTTGACAATATATATAAATGTTTTTGTTATTTATTTAAACCACTTGTTCGTAGCTCATTGCAACGTAAACAAACAACACAGTGTATGTTTGAATGATATGCACCTGCACTGTGTTAAACACACCTCTGCATGACGTTTAAATTCATTTAATACTCGCCGAGGCCTGGTCAAAGTCATTGTTGCAAACTGGACATTACGTAATACTCTCGTGTTTTTTATACTTACTGGGTAAAAGTAAATGTTTAGTATATTCTATCGAGCATACTGCGACGCTCCTGTGCAATCGGAAAACAAATAAAGCCCGCCCCTGACTGGCAAACGATTGGTCCACTTAGACCCACTGTCCAATCAGGATGCAGTATGTCTTCTCTTGCTCTATTTCGTTTATATTTTGCAGAATTATTTATTTAACCGCATTAATATTTAATTAAGATGTTTTTCTTTTACATGGGAAAACTAGTTATAAAGTTATAAAACTAAATATTTCAACAATATTTATGTAAAAATAACTAATAGTTTGAAAGTATTTTTTTTCTTCTCATTATTTCTGCACTGTAACATCAGTCTATAATTTAAATTGGTGGTTTGTGAATTGTGGCTTAAACAGTTAAGCAGTCATTTAGTAATTTTACAGATTTTTGTAATGTAGAGTTCAAAGTTATTTCTGTTGTAAAACAAAGACGTGTGGCATAAGAAATAACAAACATCTTCACTTCAGTTGTAACTTTTGACATATCTTGTATATTTTAAAAAATGTTATCTTAGTTTTTCTCTCAGTTGTACCATATACAGTACACTTGGGTATGAAACATAGACATAGTGTTAATGTCTTATTTGTTATAGTTATTATTGGGTAGAAGCAAAAGTAGGAAGGTGAAACATATTTAAGTGAGTGAAAATCATTTAAATAAAGTGTCTTTGCAGATTTGTTGTGTACTTGTAGTCTCCCATATGCCAACAAAAACACATTTGAAACAGGGTCATACAAATAGTACTCCAGTAATCTGTGTTTTTTTTTTTTTTAAATCTTTTTACTCATCTGAGGTGTTTCGAGAATATCATGGATCCACCTTCTCCCCAATCCCAGAAAATCAGTTTTCGAGCCAGAACAGAATGTGCCATATTCTTGACCTGTCTGCCTCAGATGCTCGCTGTATATGGAACTGAATACTGGACGTGAATTGTATCATTCCCTGTGTCAACTTGTGAGATGGCAGTTGCTGTAGTGGAGTGGTGAGAGCGGCACATATGCATTAGAGGAGAAAATTGTGAAATGACAGATTCCGGGTGTGATACTGAGGGAATGACTAACTAATAGGAGGGGTGCTCCAGGCTGTTAGCTTTGAAAAGCAGTTTGCACATTACTTTATCTTGTCAATCAGATTCCTGGAATGGAAGAGGTGACTGATAACTTGAATTAATTATTTTCTTATTGCATGCATGTGTTAATTCATGTTAATTTATGTCCCTTACAGGCCCAAGCCAGAATATCCAGAGTAAAGCGCCACCTCTGGCACCCAGATCACCACACTACTCTCTTTGCATATATTTATATCAAATGAAAGAGTTTTCTTTTTTTTTTTAAATCCTGTTTGAGTAAGGTTAAGGTCTGAAAAATTGGATATTTAAATGTACTTTTAAGCTCTTTATGGTTACGTTTTCCTCTGTCTTTCCAAGTGAACAACATGGAGCAGCGTTTACGGCTCTGATGGGATTTAAAAGTTACAGATTATGTTTTTATAAACACACCCACCCCTTCAAAACATACTCCTTTTCTCAGAGAACAGAGCTAGAATATTATTGCAGTAAGTCAAGACTCACCAGGCAAAGCCTTTTTATTTTTTAATGCAGTAAATTCAATTTAATTAAACAGCCAATCATCCAAAACAAGGCTTGGGTTTATAAAAAAGACTCTTTAATTTTTGGGGGTTTTTTTGTTTGTTTTGTTTTGGTTTTTTTTTTTCAAAATAAATCTGAGCTGTGGAAATGTGTGGCATCCGCGGAGCACACATTAAACAAATGTATTTGCACATTAAAAGTCTTTAAACATTTTGACAAACTTAACTTCGCCTGAACACGGAGGATAAGAGGAAAAACATTTCTGTTATGAGAACAGAAACAGCAAGAAGTTCTAACAAGGAAAAGCCTGCCAGGTGGCGAACTGGCTGCACCAACAGAACGCACAATCTGTCTGCTTCTCCTTCCAAACCATTGACAGCTGCCATCACCAGCCTTGCACACTCGCACTCAGTGGCTCCTCAGCTCCCTGCCCATCCCTCTTTAGTGTTTCCTGCTAACCTCAGAGACAGGGTCACCTGGCCCCCAAGTCGCCCGTCTGTGGGGCCCTGCTGGCCCCCTGGAGACCTGCCTGCATGAGGATTCGTGGCTAACAGAGGTCTGGTGAAGCCTCTTTAATATGCAAACCGAGGGACTATTCTTTTGACCTGAGACCTCAGCTTTTCGACAACTAACGTCCACAAAATAGCAACGATTCAGAGAGGCCACTTCAGGAAAAAGTTACCATAAGTCTGAAAAATACAAAAAAAGTAGTTCAGTTGTTCACTTCAAAATCAAATTAACAGGTGCTGGATAAAGAAAATCAAAGATTTGAAGTGTTTTTAGTGTCAAAACTCATTAACTTATGTTAAGTGAGACGATAAAGTTAAGTCAGTGTCAAAACTCATTAACTTAATAATGTTAAGTGAGACGATAAAGTTAAGTCAAAATTTCTATAGAATAACAAAACAACTGAGGGCCACAGACTGGGAAAGTAGCGGCTGATTTTGTTTTTTTAAAAAGTGTTTTCTTTAACAGTACATTAAGATGGTGAATTTGAACAAAAAAGTGTTTTTATTTTCATTTACCTGTTAAAAATAAAGATTCAAGTGAATTGCCAAATTACAGATTTTATTCTTCACTGCACTCCCAGTGAATACACATGCTGACATCTTTTTAAAATTGAGTATTCTTAGTATTCAATTCTTGCCACCTAATAACTCATACTTCATGGAAAAATAATGTATTTGTCATTTGTACTTTTATTGCATGTCCATATCCTCTTTGCTCCATTTGAAAATAAGCACACAGATGCACAGAGGCTAAACTGGCGAGTGCTCCAAAAAGCTAGCATTGCAACTGGGCTAAAAATAAAACCTGGCAAAGTTGTTCTGATCCCTTATTGGTCCCATAGTTTGATTTCACATTTAGCATTTGCATTCCCCTCCGCATAAACATTTCATTCTGTCCCCGCCGCAGTACAATGAGACTTGAGTGACTTTGGCAGCAGATTTTGGATCGGTGCTCCTGAATCCACCAGTGTATGTTATCAGCAGGTAAACAAGCTTTCGAACAAAGCCATAATGGAACTGCAAGCGGCATAAAGAGGCTCATCTCAAAAGCTATACAACCCATCAAAGCTGGTGTCATTTCCTCAACACTGCACTGCAGCTGGAGAATGCATGGCTGTTAGTTACAGTTTAAAATCGTCCGTCTATTTTCAGACACTTCAGAACTATTTGTATTGATTATTTACTTGTCAGCCAGCTGCCAGATTACCAAAATAAGACAACAGATTTCAATGTTTACCGGATTCTTCTCCGTTTTGTTTTGTGGCAGGAACGGAAAAGAAAAAAAAAAAGAAAAAAAGTGTGTCATGCAGTAAATTAATGGGATTTGCACTATAGGGTATTTGAATAATTATTTTTCCACTGAAGATGTAATACTTCTGTCTATATTTGGAAGGATTACTGATGGCATTGAACTTAATGTGAAAATAATTTTGCTGTAGCCTGTACACTCTATGCTCACACGAGCAATCTTGTTAACCACATGCCTGAATCTTTGTCTCTAAACTTACTCCACACAGTATTTGCCTTTGGGCTCGACTCTTGCACACAACTGAACCTACGCACTTCCCTCTCTGTTCGCGCACAGGCCCGGGGGCTTTCATTTCATACGCCACGTTACTTCTATGGTGGTAATTATCCATAAAACCGTGCCATCAGATGATGATGATGATTTCCAATCTGAACCCGATAAATATGTGTTACTAACAGTGATTATGTTCACGGTGTGGGTTGGAAATCAGCAATCCTCACAGTGCGCGTTCTCACAGAATTTCTCAGACATTTCATCACACATTTAATCTGCCCCTGTCTAAGATTTTCCTCCGAACCTGTCGCCGAGGCAGGGAGAGGACAATGAGGGATGAGATTATGAGGCATGTCTGTTAAAGCATGTCTGTTTGATCATCGTTGTGTTTAGGTGAAGTTCTCTCCTCGGTCTCTCCGGTCCTTGACAGCATATGTAGAACCTAATCCCTTTCCCTAACCCTTTTCTTAGGCATGAATGGGGTGGAAATGTGATGGCATTAAGTCTATTTACACTTAGGTTTGCAGTTTCAGCCTGGATGCCTGTTGGCTCTCCATCAACACGCTCGTCCTTTTCAGAATTTGTAATATAAACATTATGGTTAAGGCTTTCCTATTTATTTTTCATTATCCATCATTTGAAGTTCATGCATATATTTACCCACCAGATAATGCTTATTTATCTACTCGGCAAGAGATGCTGGGAAATAAAACACAACTTGTGTGTTATCTTCCAGTGCAGGAGCTATCAGTGACAAAAGGCTGGGATCGGAGACGGCGTGACAGTCTTTGTGAGTCGTCCCTGACATCGTTTGGATATTTTCACATTGACTCATCTGAACCTCAGCCTGCAGCAGAGGTTGACGCGCAGAGAAAAGCTATAATTTCAAACCATGGCATTTTAAAAGCAGCATCACTAAACCTGTCCTAATACAATAGCAGAGGTATAATGTGTGAGGCTTAAACAGATAAATGAGCTCAGGACAGTGTTTGTGGTACAAACAGCAGGACGAATTTGGGGGAAATTAACCTTTGGCCTGTGTGGAAAACTTCATCATTTGGTGATTTGAGTTTAAGAAGATTAGACTTTAATGGTAGTTTTATAACAACACCTAAGAACAATAATAATAATAACAATAATAATAATAATAGGATATATAAATTATCAATTAATTAAAAATAACTACTACAACATAGTTACTACTTTTACTAATAATATTAACAATATGTTATTATAATTATTAATGATAATAATACAATAATTATTATTACAAATAATCTCTTGTACTATTAATACTACAACTACTACATCTACTACTAGTGGCATAAAAGTAAGTTATTACTATATTATTATTATTGCTGCTACTACTACTTATAGTAATAATAATAATAATAACAATAATAATAAATACGGGACAGTTTTGACTCTTAAATAGCAGATTATTTGTTTGTCTCTTACTATAATAAATAACTTACTATAAATAAGTAACTTTTAACTTCACTTTAATTTCTTTCTCTCTTATATTTACTGATGATGCTTTAAAAATATAAAAACAAACCTGTGTCTGACAAAGACTTGTTCTTTTTTCTTTTCTTCTAGTGTCAACTTCATAATAATTGAAATAATTAAGACTAAAGATGACTTGCCTTTAATTAATGCTTTTGAAGAAGCTTAATATAAAAAATGAATCAACGTAAATGTATATGAATGACACTGGAGTTCTTCCACTTGGGCAAAAGTTATTTTTGCAGTATTGAAAAAAAAAACAACTTTGGGCTTTTGTAAAAAACTGTTCATTTAGTCCCTTTAAATGAACATCATAAAAGCAACCAAAAACCCCACAGACGACAGCGTAGCTGGCTCTAACAATAGCCACTTTAATGACGCTGCTGAAGGGAAGTCGTGATTTGTTTTAAACAAAAGCTTTGACAGCAACTCAAAGGCAGTTTTAATGATGGAACTAGCTGGAGACTCCACATGGCAATAGTGAATCCCATTCAGTCTGATGAGAGTGACTCCCAGCAGCACTGAGCTCAGTGGGGGGTTGTAAACATTTACACTAAGAGTCTGTCCAGTGCACATGGTTGGTGCTTGCCAGCCACCTCGGTGCTCGAATGTTGTGTTGCATATTTTGTCATTCAGGCCAGTCCCCGAAATTGTAGGAATCACACCATCAATTTATGAAGGAGCCATCCAAATGTGACAACAGGCTTATGCTAAATGGAGAAAATAGAGCTAAACATTGTTAAAACACCCCTAGACCCACATGGTAGAGAGCGCTCGGCAGAGAGCTGCTATGCTCCCCGCTGTGAACTGGGAAAGTGATGTTGGTGGGCTTCCTTCTCCACCAGGGCCGCATCGTTCTCAGGCCCTGGTTTGAAGCCTTTTTGAAGTCTGTTTCCTGCAGCAGCGTGCCAACATTCATGTTTCCACAAAAGCAAAAGCGCTAAATCGAGTGAGTGCGCTGCACGGCGTTATTCCACACTGAGTCCTGAATCCCCCGGAAAGATGTTTTAAAAGCGTAAATAAAGAGAGATTCACCTGAAATACACAGGTGAATTTGGGTCCGTGTGGGTTTTGTTTTATAACTTTCAGAGCCAAATAAAAATACAAAACTCATTTCAAGAGGAGTTTGAGAAGAAAAATTGTTTTTTATGCAGGTCTAAGAGAATATATTTTTATTGCAGTTTATGGACTGGTATCAATGTTTTTATGTCATTCATAGATATTTTTTAGTTTAAAAGTTTGTTTTAGATTAACAGGAAGAATTGTTTTGTTGTGTAATATTACTATTTGTGAACAAGCATTTATAGGCTTAACCCTGTAAAAATCAGTTGCAAGTGTTCTGTTTTCAAATTGTTATTGAAAAATGCATTTATATTTCCAAAACAAGCTTCTCTTTTTAAAATTATTATTTTGTTTAATCAAAATTTCAGTTCTAAAATTGATGATTTCTGGGGGTTTTGACTTTTATTCAGTCAAGGCTTTGACTGAATAATACTATGTTAAATCTAAATTTTTCAGGAGTATTTTTTTGCTTTGTCAGCCTCAATGCTTTTCTTACACATGTAGTTGTGGTGAAGGCAGGTGACAGACAGCCAGCTCAGCAGGTGTGGGGTCAATCCTTTATTGTTTCAAAACTCTATCTTTTTGCAATACAGTCATTTATTGTTACATGTGTGATTTGATGGGTAATGTACAATGTCTCCTGATAATGAAACACAGTCACAAACTTTTCCTTTCTACATATTAATATTCTATGATAGTGAGAAGTGTTTGGGCTGATAATATTGACTTAGTTCTGTCAGCTCAGCTACTTCCCTTCTTAACTCAACAAAAGCATTGTTTTCTCTCTTCTTTTTTTCTTTTTTTTCTGAAAGTGCATTTTGAAGATTGCAAAGACGACCGTCGCAGCCGGTCGGCCATAATGTACATCTCAGTATGGACTGATTTGTGAGTAACAAATAGCGTTAAGTACATTTTCAACTACAACATTTATCTGGATTAGGTAACTCAAAAGAAAATATATCAATATGCATGCCGTGAACATTCCTCCGTTAACATTTACAATAAATGTATATTTCTGTAATTATGAAGCGGATAGTGACAACAGTATTTTTTCACAAAAGGACAGATGCTGATAATAAGAACTAATATTTAACATCCAAATGTTTTTGTTCAAATTTTACACGCAGGTCAGACGGCGCAGAGCCGTAGTGTACGGGGCGATGCCCTTATAAAATTAAAAGCATTTGGTCCACAATAAGAAATCAGGGAGTTAAAGAAACAGAAATAAAAACAAAAACAAATACAAGCAGGTGAGATTTTTTTTAAACAAAAACTAAAAATAAAATGAAAACGCTCTGGATTATTTGCATTTTTTTTAAAATTAATCCTTAAATATTTTGATGATGAATGACAATGTCATGTTTCTGATCAGAAATCAACCCATATATAAATATACATTTTATTTTTTTACTTGGCTACTATACTCTTCTGTTCCATGGAACAGCTTTCACTCTGTAGAACTTGGTACCTAAAGGAACCTTGAATCTGTTCTGGGCCTGGTGAAGCGAGAGAGAAGAAAAACAAGGAGCTGTTGAAAACAGAAGTTTCTCTCTGGACGTGAACACAACAGACAGAATAACTGACGATCAGATCATTAAGTCATCGACTCAATGAGATGCAATTTGAAGCTTTTTTTTTTTTCATAATAATAATAAAGGTGTTTTTTTTACTGACAGTGAATCAAACTTTGATAAAAACTTTTGATAAAACAATTTACAATTTTTTTTAAAACAATCAATGATTTCCCAGAAAACAATACAACATTTAGGGAAGTTGACACAATTTAAACATTATATATATTTTAAACATGTATTGTTGTGAAATACTGCAATGAAAAAACCAACAGTTTACATCAAAAGAAATAAAGTGCGTACCTTTTTAGCCTGGCAATACTCCTTCTCCATGACTTTTCCAAGGACCCATGGTCGTCTTGAAGTTCCTGATGCTAAAAACGAAAAACACCTTTTTTTAATCATTGATTTAAAATAAAAACAAAACAATAACAAATATTTATGGAGACACAACAGAAAGCCACATTTGTGCCTCAACACATTTGTACTTTATTCATTTTAATTTTTCATCATTGAAGTGACGCTGACCAGGTTTGAGGTCCAGTGCAGCCAGAGACTCTGAATGGAGGAAGTAAAGGGTGGGGCCGACCGTGAACAGCACGTAGTTGTCGTGTCGTTCGTCCAGGATGATTAGAACCAAATCGCCAACCTGGAAACTGAAGCGCGCACACACAGACACACACAAAATAAATGCAAAAAGATCTCATGGATGTCACCACCCTGCTAGAAAAAACACATTCAAGGTAATGACGGTTGCAATTATGTCCAAAAGTTTACTACATATATTTTGAGATGAAAAAAAAAAAAAAGTGGGCAAAAGTTAAAGCCATGTGTGTTTGTGTGTGTGTGTCACATCACTCACTCTCTGATGGCGATTTTGTCTGAATGCCGTGATGACACAGACGACATGCTTTGAGACATCTACAAAGAGGAGGATTAGAGCCACATTACACATGTTACAAACAAGCATTCAAACAATATTGGCTACAAATCACTTCCAACAGGACTTATTTGAACATGTGTCCAACAAGAGATTTGCTAGAAATAGGCTTAGTGTTTGTACTTTCATCCCAGCGGCACAATGAATGGAACTAAAACTAATGTGTTCTACTAAAATAACGGCTGATTGGAAAAGAAATCTTTTCAGATGCTTTCAGTACTATTTTTTTAGCCAGGCCTAAAAATGAACAACTATTTACTATACACTATTTTTTCAGCATATTCCATATTCTCTGAGCTGTTCATCCACCCAGATCGAGATACTAGTCTTTGGTGCTACTGCCACCTAGTGGTGGTAACGTTAAATAGACATTTGTGGCGACGGTGCTGATGGACCTACCAGTCTTTGACTGAGACGCTTGTTTTCCTCTTCCTTCATGTGTAAAGTCTGCAACAAGAAAATAAACTTTGTTAAAAACATAGCATTTCACAAAAATTAACAGCAACAGTTCTAGACTCACCTGCTCAAGTAAGAGAATCCGCTGTTTCTCCTCAGACATCATGATGTTATCACTGCAGAAAGAAGAAGTTTACTGGTAAGAAGAAAAAAAAAACTGGAAGAGTTTGAAGTTGTTACATGGATGTTCTAATGAATAATAAAATGTTTCTAATTGCATGTCACCGGAAACCAGGCTAAAATAGTTGACATTGTAGTGCTTACTGGACTGTCACCATGCTGGCTTCCACTGCTGAGTCTACATGGTCGTCATCTCTGATGGCTGCTACTGAGGCCAGTCTGTCAGTGTCACAGTCAGCAAAACCTGCTCCAACCAAAGGCAGAGCTCTGGCTGCAGCTAGTCCGCCCTCTGTGACCTCATGAGCTGCAGGGTTGACTGTGAAGAAGGCGGAGGAGACAAGCGCCGTGCTGCGCAGGCGATTGAGCTCCTCTTCCAGGTGTTTCTTTTCCTGCATGACACTGGCCCGGTCCTCAGACAGTGTCTCTATTAGAGCTGCAACATGTGGGAATAAATAAGGAACGTTGATCCACCAGGGTGAACTAATGATGGAGCAGTCTAGACAATGTGGATTATAGCTGTGGGCATCATGGTAACTACAAAAAGGCTGTGTTCATGAGATAAGTGATGCATGAATGTACTAAAGCGTTCACCTTTGTCCTTCTCCTGCTGTTGGCTGACTTTCCTCAACTTCTCAGTGAGGTCATTGATGATCTGCTCCTTCTTAAGCTTTTCTCGGGTCAACACTGTGTTAAAATTGGTCTAGGGGAAACGTAAATGTTGTTTAAATTTAAATCTACAACTCTAATCAATCATTTGTACCTCAATACTTTCCAGTTACAGGTCCTACACAAACCTGCTGCTCTGCTATTAATGACGTCTTGAGATTCTGCATCTCCTCATTCTTCTTCTTTTCCAGGAGCTCCAGCTGGGACTGCAGGCACGCCCTCTCCTGCTGCAGCCGCTCCTGAAGTGCTGAGTCCAGGGACAGCGGTACTGCAGCGACTGGACATCCCTCAGCGTGTAGTGGCGACCCTTCATCACTGGAACGCACAAAACAAACTTGAGATCTGATGGGATGATCGACAAAACTCGTACAGCTATAATAAGTATGCGTTACTGAGACCCAGCAGTACCTTTTTAGGGACTTGACCTCCTGAAGTTCACTCTTGAGCACTTTAATTTTCTCTAACAACTTCCTTTCCATTTCCTCCTTCTGTTGTTCTAACTCCTTAAAGGCATCTGGTGATGGTTCCTTGGCGGCCTCCTCTTTTTCCACCTCTCCCTCATTTGCTTGCGTGTCCTGCTCTGGAGTTTTAGTGAGCAGGTTGTTTTCTGTCTGCAGTTTATCAATGACAGTCCTCAGCTCTTGTTCTACTTCCTGGAAGCTCCTCAACTGTTTTTCTTTTTCTGTGTTCAGACCAACCAGCTGGTCCACTTCTAGTTTGAGTTTCTGCTGCAGCTCAGTGTGGCTCCTCTCAGCTTCCTGGACTTGCTGTTGCAGAGCGGAGAGCTCATTGTGCAGTACAGTTGTTTCCTCCTCGTGTCTGTCCACCAACTCCGAGATGCAGTGATCCTTCTCAATCCTCATCAGAGTCCTCAGTTCTGCCAGGTCCACTTCATACTCCTCATTTTTAGCCTGGAGCTGCCTTTTGATCTCTGCCAATTCTTGACTTAGGACTTTGGTCTCGGCTTCAACCTGAGACTTTGCGGCCTGGACCTGCAGGATCTTAGCCTCCTCAAATACGACCCTCGCTTCCTCGATCTCGGACTCTTTAAGAGCAAGCTCCACCTCCACCTTGCAGCGCAGTTCTGCAAGTTCAGCAACTCGTGCCTCCAAGTCCATAATTTTGTTGTCTTTCTCTCTGAAAATAGAGGCATGAAGATCAGCGGCCTCGTTTAACTTTGCACTATTTTCAGCCACCAGATGTTCCAGAGCCTCCTGATTACTTTTGGTAAAAGTCTCCAGTTGTGCCTTGTATTCCTGCTTCATCCTGTCCTCCAGTTCTTTTAGGTGAGTTTGTTCAACAATTTCCAGCTCCTGCCGAATCTTCTGCTGACCACGTTCAATCTCAAAGTGCAGGTTCTCCAGCTGACCAGTCAGAGAATCTTTGGCAGCTGAGAGCATCTCAATCTCTTCAGCTCGATCTCTAATCGCCTGCTCCAGATTTTCAATCTGAACTTTGTAGTTACTCGCCGTCTCGACCCAGCGCTCTCTCTCTGTCTCAAACTGAGCCAGCTCCTTCTCTTTACGCTCCATTCGCCCCTCCAGCTCAAGCATGGCACGCTGGACGTCTCTGACAATATTCTGATTGACTTGGTTTTCCTCCGTTAGTGTTTGAACCTGCTTCTCCAGTTCCTGTCGAACAGAGAGAAGCTCAACCTGGTGCTGCTCCTTTAGTTTCAGTTCATGAGTCTGACAGAAGTTGTCTACCGTTGTGCACACCTGTGTGGTCACACTTCTCAAAACCAAGCCGAGGTCATGTTGTTCCTTTGTGACCGTGACACGTAAGTGATGGAGGTCGTCCTTTACTCCCCTCAGCCTGGAATGAGTCTCCTCTGAAGCAGACTGGTACCTGTCGATGACTTGTTGGAGGGCATTTATCCTTGAATTCTCTCTTTCTAGAATTGTAGTGTCCTGCATGCGCTTGTTGTCTATAGCATTGATCACTGAGGAGTACAGAGACTCTACCATCATATCGGGGCTGGTAGGGTCACTGATAGGGTTTGGGGAAGTCATGTTCTCCTCAATCACAAACTCATTGACAGCGGACATGAAGTCAGACTCGGGACTTTCTGCCAGGGAATCAAGGTCAATGGAACCCTGCTGCAGGACTGGATCCATGTTGGGATGGCCGATGGTTTCAAAGTCAAATGTTTGTGCATCAATGCTATCCGGGGACAGGTCTTCCAGAGGGGCTGGGACTGGGACTTGCAGTGGTTGGCATCCAGGTCCCTGTAGGCTTAGAGAAGTGGGGGCTTTGGGTGACACAGGTGTGGTTCTTCCTGGGACACCCTCAGACTGAGGGGTGGACTCTGTTGATTTCTGACCGCTCTGACAACTGGAGCCCTTAAAGATAACAAAAGAAAGAACTCCTGAAACTATAACACTTGATTTTGTTTTTCACCCTACGGCGATAAACTGCACCGAAACATATCATTGACGCAAACAGAGGTTGGAGATGAGGCTGTTTTTACCTGTTTTTCACTGAGCAGGTCAGTTATGGTTTGGGACATCTCATCTACACTTTGTGCTGCTTGAACCAGGTGGTGAAGTGTGCCTACATGGTGATGTAAGGGTTCAAAGTCACACATCGTTGGGACCCTGGGAAAAAAAGATGAACAATCAAATTAAAGGAGGACTGAGAAACAGAGCCTAACATCCTGCAATGTTAGGCCGTTTCTGAAAATGATGCTGTCAGAATGCTCAGTGACTGAGGGCGGAGACTTACATGAGGAAAGGTTGCACCTCCACAGGACAAGAAGATTTCAAGTACTGCAGGTCGTCAAGTGAGATGTCAGGAAGCTCGTCGTCAAACCTTCTTGGCTTACGTGTCTATAAATAAACAGAAATACAGAACAACACAGCACAATAATAAAACAATAAAGAAAGCAAAAATGAAAATTACAATTAATTGTGTTCATTTACACTGTATTTCCAACTCACACAAAAAGATGTTGGAGGCCACGAGTCAAGGCCACGAAATAAACTATTTCGGAGGAAAGACTTTCCTGAAAACAAAAACAAGAAGACAGAACAATTACGATGTTGCCAGTTTAGGTGTGAGTGGTGACACTTAGGAGGGAACTGCGATCTTTTGAAGACTTACTGAAGAGTTTTCCAAAGGATTCTCTTTTGTATTTCTCTGCCTCATACAGTTGTTTCCCATCTTTCACAAGTGCATGAGCCCACTGTAAGTTTAATTAACAGAAAACGTTAACATCTAAATGCAATTCAATCCTTCTGTTCTGTTGATGAACATCTGAATTAGTGTGAATACGTGTTCAGTGAATTATTATTAAACCAGAACCTGCACAATGCTCAGTTCTTTTAAAAAACAGTGCAGTTCCTTGAAGAAACAATGTTTATAAGAAGTTTCAAACTACGTGTGATCCTGCTCATCAGGACACAGAGAAGGACGTTTTAATTTTAAAAAGAGGACGAAGCACATGACCTGACGTAAAGACACAGACCTCACATTGTTTCTCTTGTTCAGGATCAGCCAGCTCTGTTCATGCTTCATCTTTATAATCATCTACATTTATCATTTTAGACTTGTTTGTCACAGTGATGTAAATAAACGACACGGAAAAAAAAAAAAAGAGTTAGAGGAAGGACTATGATTTAACAACATCAAAACAAGATGGAGATTTATTGTTATTACGATGTCGGGAGGCACTGAGAACTTCCAGTGATGGCGCGTAGCACTGACCTCTCTGTAGTGCCGCATAAACATTTTCCTCCTGACGACTTCCACCACTGCCAGACAGTACATCTGGGGCACGGTACTGAGAGCCTCCACTATTCTCACCCTCTCCCTCAGCTCCATCAAAAGTCTGAGCAGAGCCTGGAGTTTCTCGCTGTCCTGGTCTGCATGGAGCATCACGTAGCAGCACCATCTATTTCAATGTAACAACCACCGTTAAACTTACACAGGCTGCAGGGAGACTCAGTGTAGGAGACAATATAATAAAAAAAAAAAACTAAATAAAAGAGAGAAACTATTTTTTGTTATTACTTGAGTCTGACTTGAAGGTTGTTTGCAAGTTCTTGTTTGGCAGTAGTGCATTTCTTTTTGATGTCTAGCAGCTTCTTGTGGTTGTTCAGCATGATCATGAGCTGGTTGGTGTGGCTCACACACAAGTCGGGCAGAACAGACGTATCCTTCAGGTTTTCAGCCCGCTTCTGATTGGCCAAAAATCCCTGCATGACATAAAAAATAAAAAAAAGTCAGCAATACTCATTTAAAAATGGCAAATTTGAATCAAATCGTATTTATTGAACTTCACACACCTGAGCGAGTTCTTTTTGCTCATTCACCAACTTCTTACAGCTTGCGATCATTTGGTCTAAAGCGTACAACCTGTCTTCCAGTCCCTTGATGGCCTTCATGTTTTGATTATCAAGCTTGGCAATGGTGTCTCTACAATCTGCCAGAAAGGGCTGAATGATCCGAGGTTCAAGCTGAAGAGAAATCCAACGACACGTTTTAATGAGGACTTTCTCCAATGCCATTTAAGACTATACCACAAATACCTTTAGACATAACGGCTGCTGTGCCACTGACTCACCCGATTGATGGAGTCGAAGCATTTCCTAACAACTGATTCCACATCGTTGGGTCTGTCTTGCACATTGATCCAGTCCAACAAAGTGACGTTGAAAGTAGACAAGGTGAACTCTGTCTCGTCATCCAACAGTGCAGCTCTGAGCCCACCGCTGTCAGTCATTTCACTCGTTTCCTGTTCGTTGCCTGTTTCACGTGTGTGCGCCGCCGATGCAGAACAGGGTGACGACTTGGTCTGAGTTTCACTGGTGCAGCGCACCGAGTCAGTGGACTTCTCCTCCTCTGTCTCATCTGAATCCTTCTCTGGGGTTGAGCTGGACTTCTCTATGCTCTCTCTGTAACTGTGTCTCGTCAAACTCTCAAGCAGGGGTATCCTGGCCATTACAGAGACGGCCGTCCCTAATCTGCAAACACAATGAAACGCTAAAAGGTGATAATCAATTTTACATGACCCATCCTGGTCATTTTATTGTGCTTTATTGGATGGTATGTTTTTAAAAGTTAATAGTACAAACCCTATTCCCGAAAATGTTGCTACTCTAAATAAGGGGAATGAAAAAGTTACAAGTTAAAATAGTAAAAAAGTAAAATAGTTTTATAATTGACTTTATAATTCAGATTTGTTTTTAAATTGTTTAGATAGATGTATATTATGAACAGTTTACAAATTGATGCCTGGGACACACAAAGGGCAGAGGTCATACCAGTAAGACTTCGGGGGAATTCGTAATTAGCTAGTAAACTGAATCTGGTTGATAGATAGAGTAAAGTTAAGTCAACATCTAAAATCCACTATGTTTGTTAATATATTTTTAATTATTCATATGATTTAGTCCAATAAATCTGTGATGTTTTGTAGACTAAAATTAAACTAAATTTAAAACATATTTTGACTTAATTAAGACTAATTTTATTTAATCTAGTCAGAAAACTAAATTAAAATTGACACTGCAGTTTTATACTAACCACAATAGGTTTTTTGTAATTATATTACCAGGTATAGGTATATCAGAAAAAGCATCACATACCTTGACAGTTTCACTTTAATTTCTTCCAGGTCTTGTTGGTAGCTTGCATATGCTGTGTCAAACTTCATAAGCAATTTTTGATAAGACAGAGTGCAGTCATCCAGGTTAGCCATAATAGCAGCCCAGCCTTGGTGCTGAAGGTGTTCATCGTGCACCAAACGTTCACAAAAAGAGCAGAGTTTCTTGGCAACTTCAAACATTTCCTGGTAAGAGAATTTCAGAACACACGGAGGAAATTTCAAATAATACAAAAGAAGAAAATGCTGCATACAACTTGACAGACTAGATGAAAAATCAGGCATCTTTAAAAACGAAGAAAACATATGTAAATACCAGAGCAAGTTGTGTTCGAGAGGCAACGGTGTGAAAAACAGCTGGCATCAATAGAGACTCCTCCACCTTGACCTGAATCTCACTCTCAATTGAGAAGGTGGTTTTAGGGATCGTTGGATCCCGGTCGCTTAAAATCATCTCTTTGTTAAATAGAAAAATGGGGTTTGTTTCCTGCAAATCAAGAAAAATATATCAGTAATGACAACATCACATAAACAAACACATGCTATTATAACAATCAGGTATTTTAACATTTTCTTTTGGCGTCCAGTGCAAGTAGACTCACAGTGCCAGCACTGTAGCTGCAAACTCGTCTCTCTGCAGACATACATTCTCCTCCATTGACAACAAGGACTTGGTTTTGAACTGCAATCTTGTATTTGGCTTGGATGGCATGTTTTAGCTCCAGTACGCTGCATAAAAGAGAGATGAAATAAGGTCACAACAGCAAAAAGGCAAGCTCAAATAACTCAATCTTTACATTATATACAAGCATCTCACGTTTGGACGGCAAGATCAGTGTCAAATGTCAATGTGCTGCCATTGTTGACCTGGAACACATACAACTTCATGTTGAAACTCCCAGACTTCGTTGCACTTGCCTGTCCTGCTCATTTAGTTATTCAAAGCCACCCTGTGGGAAAAAACAAAAATAAACACAAGATATTTAATTAATGTGATTTTTCAGAGAATTATCAAAGTTAAAAGGTCATTTATTAAGATTTCTTTTCCACTTAAATAGAAAAGATGATGTTATCTGTTATCTTTATAAGTTATCATTCATACGGTGACTTTCACAAATGACCCCTGGCTTGCATTGTCATAGATGCGTTGTGTTCAAAAAGAGCCATAAGTTTTGCATACACAAAGATCACAGCTGCAGTTGCTCTCAGTGTCTTTTAATTACCTGGTCGTCCATAATGTGGGACCAAACCGTCTATGGACAGACATATTGAAGACAGCCCAAAAGCCCACACTGTCTTCAGAACTCATGAGTGTGCATCTTCAGCAAAGCTCACTAATGAACATGGTTTTACCACTACCAAAGAGTAGAGGTAATTTTTATGGAAACAGAACGTGCTGTGTGAATGCCAAGTATTTACACTGCAACCTTTGATCCGTGCGTGACGTCCTTTGCATACATCAAAGGCAGATGAGATACCCTTCCGTAATTGTTTCAGGGCAAGTGATGAACAGATAAAAGGAACATGAGAATTGAGGTGTGTTCTGTTCAAACTCTTCACAGTCTTTCCCAAGCCACACCCTGGAAGAAGAGATGGAAGCAGAGGGAGTACCTGATCATGTCATAATGCTTTATAGTTATCTTGATGACTCAGAGAACCTGAGCCAACCAAGTTGGGTGTCAATTACTACAAATGTAAGTACATTTTACATTATTTAACTGGTACTGCTGCCGGTTTGTAGCTGGCTACATAAAAACAAAATGGGGATGGGGTTCTTTAAGGTAATAATTGATTCTGTCAATAATCAGGTTCTAAACAGTCTTGATTTTAACAGGCTATGCACATTATTATCTGAACATGTTAAGAGGGTTGTTTATGTAAAGAGGTCGGTTGAGCTGGTTTACAAAGCTTGTTTCAGAAGACAGCAGGCTCTGATGGTATTCCACAGCACTGCTCTGACCATGCAAAATGAACATGTCGGGTGGAAATAATCATAGTAATTGTAAAAGAGACAGTGTCCCCTCCATAAACAAACCAGTCTACTTCTTCAAAGCAGGAAGCAGTTATTTGACTCACACCTGCTTTAGAGTCAAGCATTCACAATAACCTATGTATGCATAAGGCATACATCTGACTTTTTGTGAATGGAACTGCCCTCAGAACCACCGCACACAGACATCTATTTTCTCTATATGCTACCACACATTTGATCTAAGCACATAATTTCCTAAAATGTCTTTGTAGTTTATTCTCCGAGTCTGACACATCTCTATTGACACCACACCATTTATTATTGTGCAGCAATTATAGGCTGATTTTTTATATTTAGTGATGTGAATGTGTGTAACTAGATGAAGCTGTTTATACATTTTGGTGTATGGATTCTACAGTAACTGATTTGAACATTAGCATTTGAAATTGAATACTGGTGTCTTCACAGACTTAAAAAAAATCCTCTTAAAATTTATGGGGGAACTTTAGTCTTGCAAAGCTGGGCATTTGCAAAAGTTAAGGAGTGGATTTTAAAAACTGAAATTACTGGAATTAAAAAAAAAAAAAACGTTACTTCATCCATTTCTAACAGAGACCAACATTGAACAGCATATTAAGGGTCGTCTTGAGACTACTTTACTCTTATACAAACACTAATTGTGTTCTGGTTAGGCTTATGTCGGTATTTTCAAATAATATTTTCTAAATTTAAAGTTGTTGGTAATCGGGTTGAACGTTTTTCAGTACAGGGAAGCCACATTGTGCGATCTAAAAATAATAACTTAATGTTGCCATACAGTCGCTGATTACTGCTACTGGCCTAACGACCTCACCAACTATGTTGTATTTACAAACACTATAGATGGTGGTTATAACCAGCACCTTGTAATGGGTGGCTATGTCTGTCACTTCGAATCGTTCTTATAAAGTTCTACTGTTCTAAATGCTTTACTATACTATTGTCAAAGAACAGAGAGCGTTTGGTCATTGTCATTCACCTCGAGGCCTCCAGTCTGTCACAGCAGCAGCTGCTGTTGCTGCTACACAGCTAGTCAATAATAATACGCTGACTCTGCTAAGTGGCTAACAGCTAATACAGCTGTCAGGCTAACGCGACAACGCTATTATAACGTCCAAAATTACCAGATCTAACACGATTATACAAATCAATCAACGATGCCAACTTTAACATGTCAGCTGAAGCTTAACCCACACAGTAAATTAATCATTTCGTTAATCTTACCTCACTTAGCTCTCATCTCCCCGTTCTTGTCTCCACCTCTGCTGCTAGCAAACACGCTAGCCACCGAGCTAGCTTGCTAACATAGAGTGAGCTCTGCCCGAGCCATTGATAGCACGAGAAATACGACTAATAATGATTACAATATGTGACAGCCATTATCATTTACACAGATCGACCATGTTGTTACAGATCATAAATCCTATTTGGCAAACTCTAGTCGAGATTGTGTTAAAAACGAACAGATTAGGAGTTGTTTATCTCAGGCTAAGAGCCTCTCAGTAGCTCTGTCTGTTTTGTTGTTGTCATCTACCGAGTGAGGTCCTTAAACTCTTCAACCAATAGCGATTCGTTTTTACGAGTGAGGTCATTGACTGCCTTAACAATTTAAGTACACTGTTAAAAAGGTATATTTTCATCAATAAGAAGTTAGGTTGACCTAAAACGTTAAATTAAAAAAAAAATTAAATTTTTAAAATACCATGATGTTTATAAAGCGGAATAACATTTGTCTTTTAAGCTTACAATAAATGACAGAAATATCACAATATTGGACTTAAATTATATAAATACAAATTTACGTATTTTGGTATAATTATATTTGATAATGAATAATTATTTAAAAATCTGTTTTACATCGAATGCAACACTTTTACTTTTATGTGTTATTTATTTTGACTCTCCTGGATGGAGACAATGTGTGTACCAATTTTACTGAATCGCTAAAAAATGGTCTTAAAACGTAAACTTTGAAGGTTCAAATTTAAAAATAGTGTTGTTTTCCCACGAGTTTTTGCTTTCGTCACTGTGCTTGTCCAGGTGCATTGTGGGAAATGGGCTGTAGAGTGTTTTGGTGCAGCATAAGGAGGGGTGTGGTTTATAGGAGGCTGCAGTGTGAATGATCCATCTGCTGCAAACAGGAGGCAGTTTGGCAACAGTTTTGACAAAACCCAAATAAAAAAAAAGTTTATCCATTTAACAGGAAAGTTCACTTCTAAAAATACTAAAGATGAAGAATTACATATGATAAGAATAAAACAAAAAAATTAACAGAAACCAATTAAGCTCAATGAGACAATCAACTGAGAATTGTCTTGTCTCTCTCGTATGGGTCCTACATGCTTCCTGATTCCAGCCCATAATGTGACAGAATGAACAAACCAACAATGGAACCAGCTTGCTCCAAATATTTTAACTTAAAATAAAAGTGATTTCTGCTGGGATAGCTGCTTTTGACTTTTTTGGTCCCTATACAGACCAGGTTTATTTCCAGTTAAGTTTTCTGTCCTCTTTACCTTGTATGTACTGTACATTATTTGATTGCTAATGTTGTGATATTTAATAAACACATTAGCGACAATAATCCAAAAATCTGAAGTAAAAACGAGACTGCATAAACAATAGTTTTAGATAATTGTTTGAAGAAGGTGCCCAAGCAAAACAAAATCTGTCTGACAGGCATTCCCACATTTGGTCAACAGATGGAGGCAGAAGGCTGAAGATGTGCAGTCCCAAACAGACCGAAAATCTCTCTCTCTCTGTAAAGAAAAGGATACTGTAAAAGATGATGGTGTTTTCCTAAAACACACATCACCCATTGAGCCAGAGGAAATAAGGTTTTACATGCACAATATTTAAGCACTGTATAAAAAGGTGTTAAAGGTAGAATAAGAGCAATCTCCGAGTCCTTCATGTGGAGATGAACACAGCCATTATCTTATATCCAGTTTTGTGGACTGAAAAATGTGCTTAAATGAGAGATTCTTCTAAAGAATAAAACAGTGAGTGTCAAAACACAATTGTGTGAAGATGTGCATTGACTTTGATGATGAAAGGCATCATTTCTTTGTATTTAAAAACCCATTGACTGTGTTCAATAGTGAATTTATACACAAAGAATACTGTAATGTGTTCACTGCATTATTCACTTTGGTGTTTCTATAGTATTATGATAAGGTTGTTACATAGAACATTACATCTGACTGCAATGATATTTTGCTCATTCATATTAAAGTGATTTTCCTTTTACCTTTGTATGGATTCTGCATTCGTTAAACTGACCTAAAAAGACACTAACATATTGGATTTCCTTCCTATTCGTGGGACTGATTAGACATTATCTGCATGCACCACAGCAGCTGCTGCAAAGAGACAGGACTGGATGTCAGTCACACTGTCTCCGGCTATGAGCAGCTGTTAGTGTGAAACACATACATACCAGCAGGCGGCGCTGTCTCTTCTCCATACTGTGACCCACATAACATCAGACCACTTGTGATGAGCCTCCCTAATGTGAAATGCTTAGGTGTGAGAAGTGCATTTATATCAAGTACCCAGCCAGCGTTTGTATCAAGTCTATGTAGGTGGAGTGAGGGCCAAAAAGTAGGGCAATATATAGGTTTTTGCCTGAAGGTTAATGTTAGTGCTGCTCAAATTCACACATTTTTGTATGTGTATTTAGAAAATAACAAAAAACCCACAAAGTGTTTCATTTTAAACAAACAATATTTCTTGAAACCTGATCAGCTATAGAACCACTCATTGGTTGAGGGTGTAGTGCGTTAGTGTCAGTTGATCTGTCAAATATTTATCTTTCAATACATTGTTATTGTTTATACAGAAATCCTGCAGAGTTTTTGTATGCATATGACTATCATCTTTGATAACCTGTGTATTAAACAAAAACGAAGTCACTAATTCACCATTTCTGTTGTTTCAGAGCCGTGCCTTACATTTTTTCTATCTGCCTAGGCTGCATCCATCCACCACCCATCCATCCATCCATCACGCTGATTTGTCATTTGTTATGGTACAGTTGTTATGGGACGACCTTTGCGGGACAATGTGTACAAACTGTGTTGTTGTTGTTGTAAAAACAATAAGAAATCCCTCACCCCAGCTGCATCATTTCCTCCCGAGTCTCAATGTCCGTCTTTATTTCTGTATGTAAATATAAATATGTGTTTGGTTGCGTAACTGTCAGGTAGGTTTATTATAATGAGGCGCGCGTTGCGACTTTCTTCTCCCCCTCAGCCAGATCCAATCACACCCTCCCCCATCTCAAGTACAATTACGTGATGGCTGACGTTTCAGCGTGCGGAGGAGGGCGTTGGGCAGAGACCACTTGGACTAAAGAGGACCAAAACCTATTTGGTTTCAGCACAGAAACAACGCATTGAAGGCAGCGGAGGAGAGCGCCTGTGCTGCAGCCGAGCCCATTGTCTGCTTCCCAACGCAGCGAGGAAAAACGGCTGAGAAGCAAACTGCGGTGCAGCCCTCACAGGAGTGTCCAAGTGGTAGGCACTGCAGGTTTAGCCACAGAAAAAGGGGGCCTGGACAGTTCGTGGCCAGCAACGAAAAATGAATCACAGTCAAGTTTTTATAATATGAGCAACACGAGCCACGTTACGTTGCATTTCTCGACCAACTATTGATGCTTGAGCGCTTTTTCAGAGCTGCACTCCGCGCGGACTTCTTTTGTTTGACTCTCCGTAAATTCTAGTCTGCACGTTTGTTCACCCGTCGCTGCAAAGAACCAGACTTCCAGACGCTGCGAAAAGACCCGAGATGAATTTCCAGTCGAGTGTCCCAGTGTCCGCTATCTCGCAGCAGTCTCAGCCAGCCATGCCCACCCCAGGCACGGTCCCTGCGCCGGTCCCAGTCCCCCAGTCCATTCCGTCCCAGTTCGGATCTGGATCGTCTGCAGGCTCAGGGGGCGGACAGTTCGGGTCGGGGACTGTGTCAGGACAGGCGGCTCAGACCGGCGGCCCAGCGGGCTCCCAGTATGTTTTGTCCAACTCGGCGGCCATCAGGGCAGAGATCCATCGGTTCGAGTCAGTCCACCCGAACATTTATGCCATCTACGACCTGATCGAGCGCATCGATGACCTGGCTCTGCAGAACCAGATCCGAGAGCATGTAATATCAATTGAAGGTGAGTATAGGGAATCAGACTGTTGTGTGATGATACCTCTCATTCATTAGGAACTGTGGGTGTTTGTGCATTTACTGAGTGTTTTCGTGTGTGTGTGTGTGTTAGGGGGTGGGGCTCTTTTTCCTATCCTTTTATGAACACTCCGTATGCTATGGGCTCAAAGCACAGTGTCAACAATCACACTTTGTGGTTGGGGGCGCAGTGGATCTCATTGTCCTGCAGGAGGGTTGAATTGCTACCATGCACTGCAATGAAATGTTCAGCTGCCGCCACAGGAGGCAGACTGTGCAGTTTTATTTTTATTTTTTTTTGTACCCCAACTTCCTTTTCAAAAACAGCCTTCTGCTGCTGCATCATTTAGTGAAGAGAATCTCATTTTCCACATCAGTCACTGTAGCATCTGACGGCAAGTTTGGTTTTAAACAAAGGCATAACCTTAACCATAAGATGTGAAAGCTCTACTAAAACAACACAGCAGTTGTCCTGCACAATGCAGAGACAGGATTTTGTAATGCAAGCAGGTGAAAATGATAATGTCCTAGCCGGAGGCACATGGCAGGATACACAGAGTCAGCGGGTATATTCTATGTCACGCTGGAAATCAAGTCCCAATGTATTTATTACCTGCCCGTGGAAGGATGGCAGTGACAGTAAACTGGATTTCACTAGTATGTGGAAAGCTACAGCAGCCTGTTAAATCCATGTAGGACTGAGGATGATGCACTGACAGACACAAGTGTCTTAAATTATGGTAGCGGTTTGTTATACAGCACATTTTTATGTGCTCTCCATCCGCACAGACGTGGCAGCCAGAGGAGACGACTGTCCATCAAAATCAACTGTCAGCCGTCTGGAGGAGTGTCATTTCAACACGTTTCCTTCTATTGTCATTATAAAAGCTTCCTAACAAGGGCTGACCATAAAATACATGTACAATTGTTTCATCATGTTTTTGTCATTGCTAGTAGTGCAAGAAAAAGACCTGTATTTCAAGGAAATAGTCATAGCATTATTGTTGGTTACTCTCCGACTGTTGGGTCTATATATTATATATTTAAGCAATTACAGCATTTGGGTTATTTTGTGGTTTTGCTTGAGTGTGTTTTCGTTTAGAGCTTTGAATGCAAAGAGTGACACATGCTGTTATTGAACCCTTCTAAACCATCTACATGTAAAAGCCTGTCATCATGCACACGTCCTTGTAAAATGGATGAGTAATAAGTCAGGTTTATCAACAAACCTGGAGCCTGTAAGTGGGTGTTAAGAAATGTTATATCCAATGTAAAAAAAAAAAAAAAAAAATCCAAGCTGCAGAAATAAGGGCCAGGATAGAATAGGTTGGTTTGGTTTAAGGTTCTGTGTGTCATTTAGTTTGAGTTGCATTTTTTCTTCCCTTTAAAGTTAAGTGAAGGAAAGATAGTACAATCATTAAATTTAATGTAGTTTATTTTGAGTTTTAAACATTGTAAAGGAATGGAGGCCCAAGAATATAAAAAGATTAAACAAATACGCTAAGCCACCTATTGAGTTGGCCCAGAGACTTTATCTAAAGTAAATAAAATGCCTACACACTTTAAAACAACAATAAATACATAAATAAATAATAACAAAAACCAAAAACAGACAACTGTGGACTAAATCTTTACCAAGTTGAGGGTTGTCTCTTTGCCAAGTATAGTTTCTATTAAAGAACCTAAATGCGCAACCTAACCTGCATGCCTACCAGATTACACCAGCATATTTGAAAATGTGTCAATTTAGCCCTGCATGTATCCAGTGATCACACCGAGGGTCATGCAAACATTAGAGGCCAGAGGTCAACATCACATACACACTGACAGCACAGACAGGATCACATAGGTACACAGTGAAAATGTACATAGTCAAGCAAATTTACATGTATACATTTAAAAAAGTACAAGGTCAAGCAATTTACATATATACACACACATTTACAAAAGTACAAAGTCAAGCAAATTTACATGACATAGTGTACATTCATGTAGGTTGATGAAGCTGGAACTCTGGTAGCCACTCTGGACAGCCACCGAACAGAACCTGTGTATTAAACAAAAACGAAGTCACTAATTCACCATTTCTGTTGTTTCAGAGCCGTGCCTTACATTTTTTCTATCTGCCTAGGCTGCATCCATCCACCACCCATCCATCCATCACGCTGATTTGTCATTTGTTATGGTACAGTTGTTATGGGACGACCTTTGCGGGACAATGTGTACAAACTGTGTTGTTGTTGTTGTAAAAACAATAAGAAATCCCTCACCCCAGCTGCATCATTTCCTCCCGAGTCTCAATGTCCGTCTTTATTTCTGTATGTAAATATAAATATGTGTTTGGTTGCGTAACTGTCAGGTAGGTTTATTATAATGAGGCGCGCGTTGCGACTTTCTTCTCCCCCTCAGCCAGATCCAATCACACCCTCCCCCATCTCAAGTACAATTACGTGATGGCTGACGTTTCAGCGTGCGGAGGAGGGCGTTGGGCAGAGACCACTTGGACTAAAGAGGACCAAAACCTATTTGGTTTCAGCACAGAAACAACGCATTGAAGGCAGCGGAGGAGAGCGCCTGTGCTGCAGCCGAGCCCATTGTCTGCTTCCCAACGCAGCGAGGAAAAACGGCTGAGAAGCAAACTGCGGTGCAGCCCTCACAGGAGTGTCCAAGTGGTAGGCACTGCAGGTTTAGCCACAGAAAAAGGGGGCCTGGACAGTTCGTGGCCAGCAACGAAAAATGAATCACAGTCAAGTTTTTATAATATGAGCAACACGAGCCACGTTACGTTGCATTTCTCGACCAACTATTGATGCTTGAGCGCTTTTTCAGAGCTGCACTCCGCGCGGACTTCTTTTGTTTGACTCTCCGTAAATTCTAGTCTGCACGTTTGTTCACCCGTCGCTGCAAAGAACCAGACTTCCAGACGCTGCGAAAAGACCCGAGATGAATTTCCAGTCGAGTGTCCCAGTGTCCGCTATCTCGCAGCAGTCTCAGCCAGCCATGCCCACCCCAGGCACGGTCCCTGCGCCGGTCCCAGTCCCCCAGTCCATTCCGTCCCAGTTCGGATCTGGATCGTCTGCAGGCTCAGGGGGCGGACAGTTCGGGTCGGGGACTGTGTCAGGACAGGCGGCTCAGACCGGCGGCCCAGCGGGCTCCCAGTATGTTTTGTCCAACTCGGCGGCCATCAGGGCAGAGATCCATCGGTTCGAGTCAGTCCACCCGAACATTTATGCCATCTACGACCTGATCGAGCGCATCGATGACCTGGCTCTGCAGAACCAGATCCGAGAGCATGTAATATCAATTGAAGGTGAGTATAGGGAATCAGACTGTTGTGTGATGATACCTCTCATTCATTAGGAACTGTGGGTGTTTGTGCATTTACTGAGTGTTTTCGTGTGTGTGTGTGTGTTAGGGGGTGGGGCTCTTTTTCCTATCCTTTTATGAACACTCCGTATGCTATGGGCTCAAAGCACAGTGTCAACAATCACACTTTGTGGTTGGGGGCGCAGTGGATCTCATTGTCCTGCAGGAGGGTTGAATTGCTACCATGCACTGCAATGAAATGTTCAGCTGCCGCCACAGGAGGCAGACTGTGCAGTTTTATTTTTATTTTTTTTTGTACCCCAACTTCCTTTTCAAAAACAGCCTTCTGCTGCTGCATCATTTAGTGAAGAGAATCTCATTTTCCACATCAGTCACTGTAGCATCTGACGGCAAGTTTGGTTTTAAACAAAGGCATAACCTTAACCATAAGATGTGAAAGCTCTACTAAAACAACACAGCAGTTGTCCTGCACAATGCAGAGACAGGATTTTGTAATGCAAGCAGGTGAAAATGATAATGTCCTAGCCTGAGGCACATGGCAGGATACACAGAGTCAGCGGGTATATTCTATGTCACGCTGGAAATCAAGTCCCAATGTATTTATTACCTGCCCGTGGAAGGATGGCAGTGACAGTAAACTGGATTTCACTAGTATGTGGAAAGCTACAGCAGCCTGTTAAATCCATGTAGGACTGAGGATGATGCACTGACAGACACAAGTGTCTTAAATTATGGTAGCGGTTTGTTATACAGCACATTTTTATGTGCTCTCCATCCGCACAGACGTGGCAGCCAGAGGAGACGACTGTCCATCAAAATCAACTGTCAGCCGTCTGGAGGAGTGTCATTTCAACACGTTTCCTTCTATTGTCATTATAAAAGCTTCCTAACAAGGGCTGACCATAAAATACATGTACAATTGTTTCATCATGTTTTTGTCATTGCTAGTAGTGCAAGAAAAAGACCTGTATTTCAAGGAAATAGTCATAGCATTATTGTTGGTTACTCTCCGACTGTTGGGTCTATATATTATATATTTAAGCAATTACAGCATTTGGGTTATTTTGTGGTTTTGCTTGAGTGTGTTTTCGTTTAGAGCTTTGAATGCAAAGAGTGACACATGCTGTTATTGAACCCTTCTAAACCATCTACATGTAAAAGCCTGTCATCATGCACACGTCCTTGTAAAATGGATGAGTAATAAGTCAGGTTTATCAACAAACCTGGAGCCTGTAAGTGGGTGTTAAGAAATGTTATATCCAATGTAAAAAAAAAAAAAAAAAAAGGATATATAAGTTGCAAATGTATTTCACGTTAAAACGTATTCTAACAAATATCTCATTTGTGAAGATGTGAAATGGCTGCAGCCGTTTTTGTGCTATCTGCAAATGTATTATTGAGAAACAGAAATTGTATTTTATTACAAGTTGTTTTCAGAGATTACCAAACACTTGACCCAAAGGAAAAAAATCCACTGTCAGCGCTCTTTCACTGCAGGGTCTCACACACTTGGAAAATCTCCAAAGAGTATTTTCTGGCATCTATATAGCTGTATATTCATTCTCAGGCCCTTTAGCAGTCTTTGGAAATGGAGTCAATGTTAATTCCGTTGGATGTCAAAGTTTAAATATACATGCATTTCACTCATTAACTGCTTCAAGAGGTGCTGTAATTGTCTACAGTCAATCTGTCAATCAATCTTCTTCCGTGCGTTTACTTTTTTTTTAATGACCAATCGTCAACAGTTGCTGGTTTTACATACACAAGCAATCAACAGTTGCTGGTTTTACATACACAACGCTGTTTTGTAAACACATTCATCCTGGTCAGAATAAGTACAAATGTGTATAAATACAAAGTTTTTGATCATTGCTCACATCACGCAGACATGTTTACATTTTAGTCAGATTTAATCATATTCTGAATTTCTCACAGCAGCAGACGTACGGTATTCTTGAACCATAATAAGACTTTGCTTTTTAATGTTCAAACCGGAATGCGAATGGAATGTTCTGTGAGAAACGTCTGTCAACACTATAATCTTCACAACTTATTCACAATAAGGTCAATAGTCCTGCTTGTGGTTTCAATGCAAACAAAACATAGCTGGTGTAGCCTCAGGGCAACTCACTGTGGCTTATTTTCTTGCTGTGCGAATGTTGGGCTGGAGCAACAAACTGAAAATCCTCCCCTTCTGTGATTTGAAAGCGCTGTTGCCTGACCTTGTTTTTTTATGTTTGGGGATTGAATTTCCTCAGTTAGCTGTCATCTTGATTTTAGTCGTGTAAGCATCCATTCAAAAACAAGACATCGTCATTGAAACACAGTCTGATCTTATTGTAGCTACGACAGTCGGTCTCTAATCTGAAAATGGCTGGTAAATGACAGAAAGAAATACTTGTACATTTTGTACTGGTGTTATGTTTAGTGTGAAATATAACATTCAACATAGCATACATCATTCTTTCCCATTATATAATCATAAACTGTTATTTTTTTTAAACAAATAGAGTAGGTAACCTGTAGAGGCTGCAACAGGCGACTCTAATCCGCTCATCTTCACCTGCACTGAGGAACTGCAGATCTCTTCCTCCTCAAACTCGCATCATTGCAGAGGCTGTTGCTAAGGAACAAGTGGCTCCTGCGTTTATGTGAAAGTGCTGAAGAGAGTGAATAGAAATGACTTGCCTCTGCTTAATGAATAACCGTTCTTATTAAGGTCTGTTGTTTTGGGAAACAATAAGAGTTGGTTTAATAATAATAACAGTTGCTCATTTGCTCCTCTGGTCCTAATATAATCTCACTTGATAAAGTAAACCATGCAAATGACAGGGGCAGGTGATAGGCAATTGCCAAATTGAAAAAAAAGAAATTACTAATTGTTTCTTAAAGACAATTATTTTATTTCAACATTCATTTAAAAACCTGTGTTAAATATTTCATTATTCTTCAACCATCCAGACTAGAATGTCCAGGCCTTGAATTTCCTCATCATTCATGACATTTGTGGTATGCAACACTGGCAGGATAAGTGCAGAATGTTGAGATATTTTGAGCAAAGTGGAAGTGAAGGTTTTGAAATCCTGGGTCACAGCACAATGTTTTACTGCAGGATGGCATTTGGTTATAATGAATACTTCGTCATGTTGTTATGTTAGAGACTACTATGTATTAAATGAGGCCTCAGGATTTTTGCTGCCTACTCTGTCTAATGTTAAAGTTCATGCATTCATAAAAAAGGATGAATTATTTAGAACCTATACTGGCCTTATGTTGGAATACTACAAAATTCTATCTCAACAAGTTTGTGATAGATGTACTGTATGTTTTTAAAAAACATTTTATATTAATGCTCACAACCAGGACAATAAAAAAAAAAATTATATTAATGCTCACAACCAGGACAATGAGTTGATTGCAAGAATGTGAAAACAGTAAGTGAAAAAAACAAAAACAAAACACTGCTCAGACATGAGGTCCAGGCTTCTCCACAGAAACTGTCACATAGTGAAAAAAAAAACACTGCTCAGACATGAGGTCCGGGCTTCTCCACAGAAACTGTCACATAGTGTTAGCGTGAAGTCACTTGATGATGATGTTGAAGCAACAGTGATGCGTGGAGCTAAGGATTGTACAACCCTGACCTTCAGGCAATATTAGGTTCAACTGAAGAGCAAATGGAAAACTATAATGTAGTTCTTGTGTTTGCTGTTTTAACTGTTTGTTTAAATTTTATTTAATCTGATCCATTTACATAATCTGATACATTTAATTGTGTAACATGACTTTATTTTAACACAAAGTCTTACTAAAGTAGTAAAAATTAAATGTAAAGAAAAACATAAGCATCTAGGAAACCTTTTGGAAGTCATGGTATCCATGTACTGTTCTGTACTGTATACATAATCTGCTTTACCCTTTCTTGAAATGATGTTACAGTTGCCGTGAAAATTGAAACAGCTTAGCTATTTTATACTGTGATTGTCAATCCTTAGATAATACTAAAACAAAGCTGTATTTCTAATTGAACCAGTGAAAGATAATGCATTTACAGCAAATGAAAAAATATACCTGACTGACACAGTTGTTAAATTTGCTTGATGGTGTGCTCCGGTTCACTTACCATGCCTGTAAAGAGAATATAAAATGACAAGTAATTCATTTCATTTCATTTGTTAGTCTTTGGTCTAAAAGTATGATTGAGGAAAATCCCACTTTAAGTCCTCGTAAGACGGGGCAACACATTTCTCTGCTCCATTGTTTGAGTTTACACGCCCTCCTGCCTTCACAGACCAGGAACAAGGTGTGACATAGTGACAGCTGTAGCTGAAAAGCTGCTGCAGAGAATTCTTCAGCTGAGGTTCACATCCAGCTGCGTGTCTCTGTGTCCCTGAGCAGGGCTCACATCAACATGTTGCCCATTATTGTGCAGCCTCCAAGTGTGTGGTCCAAGCCTAGGTAAACAGAGTGTGTTGCATTAGTAAGGACGTCCCGTCATCAGTGTGCTTATTATTACTGTGTATTATCATCTGTGGCAACTCCTGAACAAAAAACTGCAGTCAAAATGATTCTTCCCCTTTTACTCTTCAGGGAATTTTTTTATTTCTTAATGTGTTAGTGGTATAAAGAACAAGAGGGTGAAACTTACAGCAACAGTGAAAGGAGTTTTAATAAACATAAAAGCTAATATAAAACAGCCATAACAAATTAACTTAATTAAAATAGCAGGTGGGTGTATTCATTTGGAACAGTAGAATGAGTGCATGTGTCATAGTTGTAATCAGCAGCCTGTGGTCTAGTGGTTAGAGGATCAGGCTTGTGATGAAAGATAACCTGTTTGAATCCCATAACCAGTACCTGGCACTGCTAACATGTCTCAAATGTCAATCACTGAGGCGTTCAATGGACAGGTTAAATGTAAATGACACGTTCTGTTGTGTGTATCAGCAGTAACCAATAATGACACTAGAGCTTGAGTTGTATTAACTCCAAGTAATGTATGAAAAAAGATGGAACAGGTTTTTCTTATTGAGTTGACCCTGGAGAGGATTCACAGGAAGAGTTAATTCAGATTTCTGCAGCTTGGAGACAACTGCAGAGATGGTATCCATGATATGACTCCAGTTATATTTTTAGACATTCATTTCAAAGTGGTGAAGTGTTCAATTAAGGAGACCATGCCCAGGGAATACTTTTCTTCCACTGTTTTTGCAGTGAAGTCTCAATTTTTTTTAGCCTACTTCATATTCATGTCACAGCTGTATACATATTTTTTTTAGGTTTTTATGGAACCCACGTGGGTCAGTTGGTGGATGCCTTACAGCAGGATTATTACAGTATATGCAGTTTATGTGTTCTTCCTATGTGTATGGGTTGTTCTCAGAGGTCTCCAATTTTCATCCCCAATTCAAAAGCTTTAAAGGGATCATGCATGGACCTCTTGTGTTTAAATGGTGGATTAGTTGACATATGAAGCTGTACTGTGTCTATAGTACACATTGCACATCACAAACACAGCCTAGTGATGGACATGACATACGATGTTGTACCTCTCTAAGTTCCAGTGTTTGTAATAAATACTGCTTAAGCTCAGTCAGACATTCATGTCTCAAACACTCACTCCAATGTCAGGGCAAGGACAGGCATCTAATTCCACAGCTACTCAAGTAGAGTTCTTGGGATTTCAAGTAAGGACTAATAAAAAAAAAAGCACACACAATGGAACTGTGTGTGCTCCAATAGCTAGGGATGACACAGAGAGATACAAAAAGCACACAGACCAAGGCCTTGCAGCTCTCCATTGCCAGTGTGTGGCATCTAAGCTGCTCCCTGGTACACACTGTGTTTCTCTTTGAGCCAGTTGCCAAAGAGGGCATGAGCTCTGCTAATCACAAACACAGAATTATGATCATGCATCTGTTTTAATTGTTGCTAAAGAACAATCAATTTCCTCCTGACCACTGAGGTGTAAAATAGAGATATTACAGCACTTTTTTATATTGGCTGCGTGCTGTCACACAGTTTTAGGTTCTACATCTGTCGTGGTAAATACGGCCCTGAATAATGGTCATTCATTAGAAATGGAATGCAGTTTGTTTTGTGCTCGTGTGTGTGTTTTTGTGGACTGGACTGTCGGTGTTGACCATCTGTGTCAGGAGAATGCCACTGCTACGTTTGGCAAATGTATTCCTCCCAATGTGTGCATTATACTTTTAAAATTGTATTTATGAATATGGATCATAATCTGCTAAACGCTCTAAAATGTCTGTGTATATCAGCAGCTGTGTCTTTTACACAGTTCTGTGGGGAAGACCAATGTTTACACAGCAAAGTTGAGTAGCTCAGTTAAGTATTTACTAGTTGCCCAAATAAAGACTCACAAAAATACATCTGTGAAACAGCCCAAAGCACAGCTTTTAACACGCACACACATACAGTGTTTTTGTTTTTTTCATTTCATTCATTAGACTCTAACCTTAACTTTCACAAACACACAGTATGTCTAATTCTAATCCTAACCCTAACTAATCTGACCCTAATTCCAATCCTTCCTCCAAATTCAATTCTGAACCTCAAAATATGCTCTAATTCAGCAGTGACCATGCAAGATGTCCCCACAAAGACAAAGAGTCCCCTCCAGGATTATTTTCTCTTGTCCTCATATACCAGGAAACTTCTTCAGCACTAATTTACTTGTCTATTCCATTCAAATCTGATTTCTAGCTCACACATAAACATGTAAACAAAGCTGGAATTGCATTCAACTCAAAAGCACAAGTTTCTGCTCAAAAGCAGCATATTGTGTACCAGATGGCTTTCAGTCAATTGAAAAGAAAAAGTCATTAGTCACTTGTCTATGTTGTTGTCCTAACCCTGACATACTAACAAACAAGAGACCTTTTAAAAGTCTATCTCTGTCCACTTTCTATTGGAGTCTGGTCTGTATTGATCGCTACCTGAATGTCACCAGGACCAGAACATAATGTGAAGATAGACACAAAAAGATGAAAACGTTCAACATGATAAACTACCTTAAGATCTGGACTAAATTGTGAAGAAGCCAGAGAACAGAATAACCAGACAAAACATAATCAGGAGCAGTGAAAAGCAATGACGAGGGCATTTCATTCAACAGCCAGCATTCTTTTGGAAATTCTATAATTCATTCCAAATGACTTCATGGTCAGGTGACGGTTGTGCTAGTCTGAGGCTGAGCACTCACCTCGGAGAGAAAATGAAAAAAATGATATGTACATTATAAAAATAATAAAATATGTTTTTGCACTATAAATGTCAGATGTACAATGTTATTCATACTGCTGTTAAATGTTGCTAAAAACAGGATAGAATTGCAAATGACCTGTGATCTCAGTTACATCTTTGTTCAATAAAGGAGTGATCAGAGATTAAAAAGGAACCTCAGTCGGGTCTCAGGGGTCACCCACACTGCTGTGAAGCTGATGAAATATGGCTTAATCTGGACTTCAAATGTGCCAGAGGCTTCCATGTCAGAGGTATATAAAATAGGTCCTTTTATTTTTCTATTCACTTGAAGGCATCCCCCGTCATCAAACGTCTCTAGCATCTTTCGTCTTCTGCAACTCAAGTATGAGGTTTCAGTCGCGCTCAGTCCTTGAAAGAAATGTTGGGAAAACACTCCACATCAAGCGTACATCACTGGTTTATTCTTGGGGATGTTGTAGTAACAGACCCTTCCCCCTGACAGATGCGCAGCAGCTAGCAGTTAGCACTCGCGTGACATTGAATAGACTCTCTGTTTTGTATTAGCACATACAGTCGTGATCCTCAGCCTGTACAGAATGCTCATGAAGTCACCACTGAAATGCGCTTTAACACTGCAGCCGACTCTTGACCGCGGGTCAGCGGCAGACGTGAGCCGAGCTGCTGGGCTGTAAACAGAGCCTCAGTCTGAGGGCAGGGGAGGTCTGTGGGGTCACGGTGTCATTACTGCATCAGCCCTGCTGTCCTCTCCCCACTGCAGCACCATAGCATTGGCTTATTGAATGTGACACTATCCTCCACAACAGAATGTCCTCCATTGTGTTGCTGAACAAAGGCTCCCTCTCTCTTCTATTGATGGACAGCTAATTTTTTTCCTTGGGCTCTGAATGGGTAGGGGGTGAGAAGGCCGCTTTTTTAAGTATACTCATCGTTGAGGAGCGGGACGAAGGGGCGGGGTGCTGGTGTTTTTTTAAACATAGGGTAGTTCTCATCTACTGTATCATAGTGAGGATGTTCATTATGAATTACTGGCTCTTAATTGCAGAAAAAGAGATTAGTGTTTCCTGCTGCAGGGGCACAGGGAAAACGTCTAACAATGTGATTCTTTCCATTCATTTTAAAATGACTATGTATGTGAGGAGGGTAAAGAGGGAGCAGGCTAATTCATTTTCGGCTCCAAGTCGAGTGGAAAAAATGTGTTGGTTGGCAGTAAAATTACTGTTAACTATTGAAAATTATGTATAATTTGATGAGTACTCAGACTGTTGGTGAAGAGGGAAACATAACTACGCGGTGGAGCTTTAATGGTGTATGGTGCGTCCTCAGCCGCCTCAAAAATACATTCTACAAGTACAAATCCAAACAAACAATTCAAATCATAGCAAATCACACAAACTTCTCTTAACATGGTCACATGTGAGCAAACGTGTGTGTGAGTGTAAAGTGGTTGTGGAGTGGTGTTGCAGTGGTAGAATTCTTATTTACCAGAGGCCCAAATCCATCTACCCCCAAAAGTCCATAACATATCTATGCTCTCATCACAACAAAACTCCTGGGTCACTGTGTAGACTACTGTTACCCTTGATGTAAGAAAAAACATGTTTAAACATAAACACTCTAATCAATGAGGAAATGTGTTTAACCACCAACAGTTAAAATATTGTAAAAAAAAATCACTGTTATACAAAAATAGACTTCCTGTCTTAGTCTACATTTTAAAGCTCTACCCAAGATCAAGTTGTTGAACCACTGCTGGCCAATAATAGTTTCCCTATCCATTAAATTCTAACTACTTTCATAAAATTTCACATTTGTGTCATTTCTCTAATGAAGTCCTTATCTGGTGGTTCATTTGAACCTAATTTAGCATTTAAAAAGATTTAAAAATTTAAATATTCATGTTTAGGGTCATGGTTAGCCTTTCCTCTATTTCATTGAAATAAGGCAGTGGAGGTATATATTAAAGAAAAAAATACTACACAATTGTTCCATTCTGAAATTGAGGTAAGATATGTTAAGACTTTATTTATTATTAAGAGAGAAATAAAAGTTTTTTGATGAACACAGTTTTACCAGGTGTCTAGCAGTGTTCTTTATGACCTGGAGTAATTTCTAAGACTTTAATCGTGAAGCTTAGAGAAGGTGGGCAGAAGCAATCGGTGAACCTGGCACATTTTGTGTAGGTTGTGTATGTGTAATTGCTGAAATCTGCCAAAGCCTGGCAACCCTCTTGCTGCCTAGAACATCACCCAGGGTTTATTTAGATTAAATGCTTATTGCATTATGGGTTCACCTGTTGTTGTTACTTGTTTTGCCCCTAAAATGTCTATATCAACAATAGAACCTCCAATAGAATATTCCTATATTTATTTTGTGTCTTATAGTGCAGATCCATATATAAGTTCAACAGTTCAGTTAACAGTTGTTTTTGTCCACATGTCAGATCATTTTACAACCTTAGCTACAAATAGAACACTGTTCAGCATTTTTCCTCTAAAATAAATTTCCTCTTTTTTTGTTTTGCAGCCCAGTCATTTATACATACCATAGGCTTTATACTGTTTTTTCCCCAGGCTGTGCATCATCCATATCCTATGGTGGAAGCGCTCATGTTTCCTGCCAGTGGGGTAGGGTTGGAAACAGATGGCTGCTGACAGAGGAAGGGGTTTGGAAGGCAGTGAGTGAGCAACAGATGGAAACGCGCATATGCCTCCAAGTCCCCTCAGCCTGCCAGCAGTCCCGTGACTAACTGTGGGAAGACTCTGGCCTCAACCAGGTTGGGGATGGTGAGAGGATCATCGTGACTGATGTGTCCTCATAACAAAAACTGTCTCTGGAAATTCAGTTTTGGGAGGAGTCAGTTTTTGTTTAATTGGGATTAAATGGATAATGGTGGCGATGACTCAACCTTGAAACATGGATCCCTGTGTTCCAAGGTTGAATCGAGGCTGAAACGTGATGGTGATTTATTGATCATATTTTCAGCGGTATATAAATAAATCTTTATTCTCTCTCTCTGAGAAATTCGCTGAAGTCACATTTTCCTCCTGAAGGAGAAATTTCCTTTGACCCTTTCAGAACCTAGTTTCTCTCTGAGTTGCGCATTCGGGCTGCAGGCCACAGCATATGACAGTGTGTATTATACAAGTTATAGCTGCGGCTATGGTGTTAGGAGATATTACTGCTGTTCTGAGACAGCCCTGGAATTGAGAACACACATACTATTTAAAGTTTGTGCAATTTTAATGTAACTCTCCCGGGAGCTGAGCAACGTGTCAGCTTTTCTGCATAACTCAAGTCTTAAAGGACACACACTGAGGCTGTTTATTTTCACCATACGTTGCGGTAGTTTTTCATGATCCTTAATTTTGTAAACCTGTATTTCCATAAGTAGGTTACTACATTATTGTGCTAAGATTTTGTCAGAATGGATGTGGTTGTGTCCCCTTACCCGAGGTAACTAAGGAGTTGTATTTGCTCTACACCGCAGTGTAAATAGAGAAATCTTCAGATTATGGTTTTGCTCCTGAGATTTTATTGTTGATAAAATAAGAGCACCGCAGGCACTGACAACCTTTCTCTTCGCAGAGTATGTCTCTTGTCAGTATGGTGTGTTCAACATGTGCCAGCTGACTGTTATCACACAGGTTCTACATTCCTTTGGTAGGTGTCATTGTTTTGATGGTGTTACAACATGTCCTCCTGGCCTTGTGTCTGTGTTAGTCTTTAAACAGATCACTGCTGAGGTAACACAACAGGTGCTGATTTCCTGTTGAACTTTTTAGCTGGTTATGTTAAAATAAACAGTCAGAGTTACAGTGGACAACCAATAGCAGGGGCAGTTGAATTGCAAAAATAAAAGTTTTGAGTCATTGCTGAAGCATCTGTTCCTCGACTGTGATATTCTGGTCACCCGTTTGTATCATAAAACTCTGTAGAAGTTTGCTGTGAATAGATGTTCTACACTGTGGGAATCATTAGGGAGGAAGTGCAGTGTGACTACCCCCCCTATTTACTGTTTATACCCTCGTTTCCTGCCTTGCCTGAATGGAATAAACTCTGGTTGTTCCACTGCTGAATCCCTCTGGCCTTGACCCAGGACTGATGGGGTATGTGAACAGCATACACAGCCCCTCTAAAAACACAGCAGTCCCCATTTCGGTCCTAACATCTGAGGGACTCTAATAGCACAAATACTTCCTGCATCACTTGTGGTTAACTGTTAGACAGTTTAAACCATGAGGTCATTTTCTGTTTTGTGTTATTGTTGTAGCAAGTGAGAATAAAAATCACAAGCTTGTAAATTTTCTGTAATAGATAGATAGAACTTCGGGAAATTAAGGATGTCCACAAATATATTTCTCACCCTTTTTGCAGTAGTTCCTGTGCATGTAAAGCACAAAACAGTGTTTTTGTCTTTGTTACAGATGTAGATGCTGCAGGATAAGAGTGTCAGGGTTGAACCAAATTTATAGCAAACCCCAAAATGCCAGCACTTAAGGGGGTGGACCACCACTTACAGGACATATCTGCAGAGACATTTAACAATAACATCAGAAACCGTCAATTTTTACGAGTACTTTTTAACAGGCCACTGGTTAAGCACAGAGACACTGGGGTTCCATTGTGAGACCACTTAGTGCTTATGTTTCATTCCTTATGTAGAATCCCATCCTTTATGTGAGGCAGTGCTGATAACCGAGTTAGCGCGGTTCTCTGGGTGAATGAACACTTTGCTGTGCCCATGTGATACTGGATATGTTTAATGTTTCACTTAGGGCTGTGTCAGTGAAGCTTCTCAACAGCTCCGGCCTAAATGATGACATTTTATTTTCCTTGCTTTGGAGCCTGGCATGAAAAGTGCACTGTTCAGCAGCCTGACTGACGCTGTAGTAAGAAGAAGAGCTCTACTGCCCCCTCCCCTTTGTGTTTATACCCTTGAAATAATTGCTGGCCTGGAATAAAATAAAATCTTATAATTAAAAGGAGGAATTATGCCACTTGTTGTTGCCGCATTGTACATCTCAGGCCTCCAATTGTGTTTTTTAGACCCATTTTGTTGTGAAACTAGACCAACTGTTGTCAGGCGTTTGTATCCATTTTACAAGGCTTTTACAACACATTTATTTCAACAGGAAATTGGTTTCTCAGCAGTAGTGTACTGTTGATTTGCTGTGCTGCGCTGTGCTGCAGGTCTTCAAAGACAAGTATGTTTAAAGTGAGCGATAACTCACATTACTGCTGTTTTCCTGGGCCTCTCCAAAGGTAGCTACACCATTAAACTGTGGCTTTTCACATGTTTGTCTTCAAGAGACACTTTCACAAAAAAAGGTTTGGTCAGAATCTGGCATTAAATCTGGCCTTGGCGTGAAAATTATGTATAATTCATCATCAAACTTATTGAAACAATAAATTAAAAAAAATTCCATCTTTTACAAGCCAGTTGGGCTTTTAGTAAATAGGAACTGTCTTTAGTTGGTTGGTGGAAAAAAAAGACAAGAAAGGAATCCTATGGAACCCTCAAGAATTTTCCAATGTCAACTTGGAATAAAGCCATCTGACTGAAGTCCACATTTACAATGTCAGATCATTTAGCAACATGCACTTGGATGACTGTTGTCTGAATTTGAAAGGGTTCTTGGATGCAAAGACTCTGTGAAGTTGACTATTTCACCACTGAAGTGTACGAGCTGCGGTGAGGCATCTTAGTCTGAGCACAGCACAGATCTGCGGGTAGATGGGTAGGCAGTGGCGTGTGTTATGTAAGACTTGTAGGAGGCTGGAGTAGCTTCGCGTGAGTGTGTGTTTTGTGGTGGTGTTTTCTGCTCGTGTGGTGTGTGGTGTGTGGTGTGTGGTTCTGCACACACGCAGACTATTGCTCCTGACCTCGATAGCTCCGGCAGATAGGTGTGTTCTGGGGTTGTGATAAGTTGTTTGGGAGGGTGAGGAAGATGAAGTTGTTGTTAGAGGGCCTTGGGAATAGGGGGTGTGGAGAGAGAGTCTTCATACAGTTTGTTGTCTCAGTATCTTTGTGGTTTCAGTGCAGTTAATGGACCTCATATTGCAATGACTACTGCCAATGACTATTGTTTGCAGCTGGACCAAAATAAGACCCCCTCATTTCTGACTATCATTTTTTTTTTATTTCAGAGGTTATCAGAACCAAATAATTGTGACATATAACCTTTAACTTTTTATGTAAGATTTTTTTTATTTTATTATTCATTGATTTTTGTCAAAGGTCAAAGACACTGTTTGGGGATGTTATGATTGTTGATTGTTTTGGCTACTAGCCAGTTGTTATAAGCACACTCAGTCAGAAGATTAAATATTAACTGACACTCTGGAGCAAGTGGACAAAAGCTAACACTGAACCAATCCTCCACACATCTAAGTTATCCCTATCTAGTTACACTCTGGGTTCTGTGGTATATGTAGCTCACAGTGTCCTTTGAATGCAGCTAAGTCATGGCTGTTTGAAGTCAACGAAGCTCTTATGTGATGCAGTACGTGAATTAGGAGGTATGCAGATGACTCATTGAAAACTGTACTGGCAGCATATGACCCATGCTGAGCAATGGAACACCTCAGCCTGTGCTGACTCAAGGACAGAGATAGCCACTACAAGGCCAAACATGGAGTGGTTCTGCAGGGTTAGGAGCTGTTGGACGTGTAGCCAACGCAGCACCACTCACACATTAGTTTTCCCTCAACATGGAAGCAGTTTAGTTTACTGCGGTTGTTTCTACGGTGCCTGACTTGAACCTCCTGGATCATTTGTACTTGTCTCCATCTGGAGAGAATAACACCCACTCCATACAGAATGATTTGGATCTGATGTTTATGAAGACTTTTATGGAGCCGACTTAAATATTCAGAATGTTACATAATGTTGGAAAACCTCTTACAAGTTGCCTGTTATTAATCACCCTGCAAATGAATGTGAAAGTGAAGCTCGCTTCTCTCTGCTTGTGGAAAGCTGTGTTTCCTATTGTGTTGTTTCAACTGTAAATGATCTGTTTTATTGGATGTTTTATTTTAGTCTGGATGACATTCTGGATGTTCTATATTCCATTCACCTAATCCCCTGTTCACACATTCACACACACATCTGTGTGCAGTTTTTTTTTCTATCACACACTTTCCTAACCAATCACACGCCGCCTTCACGGCCAATAGGAGCCACTTAGAGTTCAGTGTTTTGCTTGTTATCAAAGTTCTGACCTTTCAGTATTAAAATACTTTTAATGAACAGTAGTATATTCAGTAGTTTTCAAACTTTTATACTTTGTGCAAGATGTTTGGCCTTGATTTGGCCTCATTATAAAACATTATTATTAACATTATTATATGTTGCAAATTAAAGGCAGCAAAAATCTAAAAATAGTTTATTCTTTGGTTCTGGCCAGAGTGACACTGTGAAAAAGTTAGCTCTAGAGTTCAGTCCCAGTTCTTATACTTACCCATTGTCTCTTACAGTATTTGGTTTTAAGACAGGACACCACTTTATGACCATGATGTGTGATCAATGGTCTCCCTGCTCAGAGTTAATGGTCGCTCTGTGGCCTCTGTCAGCTACTGCAGCTCATCTTTTGGCATCCTTTGTTGTGCTATCCTGCAGCAAAACAGAAACATGTCAGAAGAGGCCTCCAAGGTCTGGAGAACCAGTATTTGTCATCAACAGTCGAGTGCTAACAGGTTTTTATTTGTGTTCAGTTAAGCGACACGATGTTTGAACAAACCTGAGGTTCGTAGCTCAATGCTGGGACCTTTGTTTAGATTCAACAAGACCAAGAGTTATTAAAATAATAATCAGTTCCAGTATACCCTCACAAGATACAACAGCCAAAATTCAAATTGATCAACAGTCATCCGCAGAGATAGAAATATTTCTATTATTATAAAAAAATATACATAGTTGTCATGTTTTATGTAGCAGCCTGTACGACGTATGACTGTGACAAACACAAATGTCATCATAATTACTCGTCTACTGCTCTTAAATCAGTTACATGAATGTTGGGAAATAGTCAAGGACACAGAGAGAGAGAAAGGGGGGGAGAGAGGAAGACAAGGACAGAGGGAAGGACAGAAAGAGACAAAGGGACAGTAGAAGATGTTTTTGCGTCAAACTCCAGAGGATTCTACATGGGAGTATATTTGGATTCATCCAGTCTCTCCCCCACAATTCTTTATAAGATGCAGCTTCTATTTCATTCTGTCTGCAAGGTCTTCTTCTTCTTTTTTTTTTTTTTAGACAAGATAAAATATCTTAAAGCAAAAGTCTCATTCATATTTAAATCAAATGCCTCCTGGATATGTCTCCTGTGACCACACTAGATAAAATCTGCAGCAGCTTGGAAGCCATGCTACACCAGAATGACACTTTGCCTAGAGCGATAAAAAATTCTTATATTTCTTTAAGCACGGCAAGCTTTAGACACCCAGGTAGCTGAGGTCAGTGCTTCTGTCTGATATCCTTAGTCAGAAATTTCTTTTTCTTATTTTTTAGCTGATATGCATTAGAACAAATACTATTCCACAGAACTAATGAATGCAACACAGATGGTCTAATGGTCTTTTTCTTTAATCATATTTCTTGTCTGCACTACAGATTAGTGGAGCAGGAAACTAATAGTGTGGGATAAAGGCAGATGGTCTGCTGTGGCGACCCCTTGAGGGAGCATCTGAGAGTAGAAGAATGTACTTCTTTCTTTAAAATGTAACAAAGTTTAGGCTGTGTATTGACTAGATAAGATAATGCTAATTAGATAAGAAATAATTAAAATAATGATGATTAATGATGTTGTTTCATGTCACAGGTTCATGTTATTGGTTGTAGTGAAAAGCTTCATCATAAAATATGAAGGCCGGAGGAAATGTCAGTGATAAATGACTGTGGTGTCCTTGTAATGTTTCAATGAATTATTCATTTAGTGTAATGAGAGCCATTATTTTTGTTGTTAAACAATGTCGCCATATGTGTATTGCATCTTCAGACAGTTTGAAACTGTATCTTTTATAACATGAAATAACAGTTATTTTGGAATCGTCACTGATCCGCAAAGTTTCCTGAGTCATCACAGTGATTTAGTGGGTTTGGTTCTGTGAGTTCACAAAGGAAGTCTTATATAAGTGGAAACAGAATAATGTTGTTGCTGGAACTAATTCACATTAACTCAACAGGTATCAAATGACTAATTGATGTCTTTTCCTCTTTTCCTTTTTTCCTCTAATGCTCTTGCTGCCCTGTGGAACCTTCTGATTGATTCTCCACTTTGTGCATCTCTGTAGGTAAGCAATTCAAACACACCACACAAAGAACACTCAGAACACTCACCCGACCGCCCGGGTCAACTTACGAGACAAACATGGCAAAGGTTCACCCTACCTTACCGTACATCTGTTTGACAGAGCCTCGACTTGCTGCCCTTTTATCCTCAGTATTATTAACAGCCAGCTGTTACATTGTATTACTACCTATACATAAGTGAGCCTGGCTTTGTGGCCAAAGCCATCTGGACCTGTGTGTGACAGAAGGTACCCACAGGGTCAATAAGGACTGAATAAGACAAACTTAAATATTTGCATTTCATTAGCTGAAATGTCCAGGGAGGTTTAAACTTCTCACTTTATGCAAGACCCTTAAATGGAGCAGTTTGTAATTTCACCAATTTGACATACTGTGACTAGTTTGGGAGAAAAAATTTCCCTATTGGATAATTTTGTACAAGTAGGTTATAAGTGATATTATTTCTGATACATGTACGTAGAAAAAAAAAAAAACCATGACTGGGAGTGGATTCAGGCTGGGCAGCAGTGATGACGTAGTAAATTACTGCACCATAAATCTTCCGGCATCTTATTTGGAGCAGGGGGTTGGCTGATAGTGAAAACCACCAGAGAGAATCACAGATGGGTTTGCCGTCCTCTCGGCTGGCCTACTTCCCTGCCACTCATCATACATAACAATTGGTTCAGTCCGCCTGCTCCTGTTTTCTTGCTTAGCCAGCAATCTGAGGATTGTGTATGTTTTTGGATTTGCTGCCGCGGAAAACACTTGTCTAAACTGCTGGCAGATTCCGTGGTATAACTGAAGTAAAAAAAAACAAACAAAAAATAGAACAGGGACGGAGGAAAAAGACACTACTCCAGATGATTACATCCATACAGTTTGTTAGAAAATAGCAGACGCTGTCACACAATCCTGAGCATGTTTGAACATGGAGGTTAAAATCCAAATGATTTAAACATTCCAGTGGGTCTCGATCTGTCTGTAGCTGGAACAGTGTCATCCAGCAGAGGGTGGAACTCACCCTACAAAAGGGTAGAAATACTAGTAGTGGTACTAGTAATTCTTGTAGTAGTCCTTGTAGAAGGAGGCTTACTTTACAAGAAATTCCCATCTTAGCCACATATCCTCCCTGATATACATTATTACTTACTACTAGTAAGACTCACACTGTGAATTTCCCCATTGTAGGTCAAATAAGGGACTTTTTGAATGTCATTAGATATATTCAGAGAAGCTGTTGATACAGTCTTATGAAGTGTTCCACTAAAAAGTTAGAGCTTGCTCTGATTCATTGTCACTAAATACGTTTTATTTAAATAAGAGATGTGACTCATTTTAGGCTCAGTGAAAGTAAGTATATAATAAACAGGCGATTTATTTCCAATTAGTTATTTTACATCTGGGGTGGCGTGTTTTGTTGTTTCACATCTCAGCGGGCTTATGTGTCGTGTCGGGGACGGCCAGCTCGTACAACCGTTGGGCTCTGACTCAATTTTACAGACTGAACGTGATCCCCACAGCTGTGCCGCAGCACACTGGCGCACGAGAGACGCGGGTTCAGAGCTCAGCTCGGCTCCTGTAGAATCATTTGGACTATTTTTACATCTCGTAATTACTCGCTGTCAACATTTCGACGTGGTAGTCATTGTAGATTAGGCAGTGGGTGGCCGCATAAGCAGCATCTGAAAGAGTTTGTGTAATAAAAATCAAATAACATTCAAGTTTTTTAATGGGCTCGATGCTTAACAGACTCTGGCGACTGCAAATGTTCAACTGCTTTTGCCAAATGTGTTGCTGTGTCTGAGAAACAGCCAGTGCCAATGAAAGAGAGAGAAACTTGAGACATGTTATTTGACAAAAGCAACGTACACCGGTCATTTCCACAAGGCTGCTGATTAGTTTTTACTCAAGGTTAATGAAGTTGTCAGAAAGTTCATTTTCAGGTTAAAGACTTCCTGTCAGAAGCTGACCGTGTCACAGACACTGACATAATGTTTCATTTACGATGATAGAAACATCACCTTGCAGCGAGTGTTTGCATTGGACCAGTAACCTGGAAATGGCATAAGAAGTTCAATTCTTTGAAGATATTAAATGATATATTATGTTATACTGTTTAGTTTTGATTGAATCATTGTTTGTGGCACTTGTATATCAGAAGTGAGTGAAAATGCCTTCATTTCTGAACCCGATCTCTGCTGCTGCATTTTGCCATTTGAATCGTCATGGCGTGAAATTGACTCCTCCATGATTCTGAACCTTAACATCTGTAATGACTGATCATATTCAAATCAGATTGATGCCCTCAGGCACCATAGGAGGAAATTACATAATTAACTTAAGTGCATATGTGCAGTAAGTAGGCTTGTACGTGACGCTTTGGTTGTACCAGAACTTCCATGTGCTGTAATTGACTTGAGGAGATGATGCTTGACAACAGCATCTGCTGATGGCAGGCTTCTGTGACCCGAGCCACTTCACTCCTTCTTTCTTAGCCTTCAAAGCCCTGTTCCTCTAATTGCTCTAAAATCAAAGACAAAGGCACATGGGTACAGGCGGCGTTGGAATACTTTACTTCCACACAGTGGTGTGTGTGTGTGTGTGTGTGTGTGTCTTTTTGCCTCTGCAATCAGAGTTATGTAAGATCTGCAGCATCGCATGGAAAACAAGAAACTCCGAGAGCAACTGGCACACAACTTTGGTCGTATCGTTCTCTGTCCTCGTTCACGCCGTCCTGATGGGATAGAAATCACTGTTAGGTGATGGTTTGTTACATGTTTTCATTTTGCTCTAAGGCTCTGATTCGTAGAGTTGCTGCTTTTCCTGTTCCCATCAACTTTTCCGAGTTGAGGGGGAAGCCTCAGATTTAGTTTTTTTTGAAGCATTCTTTCAGCATCACATAGTCGGGTTTCAGCGACGGCATCTTTAGAAAGACTTCAAACTTCCAAAATAATAAAACAAATGAAGAAGCTGATGCAACTCTTTCC
>NC_024326.1:7332520-7335855 GCF_000523025.1 Cynoglossus semilaevis
TTTTGCCATCTCTCTTTTACCGCGCCACACAGTCTGCAGCACTTTTTCTCATTATCTCTCTCCACCTTTCTTATCAATTACCTCTTAAGTGCTGACTGTTGGTAACTTTTATTTTTTATTTATTTATTTATTTTTTTTACGATATTCATCAAAACTGTAAATACATTTCAGGAATTTGTTGTTTGATTTTATAAACAATAGAAAACAATGTGATGTGTTTGAATGTAGTGTAATTAGACATTTGCTAATAACATAGAGAATTTAAAATCCTGGCATTTAAATAGTTCATAAACTCACCATCTATTTCCTGTGACTGATGTTTGATCTGAGATCGAGGATGACGTTCATAAAAAACTACAGTAAAGTGTAGTACCTTCGAATACCACCATGTTATCAGAACGGGAGAAATTGAGGAAGGGAGATAAAGTTCACATTTATAAACATTAAATGAAAATTGCTGTATACTTTTTCTTTTTTATCATTAAAAACAATGTGGATGAAGTGTGTACTGCAGACTAACAATGTGTTGACCTCACATGGTGACATTCTCAGAAATCGACTTGCTCTTAATTTCACTCATTAATTAACAACGACCCTTTAAGGTGAGTGCACACACATAAAAGCATTAGTGTAAGAAGAAAGTACTTTCAGCCAACAGAGCTGATTGGTTATTTGGTTGAATCACTTTTAGATGTTTTTGACTATTACATCCATGTTACCGTAACACCTTGGTAACGCACACAGAGACTGGAGCATCTGGTCTCAGTGGTCCTGCCTGGCATATGATAGAAGGACAGGGATGAGGATGAGAATGGGACAGGGCTGCCGGATGTGTAGTCAGGAACCAGTCATTAAGCTCTTCCTGATCTGTCTGCTCGCCCCCCTGTTCACCACCATCTGGAGAGGATGCCAAGGACCGGCCTCGCAGCAGAATTAGACTCAGTGGCTCTCAGGGTTGCCAGGCTCGGGAGGAAAATCCTGGAGGGAAAAAGCCTTTTTGCAGTTGATGCTTGTCTGTCGTGCGTCCTTGCTCTGCGGTGTTGGCTCGCAGCCTGCTTTGCTGACGTAGGCTACCCAGGCTCTTAGCAAGACAACATCCATCTCATCTCACCCATGAGTCCAAAACATGCTCACGATCAAATCCACGGAGTGTGGATTAGGGGGGGAGAGATTGAAACATATTTTCGGGACAGTTGTAAGTCAAGTTGATCCTGGATCAATGCAGTCTCTTTATAACGGCTGCCTTTTTTTGAGATTCCTTTCAACAGATTAAAAAGGATTTACCTTCTTCCCTTCTTTGCATCAGCTCATTTAAAGCAGTTAAGGTCAAATTCAAGGTAGAGATGCCTGGTCTTTTCTAAGCTCTATTCCCTGGACAGCACTCGACTGCCCAGAGCTTTCTTTCTCCAGGTAATGAGAGCGCCGACCATCTAATAGCTGACTCCAAAAATAATGAGAGCAAAGATATGGTGCACAGTGTGTGTGTGTGTGTGTATGTGTGTGTGATAATTTTAAATAAGCAGGACTGGCTGTCATGTGCTACTCATTTTACTAGTAATGGATAATGAAGACTGCATTACAAAGCCGGCTGTGACCGTCTTGTCCTTTGATTCAGTAGAGTGTGGCTAATTGGTGATGTGAGTGGACATGGACAATCACAGTAATCACATTGCAAGTTAAGGTTTAATGCTCACAGGCACATTTTCACCGCAACGGTGTAGTTGCAAATAATTATACTTTACTATGTGTCAGAAATTGCTGGAATTGTCGAAAGACCTGATCATCAATTTTGCATCAATTTTTAAACCTAATCTCAACTAGCGCGACAGAGTTAGCCAGAATTAGTGCAAACTTTTTTGTAAAAATCTTCTCCACTCAGTGTTTTTGCCAAGGAAAAAAAAACATGACAGGAAGTTGTACTAGGCTGTTCAACAGGATTTTGACAGCAGTTGCCAGAGTTTGTTTGTGTGCGAGCAAACACGTGGCCTGAATATGAGCAACGGCTCTCATCTGATGAAAAGGGTTCATTCTAACTGATGAGCTGCCAGTGGTAATTCCCTCTGACATGGTAATATGGGTCATGTAGGACGCCCAGAAGATAACACAGTTCAGTCAAGTCCAACATGACTTGTACTTTTCTCAGACTGCTTTAATTAGGCGTTTACAAGCATCAACAAAGACGACTGAAGCCAGAATTTATAAAGAGAAAATTTACCCTTTTTTTTAAACACAACTTTTTCCCGGAAACTTTTTCTCATCATAATCTCGGACATTGTTCCAAAACATTATAGCCACCAGTCGGATTGTTTTTTTTTTTTTTAAATAAGCAATTTTGTTCTGTGTTGTTGTACCTTCATTTTACCAACAAAGCTCTTACTGTATCAGACCTAAACCACAATGCCCCTGTGGGGAAAATGGTCTTATTTACAGTAGTCTGGCCACCACAGTATTTACCTCCATCTAAATTTTCCCCGACCTAATTTTCTCTCTCTTTTCAGTTTCACTCTTCATTTACATTCAGAGTATTGCACATTTTCAGTAGAACTCTGCGAGCGGTGGCCTGAGGCCATTTGTGCACTGCCAGGAAAACGGCCTGAGATAACACGGCTCAGGTCCTTATTTTTTCTTTTATTTTCCTGGCAAAACATATTGGAGGTTTAAGTAGTGTTGTTAATAAACTGATAATGAGCTCATAAAATAGTACTCCTGTGCAGGTCTGCTGTTTTGTGGAGTCGTTTTAGCTGCAAAGCACAATAACTTAAAGAAAGTCACTTCAGTTGTGTGCAGGATTCTTTTAACCGCTACAGTTTTTGAATCTTTAACATTATTCAACCTGACAATTTCCTTTAATTGCGAATACGGAGTTCGAAACAGTCGTCTGGAGTTTCTGTGATGTGGTTTGAAAAAGTCAGGCATGTTGAAAAGACACGGAGACAGGAGTTGTTCATTTTCCTGCATCACACTAGCTGTTGCTCTGACCTGAGGGATAAACAGTACCTGTGCTCTCTGGATCACCTTCTCGGAATAGAAGTTTGTTCCTCATTTAAATAGACACAACAGGAAATTGCCGAAGTTTGAAGCAACTTTTCTCGTCAACGCAAAAAAAACAAAACATAATCATAGTTTGGTGCGGAGATTTATGCTGCTTGGACTCGGTCTTCGACTCTGGCCTGCGGTCTTGGCCGTGTAGTGGCGGTTTGTCGCGCCGCTATGGAGTTGCAAAAAAAATATGACTCTGTATTGTTTGGTCATGTTGTGGTTTGTAAGGAAAACAGCGAGGAGCGGGTCCTGTTTGTCTTACACTAACTCACTGATTGGTTGGACAGGCGCTGGTG
>NC_024326.1:7335896-7340301 GCF_000523025.1 Cynoglossus semilaevis
TTTGTCCTGCAATAATGTAGCGTTGGTCTGTAAAGGCAAGGGTTTCTCTTCTACCTAACTCCCTCCCTCCCACTCCCTCTCTCATTCTCTCCCTCTCTTTTGCTATTCCTCTCTCCCTCCACAAGGGTGAACGTGGGTGGATGTTCAGAGCATGACAGCAGTGCTCTGTTGAATGTAGACTGAAAAGCAGGAATAAAGAAACACAGCACCCGTGTAAACACTGAGGCTTTCTTGATAGAGGTGCTTGTTTGTCTCCAGGCATGTGAATGTGCAGCTGCAGCTGAGTCGCACCTCCATTTTGTGTGGTGTTTGAGTGTAACACTCTCTCACATTAAGTAAAGGTTGATTGCGAGACTTCTATAATTAGATGGGAAAGGCTCACACTGGGGCTATCCTGTGTTTGCAGGTGTGGATTATGGAGTGTTATTTGGCCTGGGTTGGAGACAACGTTAGTTTACACTCAGTAACGGTTTTGCTTCTTTGTTTGTCTTTACATAAGCTTCTATTTCCTTCCTTTGTCTGCACTCCTGCTGTGAATTGTGCAGTAAGGGGTTTGGCTCCAGTGACACTGATGTGCATGGCATCAACCCCACCACCGGTGTTTGTGTCTGAGGCTGAGTTTGGCCCTGAGCACATCACTCCCCCTTTGAAAAAGTAATTGCCCTGGCAAATTCAACAGCAGCTGGGTAGGAATAAACACAATTTGTGATTATGTTTTTTTTTTATTCTTTCTTTTTCGATCTAACATAAAAACAAACAACAGATGTCACTGCCAGACTCTAACCTGTGATATTTACTCAAAGTAGATAATGGTGCAGGTGGATCAAATAACTGCTCATCATTTAAACCTGCTGTGGTGATGAGTGACTGTGCTAAAAAAAAAGTGGAGGTTGGATTAATATGTGAACAGCTGCATGAAAGGCACCCAGAATGAACGGTTTCTTATTTATCTTCATGGATTTTTACTCTTTTGTCCTCGCAGCTCATCAGGATTTTATTTTGCCACAATCGTTAACTGGACAAAAATTTTGATTGGTGTCCAATGAAAATATGAGGAAACCAATATTCGATTTACGGCAGCACAGAACGGCTTTTTATTTAGGAAAGCTGCAAGGAATACAGGTTTCATGTGTATTTTATTCATGAAACAATTGGATCTGTTGTCGACTAATGAAGCATTTTAGTCAGTGGTCCATCACGTGTCAGTGCAGCCCTACATACATTGTAGGGTTACATGTACAGTAACAAACATTCAGTCATTTGAATACTAATAGTAGTATTGCATTTGATGCAAACATTTAATTACTATAAAGTTGAAGTAACTTTTGATGAATTCTGTGTTCATCTCCACCTGTTCTCTATTCAAATTATTTATTAGCAAATGTGATTGTTATTGTTTTCAACAGTGACTTCAAAATGCATTCATCCCAAAAAGATGATAAAACATATTTTTATTGACTGGAAATAAAAAAAAGTCTACACAAAAAGAAAACGTACTCTTGTAAAAAAAAAAAAAAAAAAATCACACACTTGAATCAAATTCATCAGCTTTGAGGATCAATTTTCGTTTCAGCACTGATAATCTGCTACAGATAAAAAGACAGCAATTTCACGTCGTCTCATCGTCTGTGATGCGGTCAGACAGGAGCGAAGCGTTCCACGCTCAGGATTTGAGCATCGTCTTTGCTCATAAAGAGAAACAGCCTGATGTCAAAATGAATTCATGAATAAACGCATGAATGCAGAATGAACTGATGTGCAAGTAAAAAAAAAAGTAAAACTGAATTTGTCTCATCACTTAAACAGACGCAACGGTTTTTGAGGTTGCCTTGGCAACTAGTTGCCTGTGCGATGGATGAGAAAGTGGGCGTGGAGTCAACAGGGGTTTGTGGGCCGGTGAGAGTGGAGGCAGGCGATTGGCACAAACTGCAGGCTGCACGGAGGCCTGTCACCGCTGATCTGACAGTGCTGTTGACCTCCGTCCATCTGCTGTGGAACAAGCGGAGTCCACACAATGTGGCAAGAGCCCACACCTCTGCCTTTGTTCCACAGCAGCAGCAGCAGCGGCTGGGAACTTGACTGCGTTTTGTAAAAATATCAGGAGACAGGGAACACCTGGTGGCAGGATTTGTTCCTTTTTTGGCCTTTAATAGAAGAGGAAGTTGGAGACAATAGCTGCAAAAACCTGTGACGGTTTGGCCCATCCTTTGTAGAAAATGGTGCACTTGTGGGTTGTGACCCAAAGTGTGGCAGTGTTCCAGAAACTCAGTGGTTTATGACAGATGCCCTCTCACTGTGGAGTTACATGTTTCTCCCTGTTGTCTGCGGCTTCTTTTGGGACATGCTCAACTTTCCACCGTCCAGAAAGATGCAAATTAAATCAATTAAACACAAAAAATAGTTTGAGACTTCATAGGCTGAAAATATGTTTATTTTCAATATTATTAAAACTAGAATATTTCTGTCCTACTTTAGCTGTAAACAAACCAGTAAAGCATTAACATCAACCTCAGAAGACATTATTTTTTTCCTCATTTATCCTCTGCATCGTGCATTAAGTTGCCCTTTTGTCCGAGGACAAAATGCAGCCTCCTTTACAAAAATAATAGCATTGGTGTCTGGTGTGCTGACATTCTGACCCCACTGACCACACTGTGGTGGCTCTGCTGTTCCATCACACCCTCAGCCATAGACCACCATTGTTACTGCAGGTACACTTAATAATGCATCGCATGGATAATGTTTGTTGCAGTCAAGAGTCTCATTAACATTTCTCGTAAGCATACACTGTAGCTGCTCGCTTCATTTGCATGGAGATTTGAGTAGTCTCACTTAATAGGCAATTATTTACATAAATTTGCAGCCTGGCTGCTGCAGTTTCTCCACTCAGCCAGTCACCTCAGCCATTTTGTTCTTAGTCTGAGTGAGAGGGCGATCCACAGCAGACAGGCAGGCAGTACCTAGCCCACTACCACGCTGATGCCACTCTTATGTAATATCTTTCTTGCATACTCTCTGTGCATGATAGTGGTGGGTTGTCTGTGTGATCACATGCTGCCGGTGTTTCTTCCCCGCTTATAAATGACTCCATCCTTAGCTTTAACATCTTTGTATTTGTAAAAATAGAGATTATTCGTAATTTTTTTTTCAGCTTCTCAAAATAAAATCGTTTCAATGCTCTGCACACGTATTTTTTAACATATACATAAAATGAAAATCCGAGCTAAGTGTTCCTATAGCATTTTTTTACTGCAACAGCGACCTCCCGCGGTAATGCTTTGACACCGCATATATTGCAGCATTGTTTTCTTTGTGACCTGTGAGGTGAGAGCACGAGTCATGTATGAATTTAAGTAGATACAGTGCATCAAAATGAAAGAAAAAAAAAAGAAGCAACACGAACTTCAATAGAGTGTCTGTGACAAATGTCATTACCCATGAGCACCAGGGGTGCACTAACCCAAGGTCTCAGTTGTGTCACCCCTTCCTGTGCCGCACGGTTACATGGGCACAGCTTATGTCGGGATTTAGATGAATCTCCTCCGTTTATTGTGTCAAAGCAGTGCTCAGCTGTTGGCTTAAGTCAGATTAGTTGTTTGTTTACTCTCTGCAGCTGTCCTTTCTCCAGAGACGCTGCACAGATGCTATTATTGTACAGTACGTATTGGTTATTATTTACGGACCCCAGCAATCTATTTATGAAAAATGCTCTGCACATAATAATTTAGTGTCTTGTGCATGTTTTTCATGAGTGAATGAGGGCAGTACCATGCATTCACAGTGCGACCCATTCATCTGCCAGTGTAGTCTCCGGACTTGAATTCCATTTATCCAAACACAGAACTCAAAACACGTCAAACTGCAGACTTTTGTTCTTATTTAAACTCATTTTTTGTGTTTTTAAACTAAATTTTTTTTTTTTTGCTTCCCAGAACATGTGTAAAAGAGGTAAAATGAGCCTGAAAATGTGTGTAAAATGGAATTCAGTGAGCAGGTTTCAGTCTTAGCAGATTTGCATATGGAGATCACAGGACTACACACCAAAAACTTAGGCAACTAACATGGGCTTCACACTAGATTAAGGAAATCATTGTTAACACAGTCTGTTGCTGTAAGAAAATACAGTATATAGCCCTTGAAATACTACATCATGCCAGGAGTAAGTCTTTGCAGAAAAAACATCGGGTTCCAAGTTAATCCACGATGGAAATGTGTTCTGTGATCAGATTAGACCGTGTTTCAAGACAACAGCACTGGCACGGGCATGTGTCTTGCAAATTTACTGACTTATGGTACAGTTAATTTACATAGAAACTAGTGGTGACTGGGCATCCAGTGTACTTAATCCTTTTAAATGGACAGAAGCAACTGTCAAGACAAATGGTTTCATCAAGAACTTTATGAA
>NC_024326.1:7340341-7346147 GCF_000523025.1 Cynoglossus semilaevis
GTGAAGCTGAATTTCTTTTTGACCGGCCTGCATGCAGTCCACATCTGTCACCTGCTCAAAATGCACTATGTATAGGAAATATAGGTAGGTAAGGTATTAATATATTATGGCTATGCTCAGCTTGAACCTGTACAAGGACAGTGGTCCAAATTTGGGTTTACCTCCAGATACAATATGTGATACGAAGCAGCTTCTCAGAAAGAAGTTGTAAGCACACTGGCACAGGACATGCAGTCAGGAAGGAGTCCAATTAAAACAGCATGGACTGAATGGCTACGGTCCTGTGTATTTTTTGTCTGGTAACGAGACACACATTAAACAGGAAGCTCTGACTTTGCAGTGCTGACACGCATAAAAGTGACCGGTTGATGCCTTAACTGGTCGGTGAGTAATCCTTGCCGTAGGAAGGCCTTGATAGATGGACTAATCTTTCTCTGCGCCGTGCAGCTATTGCACCGTGAGTCATGGCTGGACTGTTACGTAATATGGAGAAACACACAGTTTTACAGCACACCAAGCAGGTATGTTCATTTGAAGAGGCTAATTAGCAACTCGTTCTCCCACATACTGTAATTGTATTATTAGAACAGACGTTAGAATGGCCAAGAGAGTTTATTCATGCTGCCCCACAGGATCTGAGCAAGTTATTCAGTTTTGTTGTGATGCTGCGTGCGAAAATGCTTTATGACATTCTCTGTGTGTTTTCAAAGCTAAGCCTACACAGGGCAGAGAAAATGAAAGCACAGGTAATTCAGGTTGAATCCCAAAAAAGTGGCCGGCTTTTTTTTTTAACTCCCCTATGAGCAAACAAGGAGTTCCTTCCTCGAGCAGTTAACGCAGGAAGCTGTAATTACCATGGAGACTTGACACCTCTAACAATCACTTTTTTTCCCCCAGAAAGACAAAATCCTGCTTCTTCATTATATGTAAATCATCAATGTAATTGCCCATTAAATCCTCAAAGAGCGCTGCTAATATTTACTATAGTGATGGACTGGAAAAAGAGCTCGATGTAATACCATCTGAACCGAGGACTGAATTAATATCTGCTCGTTCCTGAGCTTCAAGCTCACAAGATATCTCTGCTTTAATTTATGCCTCATAATTTATGCATCCGATCATCTCTCTGCTGTTACACTGGTAACAGGTAAGTGTGGCAGTACCAGGGAGTCCGCTCTCTGAGATCCCCAGCACACGTACACTGAGGAGAATATTCCCTAAAGACAGTTTAGGATTGTAGGAGTGTTTTAACCTTAATATGTGTATGAGAAAAATGACAAATGTCACTGTCAGAAATAAACATAGGCCCACAGAGATCTCTAATGTCTAATGAAAAACAAAACTGGTAATGGTATCATGACTCACTTTAATTTGAAGTAAATGTTAGAAAACGTCTTTCTCAGCTCATTTAAATTTAAACTTTTGACAGTTTTATCTAATCGTCTCCCAAAGTTCTCTCTAATGGTATTTGTCCTAACGATGCTAGCAGTGAAAAACGATTACATTTGGCCTCCACCATCATTAGTGGTTGCCATGGCGAGTGATCAAGATAGTGATATTGACACTACTGTTCTGATGAGACACACCCTTTTATCCAGGTTTGAGTAACGGTTAAACCTGACGCTGTGTTTCACACTACAGTTGTTGTTTGTAGCTTTAACCAATCACCATTCAGAGAAATACAGACTGTTGCCAGTCTGCTGCAATACTGGTTTTACAGCATGTCAACTCTGGCGCACAATGTCAATACTTTGTTCCTGGTTGGATACGTGGGTGTAAATATGTTCCCTGACTTTAGTAGCATTGCAATCAGACAATATTCAGACAAATATTTTGGGAATTGGACAAATTTCCATCACCATTTGCTGTAGAATTAACATTCAGTCAGACTTTAATTTGTCACTTTCCAAAGACAAATCTCTGTGCTACATGCCTTATATTATATATTATTTTTTGTACATTTACTACATATATCTATTGTGGCCAATATTTAACCCTCAGCTGCTGCTGTATATTCTTAGTTATGCACCTGAGGTGAGGAGTTAGTTTCCTAACACAGGTTACAGCAGCCTCACTATTCCAGACAATGGTTCCAGGAAATAGAAGTTTGAAACAAACACAAATGAGTTGCGATAGAAATCAGGTCAGTCAGTGGTATCTGTCTCGTTTATTGTATACTGCCATTTCCACATTTTTCATCAGCCCTGCAAATGTAACAGCTCTCTTGTTGACGAGTCACGCACAACCCCTGGGTTATGAGAAAATGGATCCTGATGTCGATATAATGCGGGCCGTCCTGCAGCTGTCATAATGACGAGTGGCAAAAATGACATCCCTGCCGGGCTGATGATTTCATTGGCACGCGGCCACGGCAGCCAGACGGAGTCAATACAAGCAGCGAGTCGATCAGTCAAAAAATAACAGCAAGTTAAACAAGACTTTGATCCCCAAACACTGACCTTGGCTACCAACTGTGTCAGCAGCCTTCAGCACAGCAGAGCTGCACTGAAAGGCAGGATCCAAGTTATTTTACACCACGTGGTTCGGTTTCACCATCACTGAACCACCTTTCAGCAGGTTGCTCCCCACCATAAGCGATCACACCTGTCTCCTCCTGCTAGGTGCCCAAAAATAGTGCACTGCAGCAGTGTGCCTCTCTGAGGGGTGGGCAACCATGTGACCTGGGAAACTATAGTATCTATGGAGATGCCAGAGTAAAAATAGTAGAACTGTCATCCTCTCCAAGGGGGGTGGAGGTTGCATGTGGGGGACTTCCCCCTGAATTTCATTAATCCTGAAGTGACTGCTGTTATTCATCACGCAGTAGAAAATCACATTACAGCATCACATCTTCCCATGAGCCGTGGGTGAGAACGAATGCGTTGGATTTTTGTGTTTTTTTTTTTTTAGGTGGCACTTATTCGTACTGGTCTAGTGAAAGAACAGGTCTCCCTTCTTGTGGGGATGCTGCTTGTGCAGTGCTCAGCCAACACAGGGAGGGTGGATGATCGTGGGCGGGTGGGATTGAGTTAAAGGATGAAGAGACGCTGAAAGTGGGTGGAAGAGAAGCTGGAGGAGATCACATTATTGTCTGCTGCCAGGGATTGTTTTCGAGACCAAGCCTGAATTCTCAGCTCTTTTGGCTCATTGTTTCAGTTTGGATTAATCAGGCATTAGTGTGTGTGTGTGTGTGTGTATTTCAAGTTGTTTTTGTTACCTGTTATGGATTATTACAGCTAATATTATTCACAATGTTTATATACACAGTTACAGATAAACTTGATTTTCGTATGGCCCACTGAACTGGAACCTCAACGATAGATGCTCAACAGTTCAATTTGCAGTAATAATGAAAGAAAATAATAATAAAAGATGGAAGAGGATTATTTAGATTTGTAACATACAGCAACTTATGGTGTTATCTGGACCAGATGGCAGCTGTCTAATGATAGAACATTCTTTTCAGTCATTTGGGATTTGAGACTGGACTTGGGACAAAAATCGTGTAGCTTGACTTGAAACTTGGCTTGGACTCGGGTACTCAGAATTGAAAGTTGAGTATGAGAATGACTCGTGTACATCTCAGCACCGTAGACTGTCTATAAAAGATGGGTCTCCAAAGCTGCAGTATCACTGCTGAAAAAGCACCATTTGTTCTCACCATTCAGATGGCTGTAGTCATTATCCCCACAGATTGTTTTAAGTAGTTGGACTTCTTGGGATTGTGTATGTGTTTCCGTGATGTTGGCATGGATTTAATGTGTAGGAGTTTATGACCTTTTAAATCTCATTAATGTTGACAGTAACATATACAGCAAGTATGTTGTATATGTTAAGTCCTTCACAGTGTATCACAGCTTCTTTAGCTTAATTCACTTTGATCCACATAATTTACATGTAAATTAATTTGCCAGCTATGTGTCCTTCTGTAGTTCCAGTATAATGGTGGTCTCACTGATTCCTTCAGATATGACATTTCTTCATAGAAAGCTGTGATGTAATGACGGCAGCATCATTCCCATGGATGTTTGCTTCAAGGTTTTAACAGCTCTGATATGGCAGGTCTGTACCAGGACTCTCTCTACGGAGCTGAAGGAGTTATTAAAGAAATCTCTGTGGTACAACAGATATGTGCCGCCTTTAAATTGACTCTATTCTGACACTTCCTCCAGTGAGAGCTCCCTGTTGTCTAATAAAGATGTCTTGTCAGAAGGAATTCAATCTCTGGGCTACATGTAGGTCTGAGCAAGTTAAGATGATTCCTTGTAGCGGTGGAAAAATACTGCTTAGATAGATATCACATCAAATTAATTCTGAGTGCAATGTATATTTCTGCTGAAGGTTTGATGTGGACTAGTGTTTTTGCCTCATATTGCGCAAAAACTCCTGGTTCCAGGGTGTCGAAAAAGCTTTGTGTACTTTTTGTCTCTCAAACAGGGTGAAATTAAAAAGTTTCTGAGGAAATATTCTCAATAAAGCCAACAGTATTGTCTGAATCCATCACATTTACCACAGAAAGTCACAGAAAATAGATATTCGATCATTACAATGTGGTTTTCCTGCAGTCACTTGAATCTAATCCCATCAGCAGATTACTTCTTCTCACGCTTCCTTAAAATGTATTTTAGTGATAAAAAGACACCAACAAGAAGAGGTTCTATTGTGACTGTGAAATTTACCCGTAAGTGTACTTACCTTGGTGTTACTACTGCTATTTTGATACTCACTTGACGTCAAAAATAACCCCAGGATGTAAAGGCTCCTCTCCACCACTAATTGTCTTTCAGTCCTTTTTTTTAATTACATCCAGGTTCACCTTGACCCGCTGTCTGTGCCAAATCATACAACAGTAGTGGAACCACCTCCACTGTGATGAAATGCTTCCTCCACCAAAGTACCTGGCACATGTGGAAATGTATGTCATTAAGGGCAACTAAAAATATCATGAGATGGGGAGGAAATGTAGCTGCAGTGTACTGGCATTGATAAATGTGAGCTTTCACCAAGTGTCAGTAATTAGGATGCTGTTGTTAGAGCTGTACGTGTAAGTTAACCACTGGAGATCATGCACTTATTATGTACGGTGGAGCGATCATATATAAGACCGACCACGGCTTCTTGGTGGAAGAGTCAGTTAGGAATGTTCATTATTATTATTATTTATTAATGAATATTATTATTTGTTGTTGTTGATAGTGATAGATAATGTTACACATTTGGAAGTTCTTTGAGGAGAAAATCCCTAAGCATCAACTTAATGGGTGTTTTCTATTTCTGTCCACATAGATATATGTACAGGATGAGCAGCACTCCTACAATTAATAGCCATATATTTCCATGGTGCCCGTCACAGAGATTAGCACATAACATGAAGTAGTGGAGCGTCACGTAATTGTCAGTCACCTGACCTGATTATTCTGAATCCATTATCTGTGCAAAAGCGATTGCATTCTGGTTTGCAGTTAAGCCGAGGGCAGTAGATGCAGAGATCCGTGGACTGCATCAGCTTTAATGAAAACAAAGGAAGTCTTTGTTAGCTCTGTCAGTAGCAGCTCCAGGTTTGGGTAGCATTAGCACTGCTGACAGGGGGCTGTTTTTGTAAACAATTTTTTTTTCTTTTTGCAAAATTTCTTGCAAAATGTGTTATCACCGTCATTAAAAAAGCGTGAAGTTTAACATAGCAGCGTTCATTTTCTGCACGAAAGTGGAGAAAAGGAGTTGTGAGAAATGACATGGTTGTATTTGCCAAACATGTTGCTATTTTTGGAGCTATATTTGGACCTCAACAGAAGGAAAAACCTTGGAA
>NC_024326.1:7346203-7352378 GCF_000523025.1 Cynoglossus semilaevis
TCGACATACTGAAGATTTATTGGTTTTTCTCTGGACAGCAAACCGTTGCTATCACAGCTGAGCTACGGCGAAAAAAGTTGGTGAAGCTGTTATGAGCTGCACATCAAGAGCACATCGTTATGCACTAATGGAAAGTGGAGAAATGCAAATAGATCAAGATTAAGCCTTGCTGTGGTATAACATCTGCATGTGGTCGACTGGATTGTGACTGACAATTCAATTTGTTATTTACAAATACAGGAGAAGATGCTTGAAGTACTGGGGGAGGTGAAGTAGCTGTAGCCAGATGGTACATGACATCTCATAGGTATGATCATCTGAAGAAGGAAAAGAGAGAAAGAGGAGCCGTGGTCATTTGAAGGCTACATGCTCTATGTTGATGACAGTAATTGGTGCAACTTTCTGGTCCTCAGAGTTATTCTGTGAGATAATACAGACGCCTGCACTGAATTTTTTTTCAAGTTTAAATGTTTGTCAAACAACATCTCACCTCCAACCTCTTGTAGGTTAAAATAGTTGGTGACTTTTACAGAGGCCAGACAAATAATAGCACATTATACCAGTCATTTGCATTTTTTTTCTTTTTTTTTGTTTTTTTTTTCCTGAAATTGATTCAAACATTTGAGTCTATTTATGCATTTAAACACGGATGACAGGGAGCAGCACCACATTAAAGCTGTTGGAGAAAAGAGAATGGGCAAGGCAAACGATTACACCAGAAGTGAGCGGGGGTTTGCAAAGTAATGCGTAGAGGGGGAGGAAGAGGAGGTGGAGGATGAGGAGTAGGAGGAGGAAGAGGATGGGCAGCCACCAGCCCACACAAACCTGTCTGTTTAAAATCTGTCCGTCTTTGTAAGGAGCTTCCTCCCCCACTTCCTCCTCCTCCTCCTCCTCCTCTCAGCTCTCATTCTTGTCATCTTCTCCCAGCCTCTATTATGCCTACACGTTTTCTGACCTTTTCCCAAAATCGCTTGAAATTTCACGCTGCCCCATTCTGTCTGTGTTTGTTTGCTTTTGTCCAGGCCAAGCTCTCAAAACCTGCTGTTTTCTGCACCTTGTTTTTTTCTTTCTTTCTACTAAAACGTCAAATCAATTGTAACCTACAAGCTGCGTAGGTGGCTGTGATGGTTGCAAGAAGTCGAGTCAGAACGCTGAGCACGTACAGCTTCAGGTACCAAAACACAGACGAGAACAACACTAATCCCCGCTAATAGTTTTTTTGTGTGTGTAATAATTTCCATGTAAATGCTGGGATTACTAGTGAGTAACTTGAATGTTCGTGATGTGAATAGAGGGTCAATACGCAGCTCATACATACACAACTAATACACACTTTTGTCTGCTACTACTGACGCTCCGTTTCTGTTCTAGACACGTTCTTTATAAACACAATCTCTCTCTCTTTCTCTCTCTCTCTCTCTTTTCCTCTCTGTCACTTTCTGTCTCCCCCTTCCCTCTAAACCTGAATTTAAGAGACAGAAGCATCTGGAATTTTTTCACAGCCTCCCACAGACGTCCTCGAACCTATCATTTTCTCTGCAATGGAGCAATGGTGACGTATGCTTGTCGCTAGTGCAGCTGAATTTTAAAAAGCTCTACGCCCACGCTCAGTACCACTACTGCAAGGCTAATTATCATAAACTTTCCCCGCTGTCTGTGGCTGCTTCTTCCCTTCGTGTACATTTCTCTGGTGTTATTCATTTGCACACATTAATTCGCCTGCTCATGCTCAGTGAGGGAAGGGCCAGAGGGGCTTCTTACTGAAATGATTTTTTTGTAAATCCACAGGTCAGCGTGTAATCGTCTGGGTGTGCGGAACCAGACATTTGCATTTTTTCACCTGTGTTTATGCTTTTGAAGTGTAGCGCTACATGTTTCCGTGTGTGAGAGTGTGTGCAAAGATAAGAAAGTAACACATCAAGCAACTTTGAGTCTCTGAGCATAATTATCCGAGCCCAAAACATTGGCAACAACAACACAGAAATGCCCTAACGGGGTTCCGTCGAGTTTTGTTCTACACTTTTTTCCCCTGCTTGACAACAGGTGCATTTTAAGGTCAAAAACGTACAGAACACATCTTTAAACTCTGGCCAGAATTCGTAAGCAATAGCATTTAAACGCTGCGTTAACTCCAGTTGTAGATGTGATGCCAACGACAACAACAACATAAAAAAAACTACATTTCAGAAATCAACTGAAATTAAATGCTGTTATTCATTTAGTGTGATCTTTTTTCATATTCTTTTTTTCTGAGGAAAGAATTTATGGCATCCACTTTAAATGAAGTCAAGTCTTTAGAGCTTTCTAATTGAAATGTTATTAAGATTTCAAATTACTTTGGATGGTGGTAAATTTAGTTTTCACTTGCCATATGCTTAAACATTTTCTCTGAGAAGATGTTGTCAGACAGATTTAGCAGCTTATTATTTTCCAGTTTTTCTTTTGTTCTATGGCCTTAAATGACCTTTTCCCAGTTTGATTTCATCAAGGTTAGTTATAACGCGGACAAGGCCAGACATGACGTTGAAGTTTTGTTCACACAAAGCTCTGACGTACATGTGAAGCTGCGTGGCCTCAGTCGGTGATACCTGCGGCCCATATTATGTTATTAGGGATGAAGCGCTGTTGTGCAATTTAATTTCAGATTAGCAATTAGTTCATATTAGTTCCCTTATTAAAATATTGGGGTGCAACAAGGGACCGCTCTGTTTTTTTCGACCTGTTTTTTTCTTTGCGTTGTTGGGAGCCATAGTGAGTTTTAATTCTGCGACAGAGTGATGAAGAATCTCCTAATTACCAGTGATAGTGAATCATAATGTAGTTTTTTATAATGTAGGGAGAACATAGAACAAATAGGACAGGGGAATAGTGAAGACAGTGAGCATGGGGAATAAATGCATCAGTGCTGAATATGATGCTGTTGTGTTGTAATATAATTGTGATGATCACAGCCTGGCTTAGTAACGTCCTCGCCAACATTTTAATGAGCGTCTGGGAGACGTCATCTCTAGTCCCGTCACGTTCAGCCACATTTGAAACAAACCAACCTGCAGTTAAAAAAACAGAACAAAATGGTAATTGTTAAATATAATTAATAAATAAAAAATAATAATTAATATAAATTAATAAATATAACTTATTCAGGAGAAATTCTCTGTAGTCTGTGGTTTGAACATTTTACTAAAACTAAAGTAATAATTAAAAATTAATTTATTAAAAAAGTATTTTCAACAGCTTATATTAAATTACACAATCTAATGAGTTCTAAGATCATGTGTTTGGTCCATTTGATTCCAATCATAAAGTGCTAAGATGCTAAACGTCTCCTCTGAGTGCTTTACTCATTTTCTCCTGTGGAAAAAAAAAATCAATGCCAGCCTAACATGTTTGCATGAGGCTCTATTTAAAAAGCATGACATCAAAACCTGTGAAGACAGTTTTGTTCTCATTAAACCTTGTGAGTCACTGCCGCCAGTTTTAACACTGATTTGTCATTCAAAGCTGTGGCTGAACACATAAATAATGCAGGTGACACACGTGTGCCGATGCCTTTGTGCTCTCTGGTTGTCAATAACACCACAGGTTTATCAGAGCTGGAGGAGGATGGATGCTAATCAGGCTTTAGCTGTGATGCTGCTGTGTCCGTGAATGAGGTCAGCAACCGTGCGCGCGTGGAGCATAATTTAGCCAGAGGCTGCTGCTCGTTTATTTTCTTCTCCCCTCTTTCTTAAAGACAAAGAGAGAAAAGCGAGGAACCAAAAAGAGGGAGAACATCACTGTGAAGTTTCAGCTACAATTACTGGGACGGTGCACAGTGCAGCACTTATTTGTTAGTCATCCAGGCTGATGCATCGTTAGAATTACAGAGGAAAAGGATACGAAGAGAAAACACTTCCATGAGTTTTTCTCTTTTTCAAGTAGTTTAAGCAAATGTGGAGAACCACAATGCTTTATTCCAGCAGCATAACATTTTAGCCATCCTTAGCTGTTGTTTATCAATGCGTTAATATGATAAATTCAAGGGGGTTCATAACTTGGTTTCATAACTGAAAAAGAAAAATAACATAACTTTTGAACATATACTTATCTGTTGCATTTAGAGAAACTCACAGAAACTTAGTAGTGAATGTAGATTCTGGTTGGAGTGATTGGTCAGGGTTTAGAGAAGAATAAATACTAAACAAACTGTGACGCGATGACGTAAGCATGTGCCACCGACTGCTGTTGAAATCCCATCACCTCTGTGTCCTGTGAATGGTGCAACATCTTTTAGTCAGGAGTGCAACAGCCCACCCTACGCACCTCCCCTCCTGCTGTCACATTCTAATCGTCACAGTGTAAGATGTAAACTGGCTCACTCTCCAGGGAAGATGAAGCAGTGACAGGAGGGTCAGGAGCTCCATCACAGACCTTGGAGATTGTTTTCTCTCTTTTTAATTTTTTTGTAGGTTAGACTTGAAAGACAATCTGTCCTTTGCTGGAGTCCCTGGGACATCCTTTGTCCATGGACTTGAAAAATTGATATACCAATTATTTGCAGTCTCATTTTAGTTTCTTCTCATTCCGTATAATAGTTTTCATTATCAGTCAGCAGTTATTGGCTGTATCCTTCCTCTATCTACGTGTACTGATTTCCAACACCACAGGCCTGGCTTACATGATGAAAAAAATCTCTGTGCTTCATTCCTCTGAAGACAAAATGGCATGCCATTGATATGTGCCCTCTGCTGGTGGGACAATTAATTGCACACACTCAAAACATTTATGTCCCGGAAGATAACTTAAAGAACTTAAAGACTAATTTAAAGAAGGAAGAACTAAGGAAGAACGGCATCCAAACAGGAAGTTGTAGATAAAGATGTGCTGTACCAGGGTTGGCCAAAGCCTGGAGGATTTTCTTTTAAAAAAACTCTCTCAAATCACAAAAATCAGTTTCATTTTCTGTAGTTACACTAAGCAGGAAAGGAAGAGAAAATAAGCAAACACTGGCTTCACAGAGTAATTAATTGGTTTATTTCTGAGCTGCAATTAATCAACAATGAATCATTAACCCGGGCTTACAAACCTAAATTATGTTTTGCTTTGATTCAGCATGACCTGCCAGGAAAAAGAGAGAATTTTGCCTACATTGTGTCTCGTCCCCCCTGTATACACACATCATTGTTGCCAGTCTGTCACGTCTGCTGTTGAGACAACAGCTTCTGCTAATACCTATTCAAACGGCATCACAGCTCCACAGTTAATTGCTGATTCTGTGAAAACATCAACCTCTGTCTGGAGTGCGAGGCTGCTGCAGTGAGACGTGCGAACGCGGCTGTTCACTTTCAAAAAAAAGTTCGCTCTCACCCTGAGATGAGTGTGAATACTTCATAAAGTGTAATCTTCATATCAATACGACAGCTTCCGCGTGTCAAGTGTATCAAATCTTCTCCACTGAAATTGCGAATGCTCTTTAATAACTAATGCTCTCGCTGAATAGGATTAAGAAGATGTGGTGAAAATAGAGAAAATCTAATTAGTGACTGTAATGAGTTTTTCCCAGTCAAGCCACAGAAGGTTCCCGCTTTGAATCGGATTCCACATGAGATAACAAAAAAAAGTTTTTACTATCTTATTCTGCCTTTGCATTTGCATTCAAATTGAATCTCTTAATTTGTGGTATTGAGGCAGAGGGTCATGACTGAGGCAGGAACGCCTCAGGTTGTTAATGATGGGGCAGAAGTGAAGTTAAAGGACAGAGTCGGGTCAAACAGAGTTACAGCACGTTGGCAAAACAAGGATGTTTGTCTCACTGACGGATACATAAGATAAACTCACCAACACACACACGCGCGCGGTGGGACGTTCACTCGCTCACAGATGTGTAAACACGTACAGAGGAGGAGGAAGAGGTAAGTAATTCAGGAACCACCAAACATGCTCGTCCAGTTTTTCTGAAAAACCCTCCCAGCTGCCATCACGATACGGTTACAAGAGTCAGAACATTATCTGTGGGACAGAGGAGGAGGAGGAGGAGGAAGAGGAGAGAGGAGCACACAAGAGGAGCTCTGTTACCTGGTCAGCACTTTGAAATCTCAGGATTCAACCACAGCACTGCTTTCTCATGCATCAAGCAGCCGAGAAGACAACGGGAAAGAGGATTAACGTGAGTTCCAACATGGTTTCTTCTCCTGGA
>NC_024326.1:7352422-7365053 GCF_000523025.1 Cynoglossus semilaevis
AATGTCTCCAGGTGAACTATAGCACATGGTCTCCCTGGGCCACTACATCTTACGGTGCAGTAACTGCGGAGGCTTCGGCTGCTAAGTACATTATCAGGTCTGCATGGAAGGAACATCACAGCCACAGAGTTTTGTAGCCGTTGACAAAAGCTACAGGAGGAAAAACATGCTGGACCTGAACGGAGTTTCTCACAGCAATGCTTCATCTAGGAGGATGATGAAAGACCAGCTCTAATTTGGCCCAACGTGATGTTTCAGAGCCCTCTGGTGTTTTCTTCATTATAGTTTTTACAGAATGGCTTTTGTGTGAGTCATGGAGTTGTCCCTCAGGTTATAGGTAGATAACAGTATGTTGCTCTGCTTCGGGAGTCGTAGACGAAATCGACACCACCAAACCCAGTGGAGTGAAAGGGACTGCCTGCTGGACGATGAGCCGCACATCATTCCAAACCCCTACTACCTGGACGGAGGTAATGGTTGTGCTTTGCTCTCAGCCTGCATTTCCATTTACTTTTTGTGCAGATTCTGTTAGTGTTACTCAATACTCACAGATAAGAATCATCCAGGTAGTACGTGCGTCAGTGTGTTTACAGCGCGTGATGAAAAATAAAGCCATCGTTCCCCTGAAGCCTGACATGCATGTCGTGGTGATGTTATCGTGCTAATGACACTTATCCTGCTGATAAGAACACAAAAGCTGCAGCAGAACGAAAGGATGACGACTTTTAGATGTTTTTTCCCGTGCAATGATCAGGGTGTGAGTCATTGAAGGGTCTTTTGGGGGTGTTGTTTTTTTTTTCTGCTCTCATGAAATATGATTTTTCATTTCTAATACAACCCTGGGATATCACTGTTGGCAGAAGAGTCTTTGTCGTTGTGATGGATTTTTCACATAACAATAGACTTTTCAATTCTTGCCATTTCTTCTGCCAGGATGTTAGATAAGCTTTGACACAATAATCAAAAAGGTTTGTGACTGAGTCAGATTTTTAAAACATTGAAATTTAAATTAATCTTCATCTTCTTGTTCTTTGCCTTCTTCTTCTTCTTCTTCTTCTTCTTCTTCTTCTGGGGTCACTTCAGTGGATCATCTCCATCTCACCCTATCCCCTTCCTCTTTTACTTTTGCGTCATCATATTCATTAATCTTCTCTGAGGTCTTCCATCGTCAACATCTTTAGTCCAATATATGCAGTATTTCTCTGCCTCTCCAACACATTTTTTTCTTCAATACATTATTTATTATACCTGCACAGGTCCTGTCTGCCAACTGTTGCCGTATTTCCATATTGTTTCCAAAGGAATTCCAAATCTGTGAGCATATGTTTTTTGGCCACAGGGCGGCAATGTTTCAGTCCTAACTGCACAAAACTAAGTGTACTGCAGAGAGAGGGTTAGTAAAATCTGGCTTCACTTATTTGGAGCCTGTCATGGAATGTGACCAAATTTGTCCTCCTACTTTTCCCTAATCTACTGTAGACCAACAGGACAGACACAGATCAGCTCGGCTTCACATGGGTTTGAACATTAATGTTGAGTTTTCAGTTCTTTCTTCCCTGCAGTAACTCCTACTACTTGGTCAAATGATTAATAACCATACACATAATCATCACGTAGTGCTTTTAAACATCCCCCACAGTGTGTGGGCTGTTTGGTGGGAGCCACACACAGTGTGATGTGTAGTATCTTTGTTGATACGCTGATGTTATGTTTGTGTCTCTCTGTTTGAGATGATCTAATGAGAGGATTTAAAAAAACAAAAACAAAAAAATTCTCTGCCGATGACATTTGACCACATCACTTTTTCACCACCTGAAAAACTGAACAGCGTTTGTGATACTGAAGTATTCAATACTCGGTATTTGGTCTGTGATATTCGTCCATTGATTGTGCATACTATAATTAGTGTGTTTTGCCACACAATGGGTCCGAGTGTCCATTCATGGTTGTTTTTGTTGTGGGTTGTATTCTTTGTTGATTACAGCATCCTGTCATCTGTCCTCTCTTCACCTCCGGCTCAGTCTTCCCATGACTCCGGGGCCTGTTCTCAGTTCAGGAGGGTGTGTTTAAAGCCATGTGGGATCCACTCCTTGTTTTCCATGTTTCCAGGGGGTTGGAAGCTAAAAGTTCAAACAGACACACACACACACACACACTCCCTCATACTCTGTAAGGAAAGAGCTCAGAGATTAAGGGGTTTGTCTGCTCGGCCAACAACGAGGATTGCTCACAGTCTGGAACTTGCCAAAAAGGAAGGATGATTCAGTATTTATTTTTAAGTTGCAACTTTTAAAGCCATCAAAAGATTGTCTTTGTTGTAAAACATTCTGTGGACAACCTGTTTTTTCCTTTGTCCGTCTGTCGGTGCAGAACAGATTTAGGACACATTGTGGAGGAGAGCAGCTGTGTGAGTCTGCTGAGTACAGGAGCCAGAGGATACAGGTGCCACTGAGGCTCTGCCTTCTTTGAAGTTTTTTTTTTTTACCCATGTCAAAGGTGAAGGATTATGCCTGGCACTGGAATTTAGTTCTTAGATGGACAACTGAACTCTAAATCCCTGGTAGAATGTGAACTTCCATCTTGGCTATGTGCTTGTGTGGACTAAGAGACGCATGTGTACATTTATTAGAGTGAAGTGCAATGCTGTTCTTAAGCAGTGGCCTGGCGGATGTGACCCTGAGAAATACAGTTATTGACCCGCTGCCGCAGCAGGGGAAGACGATCTACGACATCTCTGCAGTCCTAAATGAAACAGTGGGAGATGTGCCTGTGTCAATGCTGGGTATGGGCCCTATCACCAACACCCTGCTGGAAAACTGCCATCCAGGAGCAAAGATAATGAGTTTAATGCCAATGGAGAGCAGCCCCAGGCTGGGCAGGGCACAGCGGGAATTGAACTTGCCCTCACTGAGCTCTACAGGTAGATGTGGGAGGCAGAGACAGGACATTGTTGTGGAAGAAAATGAGGAGGAGTTGGAAGAGGTGGAGGAAAAAATGAAGATGGACAGGTTTGCAAAGCAACGTTCCAAAAGCTCAGACGGCAGAGTTGTGGCAAAGATAACTGCTCTGGAAGAACCTCAAAAGCACCACGTTCACGCCTCGACATCACACTCTGTCACTGTCCACGTCAGAGGCCTTGCCTTTGGGGATCATGGCAGAGTCACAGGACATAACTCTCTGCCTCGGGCCGTGTTGCGGCGGCCACGGCAAGATGAACATTTTCTCGGGAGGAGACCGGTGAGCATGTGCGGTGAGCCGATCAACGGGCAAAGAGATTCTCTACCTGAGAAAGGGAGATTTCTGCGGAGGCCCCGAAGTATTTCCATGCTGGCGGGTCCAGACGCTGCCCTGGTGACAGCCCAGATCCAGATACCTCCTGGAAGGACAGGTATTTTGGAAAACAATCAGTACAGGAACAGGAAGGCAGAGCTCAGAGCAGTGGATGGGCTCTCGTCTGCTGTGGCACAATGGCCTTCAGCCACTGTTGAGGTGACCCCTAGGGTCCGCCAGAGGAACTGGAAGCCTAGGCCTGTCAGCATGACAGTACTGGAGCTGAGAAAAATCAGCTCTGATGATGAGATAGAAAGCCAGAGGAACTGCAGCCACAAAAGCAGTGACAGTGGTTTTCTCAAGGGGGGGTTTCGATGGAGACTGTTTGGCAAATTGACTCAAGATAAGAGCAATGAGAAGGACATTGACAAAGAAACTCAGTCTTCTTCCAAACTCAGCAGAACTGATTCGCCCAAAAGCACACTAAGCAGTTTACGGCGGAGCCTCAGTCTGCGCATCAGGAGAAATCGACCTCGGGACAAAAGTACTATAGGGTCTGAGGGCGAGTCAAAACACTGGCCCAGAGATAAGCACTCGGTCGAAGAGACAGCACCGTCTCCACAACCTTTCTCATACCTTACAGGCAGAACACTTTCAACTGCTAATGAGCAACGTGAAGATGGAGCTGTGCAGTACTTTCAATACCAGAGTAAAGGGAAGGTCAAGGTTATGGCAGTACCCCTGTATCCAACAAAACTGTCCTCCAAACCCGTTCAGGAAGAACCAAGCTTTTGGCAGCTGATCGCGAACCGTTTCAGACGAAAAGATCAGCCAAACACTGGCAAAAGTGGAATCCAGCAGCCCCAGAGCAAAAACTCCGGCCAGTGTCCCCTGGCTCCAAATGATAAGTCACAGGCCGTTGCCATAGAGACGGTTGGCATGGACTCCTATAAAGGTCAAGGTAAGATTTTAGAGCTCAGCTCTGCATTAGGTCCTTGGTCAGAGCATAAGTAATGCACAGTGTATGGGAAACGGGGAAATGTGCTTTTTTTTCAGGGCAAATGAAAAACACATGGGCAACTGTGTGTTTGGATAAGGTTCAGAAACGTCTGGTTCCAGAGAGTCTTTCTGGAATGTCTATTTTGGGTACTTTATCCTTTGGTTCTCATTTTTTGACCACTTTGATTCATGCACACTGCAGTCACACATCTGTGTAGAAGATTTTATAAAGTTCAACAACTGAGTAGGCCAGTGTAGTAAACAGTACAGTAAAGTGATGATCAGAACTAACGATGGTTTGTTTTACAGTGGTGCAGCAGCGGTGTAACAGAGCTGAGGGAATGTTTGTGTGTCACCCAGACAAAGGGCATGAGAGTCTTTAAAATTTGGTCTTTTGGTTTCAAGAGACGCAACCAAGAGAAATGGCATCGGAGCAGTTAGTTGCTGTGATGTGGATGTGTTTGGCAGCGGAGCATGGCTTAATTAAAGGGACTTACACGCTGTAATGACGAGAAAGGAAGGAGGCGGCTTAAGCGGAATGTTGAAAGGTTAACTGTCAGTGGATTGTGTTTGTCCAGTTGCTTTGAGGAGCCCAGAGCTACAAATATTTGCGACACAATTAATAGATATGATTTGTAAAAAAAAAAAAAAAAAAAAATCCGTGTCAAGCTCTAAGTTCACATCATCTGGGAAAACCTAATTAGTCGTCCATGACAACTTAATGACTTCCTCCAGCGTCAAGTTACACATGTGCTGCATCCACCCTCATTACACCAACCTTTGAGCCACCATAGCAGATATGTAATTATCTCACGAACATAGGTCCCGAGGTCAAACTTGTTGGTCTCCCAGTGTATTTTTGTTTGTGCAAGACATGTTACCAGGGAAACCTACTCCTTTTGTGGCAGAGTTTCAAGTTGCATTTATTCCCCCCTGCAATCAGTCAGTCAGTCAGTCAGTCAGTCAGTCAGTCAGTCAGGCACTAGGAATGTAGGTGTGTCGTTCAGCCCGAGTAAAGTGCCCTGGGTGGGACTCTGCCTGTTACAACCTGCTAGAAGTGTTTGCTTCCAAATGAATGCCGAAAAGCTAATGCAGAGCTATGTCACAATGCACACACACACACACTAAGTGTCTGTACACACTCCTTTTAAATGTGTTTAATGATAACCTGTCCCTATTGTGCCACTGACGACTGGGGGATGGGACGGGACTGACTGCTGTGGATGGAAGTTCTGAGGTGTGCAGACTCCGTCCCAACCCCCACCTGTGGGTGAACAAAGCCACACTGTTGGGCTTTTGGAACGCATGAGTAATCTCTGTACTCAGTGGTGAGATAGGGGGCTCCACGGTCAGAGAAGAGGTGGCTGGACAGCAGGACGGATGACCATCAGTGTTTTTATCTAGTCTTTTATGCTTATTTAGCCAAAAGGAATGGCTAAATAAGTTCACAACATGTTGTCATTTCAATGATGTCAAGAGAAATCATAATTCCCAGTTGATGTCCTGCTAACATCACAGTATATTTTCTATTTTGGTTAATCATTAGAAACATTTTTTGCTTTTTTCCATTTAGGAAAATTAACAACAACAACACTGTGTGACTGCCCATTGTGCCTTAGCTTATCATAATAAAACATATGGCTGTGGAGGCTGCGTCCCCCCAGAGACTTTATCAGGACTGCTAACACCATTTCTCCCACATTTCTTATACAAAACAGAAACAGACCCAAGTTTTAAAAACTGAGTTTATATAAATAGTTCTTGTTGTTTTTTCCTTTTAAACACCTTCTGGATTAAATTAATTGTTTATTCTAAATTGACTAAAGGTATGAATGTGAGGATAAATGGTTGTTTGGTCTCAAATGTGATCCTGTGATGGACTGGTGAGTTGTCCAGGTTGGCTCTGACTCCCTTGTGACCTAAGAAGGATTAAGAGGTAGACGATAAAGGAACACAAAAGCCATCACACTTTTTGGTGCGTGTAAACATTTATCTCTGTCTCTTCTTGGTTACATGCTGCTCCTCAGTGTTTTCTGCGGTTGATAAACAGCATCCTACTTATCTCGATTGAATAAACCAATGGAACCAACAAGTAAACATTTGGATTAGTGGGAAGTTTGAGTGTAGTGCCGACATTTCAACTATTTCTATGGATAAACTAAATCTGACACCTTCCTCCCTAAGCTCCATAAATTGAGTCGGTCAGGCTGAGCATTGTACTGCAAGACTTCTTGAAAAGCCAATTTGCAAAGCCCGTGGTAAATGAGGATCCTGTTTGAGCCACAAGGTCCAATTTATTTTCAGGGGGAAGTAATCAATGTTTGTCAGCAGCCAGCACGAGGCTTTAAGAGCTTTAAGTAAGAGGAGGCCATCCAGCTGAGATTAGACTGGCAGAGCATTAATATTCAAACTTTGTCCTGTGCTTATTGTTTTTCTCAGTTACTTGATTAAAGAATACAATGCGATTATTCATTAAGATCCTCGTCGTATAGAAGTCAAATGGAAGACTGAAATGCAGGCTGTGTATATTTAGAGCAAGGCGTTATAGGAAAACGCCAGAGTACCGTTTTGTCAACATGTGCTTAAAGTCAGACGTGGAATGCTGGTCGTGAGGTTAGGGAAGTAGAATTACTAATTGCCAGCAGTGTAATTTATGACAGTGGGAAAGTTTGGCTGGAAAGTCAGCCGGGGTGGAAGTTTAGACCTCATAGTTTTCCTCTCTCATCCCCAAAACCACCTAAAATGACTGTATATAGATATGCAGGCATGTGTGTGGATGTGCCCACACTCAAATAAGCATGGGCCCAGATTTTCCACTCACATTGCATTTTTTTTTCAAGTGATGGAAGAAGTGGGTGGGTGGAGAGGGTTGTTCTTCACCACCATGGGTTGGAGAGGTAATTTTAATCCAAGCAGACATGAGCAGTCGAGCGAAAAACACGACAAACAAGCCGGCAGTGCAGTCTTGCCCCGGTGGAGACAAAGACACTGGTGTCCTCTTTAGGCACCACACATGCCGGGGCATTTGCTGTTTGTATCTGCATTCTGGGACGCGGATATGCAGCGATGCTCATATTTAAAGGATGATGTAACACAGAGCACATGGATTCACTTTAGGATCTCATTTATCAGGGGATTAAAGGGGTTGTACTGTAACTGCTGCAAAGTCGGGGAAAAAAAAACCTCTTTGCTTTTATTCAGTTTTAAAGTGTGTGTTGAAGCAACGTTTATGAAGAGAAATGCATTGGATTTCATTTTGTTTTATGAGCCTTTCCTTGTTCACCTGACTTTGGGAGAGAGAGGGAGTGGGGAGGAGGCTTAACACTGTACAATAAGTCCGGCATCTCCAAGTCTGGACCTTGAGCAGGTTTAAGGTGACCCCACTTTGAATTTGACTCTGGATTATTTCTAGCCCCATGGAATAAACACAAGTCAAATATATATGGAACGAATCAAGGTTTTATTTTCCCTTCAAAGAAATGTTGCAATAATTGCATCACCGTGGGTTTTTTTTTTTACTAGCGGCTCTCTTACCTTATGTAACATGATTTTACAGCAAATACAAAGGTGGGTCAAAAAGTCATAGAACAAATGATATAATCATCCCTACATATCCTGTATTTAAGTCTAAACTCTTACTTCTACTTATTGATCACTACTTTGTTGCCTTGTCCAAGGACTCAGAATCAAGATCCTTTTAAACATTCTTTCATTATTGGAGAAACAGTTCCAAAGTTGATCAGAGCTTTTTTTTTCTTTTTGCACAATTTGAAATTACATCTGTCCTAAAAAAAACAGACTTCCCCTGCTGTTTGTATTTCTAATTCTTTCACTGTGTTCCTAATTAAAATGCATTAACAGTTAAAGACAGAGTGGCTTGCGTTTATTTGCCATTGCTCTGTAACTGTCCGAGACACCGTTACTGTAGAAATAATGTACAGAGATGCACTGGAGAACAGATGTGTAGGATTTAAATACCATTGTTTCCCTTTATGGTTCTCTGGTCACTGGTTTGTGTGAACGTGTCAGCTCTGAGCTGAAATGTAACATTAACATCCGCCTGTTACTGTGGAGGTTTTTTCAATCCTTCTGTGTTAATGTGGGGTTACCACAGCAACGGAAAATAAGGACAGAATGTTTTTTTCAAATGTGTTTGTTTCCAATTTTTAATCAGTACTTCCATATGTGTGTGTGTATGTGTATATATATAGATATATATGCCAAGTATATATGTCTATATGTCTATAGTGAGCACATACTGCATGCATATAGTATCAATGTGTCTCGTGTGTGTATATAGTTATTAATATGTGTGTTTATATGCATTTATATATTATTGCATGTTCATATGTATTTATATGCACAAATACATGTATTTGTGCATGTATATATTTATACGTGTGTATGTATGAATCTTTACATGGATACAAGGCAGGTACGTAGGAACTATGGCAGTGTCACTGTGACCTGCAGCCAGTTTCCTGCACTTTAGAACTGAATTACACTGGGTGTCTCTCCGCGCAGGCCCTGACATGTCAGATGTGCTCTGAGAGGGCTCCACATTAAGCACGTGTTGTTTAAACACGACTCTTTACAAAGCCTGCTGAAAGGCTCTTCTGTTTGGGAGTCACTCTCCTCCTCTCCACTTCCACACACTCTGAAAATGCAGAGAAGTGGGTTTCGGCACCAAAAGTGCACTCTTTTTTGTCATATCCAAGTATAACAAACCCTAATAAATAATAATGTGATTAATGTTTTTTATCGGCTGCTGTTTTCCTAGCGTTTGCACGAGTCTGTCTCTGACACTAGTGTTGCCGTCGTCACAGAGGAAAACCACTGTTGCTGCAACAAACAGGCTTAACTGTAATGATGAGTCCCTGTTCAGAGGATGGGCGCTTTAATTTGAGGGAGTATTGCATACACTCTTACCTGGAGACAGGGAGTCTACGCCCCTGTGTTAGAGATAGGATCTTCTCTGTGGAGGGTAGAGAACCCAAAACAGGAAAAGAGCCTTTTGTTCTAACAGTTATGACAAAAAAAAAGTCATGTCCTCAATCTCTGTGTGAAAACAACACAATTTGATGAGAAGTCATTCGTTTGTACTTCTGAGGGTTTGTGTTGTTTTTTGAAGTGCCTGCTCCCCGTGCCCATTTTCACAGCCTCATTATCGAGTCACTCCAAAATTTCAACAAGTTGAATCAAGTCTGTTAAAAGCTGTTCTTTTTAACTGGATTAAGTAAATCCTCCTCAGGAAAGAAAAAGAAAAAACAGAAACTAAATATTGAGGGGAACTGCAGACATTCCACTAAGGCAGGTGTTTCTGTTCCTGGTAATGGCGAGGCCTGAGCAGATTATAGAGGCTGATAGAACAATTTTCCTTCACAGTCAGTCCTATGAATGACAATATATCGAATAATAAAATAACTTTTCTTTTTTTTTCCAAAAAATCAATTTCTGTTTTTTATTTTATCGTAGAGAGGTCACCCAGAGACAGAAAAGAAACTTAATTTATTATGAATCTGTTCTTTCACGCTGTGTTTTAATAATGAGTTGATTGAACTGAAGTTTCTTCGTTGCCCTCTTTGTGACCTCCAGTGACATTGTTAAGCTCTAATGATGACTGTATTATCTGTATGCCTTTTTTGGCAGCTCGAGTATAGGCCTGTCACCGTAATTATGCTATTGACATCACTTAATATACTCATAAATATAATAGTCACCAAGATGTTTTCAACCCCTTATTGTTTGACTGTTAGTTTGAAGATTTCTGTCAATAGCCCGGGCGGCTGCGGGCCTCAGTGACAGGATCTTCTACGTTTTGCCTGAAGGCAACAGTTTAAATCCACCCAGTTTCCACCCCTGAACTTTAGTGAACAGGTTTGTGTTTGAAAAAAACAACAGGCATAAAAATGTAGTGTTGCCCTGATAACAGAACAAAGCAGAGAGGTTTCAGAGATCGAATAAGGTCAACAGAACGTGACCTCTATGACCTCTAGAACCACCCACTGGCTAATTCACAGATGGACAGGCCATTGTGATAACCAACATAAGTCAAGTCAAAAGCTAGCATCCTAGTTTTAATCAAACCTGAATGGGAATCTTAAAAAAAATAATTAAATTTCTGAACCAGCCTTTTGGTGAGGCAGGTCGTGACCTGGTGCCACAGACAAAGAATTTGACAAAGAAGGAATTCTCTGATGGAAACACAGCTTGGAGAATTAATAAGACTGTAAGTGAGTTATGTAGAGAAATAGCTTTTTTTTATTTTTGAATTTGTTTTTTGTTAAACTTTCGCACATTACTTTGAAGTGAAAACTTTGTAACCATGATCACAAAAACTTGACTAACATCCTGGCATAGTTACTCTGGACTTATCTCAGCCATGATGAAGACCTGCTACACCTCCCTTCCTCTGCTGTAACATGTTTTTTGTTAAACTTTCTCACATTACTTTGAAGTGAAAACTTGATGATGAAGACCTGCTACACCTCCCTTCCTCTGCTGTAACCCACTAGTTTACCTTCTGTGAAACTCATTCAGGACGGACACAAGTGGAAGAAAACTAAATATAAGTTAGACAGTTTATTTCGGCTGAACACTCCATCATAAATCCTGTTTCAAACACGGCAGACCGTCTGTGCACTGCAGCTGTGAAGTCGTCCACTGTCGTCCACTGTTGATGCTTTATTATCTGTAGCTGGGGTCAGGCCAGACACAGATGAATGGCTTTTTCTTTCCAGCGCTCCATGACTTAATATCTTATCTGTCTCCCTTCTTTTTTAGATTCTTTCGTCAACAGTCAGGAATGGACATTGAGTCGGTCCGTGCCAGAGCTAAAAGTGGTGAGTTACATTTTCATTTTTTTCTCACTGTCCCGCTGTTTCTTCACTCTCAGAGGTTTCATCGTTCAGTAGAATTAAATGTCAGTTTTAATGCATATAATTTTAAGGTTGACATTTTACACAAAAGGGGAAAAACTACAGAATATTAGCTGGATTTGTCCCCTGGCTCATCGTAGGTGATTTTTCTTTTTCTAATAAGATGCATCGTCATGGCCACGCAGGGTGGCTTGCAGCAGGACACACGATGAGTGACAGTTTTGGGCTGGACCGGTGACACATCTTGGTGCTGATCCCACTCGCCAGTGAAGCGCAGGCAGCCTCTGCCAAATGCACAGCTAATGTCCACGCATGATTTAATGTCCTACACGATAAAGACAAGCAGCCTGTACAAAACTCAGTGCCACTGAAACTGCGCAGTCTGTCAGGTGATGGGACAAAAACCACGTGTGGTGAAGTCCTATAGTATGTCCAGATGTTACAGCCCAACTGGGCTGTTTAATTTGACTGCTGCCCTTGGGTGTCCTACTTCTTGGATGAGGTCATCCAAGAAACAATACTAGTCACATCCTGTTATTACAATATGAATTTTTAGGTGACTGGAGGAATCAACAGTGAGATTTTATGTACTCAACCGAAAGGACACAAAACAGCATTGAAATGCACTGGAAAACACCAATCTTAACATTAACAAATTTAAAAACTTCTTTTTTTTTTCAAGTCCTTGAAATGCTTGTGTTTCTTTTTATATTTTCTAAAGGTGTTAATTGGCCGCCTGAGCAGAAGGCTTGTTTAATTTGAGGAAGAGACTGAATTAAAAAAAAAAAGTGAATTAAAAAAGTAATCATTACTTTCTCAATATTTTGCAGAGTGTCTTATTCCTGTTTAGATTTTTATTAAATGATTATAAAGGCAGATTATGAGAAGGTGATCCCACAGTGATGATGAACAGTGCACAGGTAAATGATGAGGAAAGAAAAACCTCTGAGATTCTTTGAGATCCATCTGTGGGCTGCTTCCTGTTGTGGGAAGTGTAAATGCGGAGAAAGCTTACTTTTATTTTTGTCCTTTGATAATCAAATTCAGGCTCTGCAGTATTCCCGCATCACGGGTGAGGCAACGAGAAAGGAGAGCAGAAGTTGTCTGCCTGTGCAGTGCTGATAAGGCAGTTTGATTTCATGAAGCCTATATAGCAGCAGGAACACCGGCTCTGCTGTAGGTTCACAGTCGATTCTTGTTGTTGACTCATACCTTTGACTCAACGCAGCCTTCAACTTTTCTTAATTCAAAGCTTTTCCAGTGTCTGATCCGCCGCGGAGTTTCACGATAGCCCCCCGTACCGTCTGCACATGTGCGTCCTTAGCTTATAGAGAGTTGGGGTCTGGAATGTTCCTATAATTAGAACCATACCTGACTTTACCACCCTCTAATGATCTGACCAAAAAGAGGAGGAGGGTAACAGTGGCTGGGGGGGGGGGGGGGGGGGGGGGGGGGGGGGGGTTGGTGGGTTTTGGCTTTTCCCG
>NC_024326.1:7365095-7388436 GCF_000523025.1 Cynoglossus semilaevis
CCAGACAGGCTGGCATCATCAGCACAGCCTCTAATGCATCAACCTAAAGGAACTGCTGGAGTTCCAGGTCTGGCCTGGACTCTGGGGACAGGAGTCCAGTTGCAACTGAATCGATGGTCGCTGAAGACTTTTCTCATTAGGCTCAAACCTCAAACAGCCTGCGCAGACCAATCCATCCCTTTTATTCTTTTATTTCATGACCACAAACCAGATCGAAAGCAGAGCACCTCACTGTAGGCAAACGTACAGGCAGAAATTATTTTTATTGTCGTGGTGATTTGAAAACAGACTCTAGAGGAGCACAGATGTAGAGGAGTACAGCTCGAAGAACCCAGACTATAAACATAACAGTGATTTAGGATACATTTAAGAACATAATAATAATAATTCATAAACCTGACACCTGCAACAAACATATTAAACAAGATTTCCTCTTTCTTACAGTTAAAAAAAAAAGAAAAAGCAATTTGATCTATGTACTTGACTTCATGCTGGACTTCATGGTGTGTTCAAGTAAAGTGACTTCATGAAGACACGAGTTTAACCAGCAGAAAGGGGTCATGTCAGTGAACAAGGGTACAATTTTCTGTAATCTTGAGGTCCGAGAAGTGGAAGGGACATTCTCACAAAAGTGGCCAAAATTGTTTTTAAGACACACTGTGTGACTTCAGAAATGCATTAGGCTGAGATTTGGTTGTACTTTGTGGTTGAAGTGATCATCAACTAATTTTGCTTTTGGTTCTGCAGGGCATTGTGGGAAATCTGTCCAGTGGGAAGTCTGCCTTGGTGCACCGGTACTTGACAGGCACATATGTGCAGGAGGAGTCTCCTGAAGGTAAGAACATGTTGAGTGGGTCAGGAGTTTGTCACCAACATCACGGTCCCTGCTGATGCAGCGTGTGGACTTTGGCTGCAGCAAACTGAACATCATGTCAGCGTGTTTTATAAAACACACGAATGTTGATGAGAGAAGTGAGCCTCGTGGTAGCCCAGAGACGCCAGTTCAGTGTTTTAATTAAAAAAGACGAGCATGTTGCCCCCGGTTTTAACCCCTTCACAGGAGAGTCACATCTTTCTAATTAGGAACCTGACTTTTATATAACGATCAGGCTGTTTAATAGCAATTAGAAGCTTCAGTTCGATAATTGACTTGATCTACTGAAATAAATAAATAAAGTAATATATATACAATTATAGTTTCTTAGCTATTTCATTTATATATATATGAGAAAGTTTGATATAAAGAACAGAGGATGTTAACGGCACCTGCTTTTTGTCAAATTCTAATCAAGTTTATTTTTGACAAACAAAATTTCGTTGACAGATTAAAAACAATGAAATCCATTTTGTCCTGATGAAGAAATCTAATTACCAAAGAGCGTTACCAAATTACAATATTTCGTTTGTTTGTTGTTATTGCATTTTTGGAAAGTGTAACCACTTTTCTGAAAAGTGATTTGTCATCTGGGGTGATTATTGTATACCAGAACCATCAAGATCAAGACTGTTCCATCTGTGCACCATAGGATGAATTAGAATTAAATAAATAAAATAAATTTAAATTAAAAAAAAAATCTCCTGCATCCCATCAGTTCATCCTCACAGTCTCTGGACAGGTTATAAAAATTATAAAATAATTGCACTGTCTGTATAATGAGTGAGCTTCATGTAATCAGTAAATTGATAAATACATGTAAATAATCATATCATTAAAGAATAACATTTTCTTATATCCTGATCTTGTGGTGACAGGAAATGAGCCCGTTACACAAGTACGTGAGGGATTTTTACCATCAAAAAGAAGATAATGTTAAAATGACAAAGTCTGAAAGTGAACGTCCTCTGCATAGAAACTCATAAAGATGTTGGCAAACTCTGAGGTAGCTGAAGAATGTTGAGTGTGTCTGCAGCATTTCATTTCTGTGTAATTACAGTGTGGATGAGACGTGAAGTGCATAATTAGTTTTTGGCATTTCGCTTCACCAAAGAAGGAAAATCATCACAGCTTTAATTAGTCCTTGAAAAATCAATGCTGGAAATGTGAAGCTGATTTTTGCAGTTGTAATCAAGGAGATCCAAGAAAAGAAACACACACAAAAACATGCTTCTTCAGATTGTATTTTGATGCCCTGGTACAACCTAACCGTTTCACCACTTCTGCCCATTTACCTCCGTCCTGTTTCCTGTGTATTTCGTGTCTTAGCGCTGACTTTTCCTCAGATCGCGTATGTACATTTTGCCCAGCGGAGGAAGGTTCAGGCACAGCTGAGATATTCAGTGTTTTGTTCCTGTTCCTTTTGCTATAATATCTGAAAAAAAAAAGGTACCAGGGTGTGTTGCCATGGCAACACCGGATGGAGCTCTGTCAGACTATGGCTCAGTGTCAAGGTCTGAGTCTCTTCATAAGCAGTGTGTGCTTTGCTGCGCGGTCGACGATGCCCACCGACTTACTGTCTCTCTGTGGGCCGTCTGCAGGACCAGCGGTGTCTTCTTCTACTCCGCTGAGCCTCGACAACACACGTGGGGGCTTCGTAATTAGATTCCATCTTCATTTGACTTTTTTTTTAACATTCGTTGCTCTGCTGCGTCTCTAAATTAAGACAACACCGTCCTGACAGATTACATAACAAAGATGTTTACTTCACATTCCATGGCTGTACAGACACTGGTTACACACACTCACACACACACAGTCTCCCCATAATCTGCTCCAACATATAAACTCTACACACTCACAGCTGTGATGCAGGTCTCTGTGATAAGTGTGTTTTCCTGGTCACACACAAACTGTGTAATTTCTTGTTCGTCTCTTCTCACTTTTTAAGCAGGATTTAGCGACATATAGACCAAGAGTTTCCTAAGTCCTGAGTCTCAGTCTCAGAAGCCCTGGGTTTAGTGAAGGAGAAGAGGCGGTGATGTCATCATCTCTCTCTCTATCTCTGTCTGTCTCTCTCCCTCTCTTTCTCAGTTATACAATCAACATCCACGATGACTTGAGAGCCTGTGCTAAAAGCTGTAGATTCTTCGACTGAAGCAGAGTTAATGCAGTACATGTGTGGCTCAAGTGGACATGTTCTACTCTGAATCTGACTGAATATCTTTCTGCCCGTTAAAAGGGACTGTTTTGGCCCCACAGCTGTTTTTTTATGTGAGATCTGTGCTTTTTATACGCTGGTTTACGCAGTGTAATGAGCAGGTTCTCATTATGGAGTCCTGTCATGGTTCCAACCGCCATGTTTGCCTATTTAAATTTCTGTAAAACAGCAACAGGTGTTTCATTTGCTCCTGACATCGAACTCTTTTAAGTTCAGGTTTTTAATGAGCCCAGAATTAGGCTTTTTTAAATTATTAAATCGTTTTCTTACAAAATGTTATATATATTGAGAAAATATATAATGACTAGAAGAAAAGGGCGGCAGTTTTTTTTTTTTTGTAAATTAAGTGAGCATCTCACAAAGACTTAATGGTTATTATGTAATAGTTTATGGCAAGGTTTTTGTATTTTCCTGAGAGGATTCTTTTTATAGTCGTTAATAATTTCTGTTTTATTTTTTAGACTATTGAAGCCATTCATTAATTACTTGTTGTTTTTAGTTGTCATATGTGACACGTGCACCTTCACTTATTAAATCTATTTATACTGTGATATTTTCACAGTATAAAGAACTACTATCCTTCATTGATATTCACTTTTCAAGTATTTATAAAAATAAATTCATGCTGATTTTTTTCATATTTTTTTTCATCTCCAAAAACCAAGTTTTTGTTGCCATATTTTGCTCTTTGAGACAAGTTACATATCTTGTTGCACCGGTTTCATGTTTAAAAGGAATGTTATCACTTGTTTACTTCCTAGCTAACAGGATCAACTTTAGGTTCAGGTCTTAACCAAGGACACATAGGCATGTAGACCAACAGAGTCTAGTTAGGCCACTGCAGTACACACACTCGTCTCTTCTTTATCTGCGGGCAGATTTGCTAACGGCTGAGAATGTGAATTCTGGAATCGAAAAAACATTAAGGGAAAGAAAAACCATACGGTTCCACAGCATCTGCCTCCAGTGACTCTGCCACTTCCTCAGTATCATCCTGAGGACACGCGTGACCTGAGGCGCAGCAGAAAATGAATTTTCTGCCTCTGATTTTTTATATTCCACTTTTCCTCCTCGCACTTTTAGTCTCAGTGTTGGATATGTTGCCGTTGTCTTATCATTAAAGTGAAACTGGGCTTTTTCCTGGACTGGTGGCAGTGTGGAGACGTTGGCACGGAGCTGTCTCCCCAGCAGCTGTGCATTAGACATGCTAAACGACAATTTCTCGCCCACATAATTGGCCCCAGTGAGACCTGGTTTGCTGTCAGTGTGTGATAATACCAGCAACACAGTGAGTGGGTCTAAATCAAGCAACTGCGTTTTACACTCACGCACTAATCGCCAAACTTTACAATTCAATCGACCTGTGCTATTACATCTGAGTTTGGTTTATTTTGACTAATTCTTTACAAAGAGTCTGGGATTTTTTTTTTACTTCACAATTTTATTTATTTTTTTAATGATAACATGCTGCTGACCTTGAAGTAAACCTCTGCTGCAAATGTCTTCTCAGGCGGACGCTTCAAGAAAGAAATTGTTGTGGACGGACAGAGCTACCTTCTCTTGATCCGAGACGAAGGAGGTCCTCCAGAATTGCAGGTATGAGTGTTTGTCCCCGACAAGGTCTTTCTTTGATGCTTCAAACGTTGTCAATCAGAGAACAGGTATGAGTGATGCTTCAAACGTTGTCAATCAGAGACTCTCGACAGACTCCGGTGCTGATGGGAACACGCTGGGCAACAGACCGACGCTGCTCTGCAGGAGCGTCTGCAGCAGTGTGAACCACACTCTGTGATTTTCCGGCCCAACGCACTTTGAAAGAGGCAGCAACAGATCAATAAGCGACGCTGAGCCAAAATCATTTTCCCTTTGAAAGGAACAATGCAGCACATAATTGTCCTATCAGTACGTGGACCGCGCTTCGTTTGTAAAGATGGAATTTCACCCCCAGTCTGATCCTGCTGATTACGTGTTGAGACGGTGTTTTATGATGTTTTTATTTATTTATTTAAATCAAATAATTCTATTGTTGACACATGGAGGGGGTTAGTGGTCTTGCCTTACAGCTTGAATGTCACAGGTTTGATTCCAGCTTCCCTGTGTGTGTGTGTGTGTGTTATGTGTAAACTTGGGTTCTCCAGGTACTCTGTACACTGACTTGATCATAGGTATGAATGTGTATTTCAGTTACGCTGTGATTGATGTACAAACTGACCAGGGAGTACTGTGAATGCTGGGATTGGCCTTAGCCTCCTCTCCTTCTCCCTTCACCCCCCGTGACCCTGTAAAAGTACTCCGCAGTAGTCCTCCATAGATGGTGATTTATTATTTCACTTTACTGTTCGGGCTGAACGCACAAACTCAACCTTTCAAACTCTCCAGTTTGAATTACTTTTAGACTTGAAACTAGCCGTGTATATTCAGCATCTCGGGTGAAATGGAAATGAGCTGACGGTCATTTTGTGGTTTGTTACTGACCCTACATTTTGTAGAACATGTACCTCATGATTTACTCATCAAAATAACAGTTTTCACATCTACGTGGTCAACAGTGACCAGCTGCCGACTTACTGTTGCTATAAAACTGTGGTGCCAAAGAAAACCACTTAATCCAGGTTTAACTAAAGGCTATTTCCATCCATGAGATAACCAGAAGGCTTTTATCTCCTCTAGTATTTTTTCATGAACGGACTACAATGTACAATATGTAATTTACCCCAGCACTCATTAAATAAGCAGTGTAATCAGCTAAAATAGAGCGTGTAAATGTAAAGCTAAATTAATTCGATAAGGATTCATTAAGACGTCAGTCCTGGGGAAGACGTCTCGACCAGCAGGAGGTTTCATTCACATGATTTACTGTTTGGTGTCACATGTGATTCCAGCGTGAATCTATCACAGTAGCTGCAGACGCCTGGGTCGGCGAGAGCTAAGATTTACGCTTGCATTAGTTTGCTCAGTGTGATCGGGGAATAGACGTGGTTTCAGCTCAGTTGTCGGGCTGCTGTATCATTAGTGGCATAATTAAAGGCCTCCATTATGTTCCCACTCACAGGAGGCCGAGCCCAGTTGCTGTTAGGCTTGATTTGTCCCTTTATTCCCCTTGTTGGTCAGAGTACGGTGTGAATGCAGGATGAAATAGCAGCAGATACAGGGTGATAGTTACCACCTGACTGTCACTCCTTGTATCACTCTGGGCTCCGTTAGACTCCCCTTTACAATGGAAGGTGATTGAGATTGATTTCCTCCGCCCAGGGGAGACGCGGCGCCGCCATTTGGTCGTAAAGTTTGTGCGGAGTTGATGCCTGTGACGCAGCAAATACGAAGATTCCAGGATTATAAGAGCAGTGGGAAATACAGAAAACAGATAAGGCTGGAGGAGCAGTGTTTAATCATTCACCATCAACTCACCTGGAGGGAGCAAAAACAGGCTGCTAGCATTAGTGTGGCTACACTGCCCCCCTCTGTCCATACATGTGAACTGAAATGATCATCAGTTCCAGAGAAAATATTCTGCAAAAACAGACTTGACAGTGAGTTGTTCTGTTTCTGTTTATGCTGATGTTGAAGTTTTTAGGTTTTTACATCATTAAATTTTCCACACAGCTGTTCCAATTTGCCAGAACCTCTGCTCTGTTCTGTCACCACCCAACCTCCCTGTGCTACTCTGTCCTCAGTTTGCCGCCTGGGTGGACGCGGTGGTCTTCGTCTTCAGCCTGGAGGATGAGATCAGCTTCCAGACGGTCTACAATTACTTTCTGCGTCTCAACAGCTACAGGAACACAGCTGAGGTCCCCATGGTCCTGGTCGGAACACAAGGTGTTTGTCTTCGCCAACTCTAGTTGGGTTATGTGAAGTCAAGCTGTGTAGATAATAATGATAATAATCTAAAATTCTTCTCATTTAAGTTTAGTAATTTGTTCCCACTGTTCTCTCAGATGCGATCAGTGCTGCCAACCCCAGAGTGATCGATGACTCAAGGGCCAGAAAGTTGTCAAATGACCTGAAGCGCTGCACGTACTACGAGACCTGCTCCACCTACGGCCTGAACGTGGAGAGAGTCTTCCAGGACGGTGAGGCGGAGGAATAGATAAATGGGAAAAGAGTGGGATGGAAATGTTATTTTATTTATTCTGTAAAGTTAAGTAGAAGTTTTTATTTATTTCACTGTGTTATTGGTGAATTAGGTATAAGAATATTATATTACTTAAAACAGAACATATGTTGAATTATGGGCTTTCTATCAGGATCTAAGACATTGATCATGTCTCCTTTTAAAAGAACCAGAGGGCCAGAGTTTTTCTAGACACGCGAATAAAATGAAATGAAAATTAAATTTTGATCATAATTTTTATCATTCATGCTGTTCACAGAGGCTACTATACAGTAACTGTCCATAAATGCTCAGCTCAACTAAAGCTCTGACGTAGACGTGCATTAATTCATTCATTCATTCTCTTTGTTCAGCTGCTGTGATTGGCAGTAAATCTCCGTGGAGCATTTACAGACTTGTTTAATTAATGCTGCAGCTTGTGCATTCATTTAAATTAAATTAAGTTTAATTGTCAAACACCACTGAGTTAATTTGGCAGCTGACAGTGTGATGTAAGTTTGCTCATAGATGCAGATCTGCCAACAGTTAGTGTTCAGTCGCCTTTAAATACAGAAAACGACTTTTTAATGACTGGTGAAAAAGTGGAAACTTTCAGTTTTTCCCCTGAATCTGTTACAGAGGTGATGAAAGAACCCACCGCCCTCAAGGCTGCAGCTCTGCTCAGAACTCGTACTCCCTTCACAAAACATCTGAATATGCAACGTGCACAACATCAACTGTTGCTGCACAGGCGTGTTGTCTTCCCTCTCTGTCCTAATTGCTTCCTGAAGCCCAATTTGAAGTAATTAAAAGAGAGATGGAGTGCTGGCTGTCTGGAGCCGTCGCTCCGCATCAGCTGCCCTCTTTTTGTAATTTTGCCCCGCTGCCTCAGTCAGCCTCGACGTGATGGTCCCAGCTGTCGGCACAACTTCCAATCACCTGTCTGCTAATTCATGTCACGTAGCCACGAACATCACCTCCTGTGCCTCCCGCTGCACCGAGTCTCTCCTGTGACTGTGCTGTGAATTAAATTACAGATGATTCAATGGCGTTGAGGAAATGTGGAGGTTGAAGAGTAAAAAAAAAAAAAATCTGTTTGGTTTAAAATGATACTGTAGAACTCACTGGAAATTGGACGTATCATTTGTGAACTGTTTTTTGGGGTAGTTGAAGTAGTATTTGGTCTCCACACGGAGCAGTATGTTGCTCGCTACCTGACTGGAAAACAAATAGCCTGAGGTGAAATGATAATGTTCTCATCTGGCTCTAGCCTTGAACTGGAGCTGTGCTCGCTTTAGGGAAAACAGGAATAGTGAGAATGTGAGCAGACTGAAGTCATGACTTTCATTTCCACACACGGTGTAGAAACACTGTAACTCTGCACGTACACATGTACTTTTCTCTGGGTGTAGTGACTCTTCGCTGTATGTGCTCACAGCTACAGCTAGCTGTAACCAACATGTTAGTAACACCATCCTGCAAAGGATCAATCTGTAGAAAATGAAATTGGACAAAATGAATTACAGATTGTTCACTATGTGAAGATTGCTGGTTTAAAACCCTGGCCCCAACAAGACCGTCGTTTGTCAAGCAAGCCCCCAAACTGCTCTGTCACATTACTTAAGTGCAGCGCGCCGCTCCAGTGTGTCTGGTGTTAATGGCTTAGCAGGCACAGAGTAATTTCCCCTTAGAGGTTTAATAAGTACTGGAAAAAGTGGAGTACTGACTTCAATAATTTAGAGTAGTTTTAAACAAGTTTCAGGTTGAATATCCTTAGGAGTTTCAGTCGATTCCTCTTTTCTCCAGCTTTTTCTTAATTGATTTCTTTCTGACGTGGAGCCTGTAATTCCTTTATTTTTGGATGATAGCTTAAACCTTACCTCCTCACCTGAACTGCATTGGAAATAAAGTAGGATTTCTTGCAGACTATTTTTTAAAACTTATTTTTATCAATTATTTATTATTTTATTTTTTACAACCAACCACTTATTATCTATCATTTACCCCGTTAACTCATTGTCTGACTTGTGTACTAAAGTTATTTCTATTAAAAGCTCAAATGTTGCAGGTTTTTCTTAAGCTGAATGTTTTGAAATCTTCCCCTCAGCAGCAGCAGCAGCAGCAGCAGCTGTATTTGTCATCTCCGTTAGAGTCAGCCAGTGTTTCACTCTGTTCCACCTCTGCATCAACCGTTCGGTTCTCTATGTACAAACTGTATGACCAGCATTAATATAGAGCAGCACAGGGCATCCCTGTTCAGCCCATTCATCACAGTCTGTGGAAAAAAGAGAGTTTATTTATGATAAAAGTGTCAGCCTATTTTGTTGCCACTGAGAGCACACATCATCATGTCAAATGAGAAAATATACTAGCTGTATTTATAAATAAATAACTCCTGTTGGATATCACAATCACCAGTGTACCACTAGAGGGCGCCTAAGTACCATTAGTGGTACATCTTCCAGAGTTTGAGAACAACTGGTCCAGTGGTTTTTCCGCCACTGAATGAACTACTATTCTTTTCTAATTTCAAACAGTATTTGCCGTTTTTTTAAGTTTCACTCCATTGGAAAAAAACAAAAACAAAAACAACAAGACAAACATCCTACAGTGACTCATTCATTCAGATTTCTTCCTTATCAGTTGTGTTTATCCTTCAAACTGCTGACTGGGTGGTTCCGTAGATGCTGCATGTTCAGAGGTTCTCTGAGAAAGTGTCCAAAGTACAGCTATTGTTTCTCACACATTAACCAACTGTTAATTGCCCCCCTCCCTCCCCTCCCCTTTTCTTCTGCAGTTGCACAGAAAGTCGTGGCTATGAGGAAAAAGCAGCAGCTCTCCATTGGTCCGTGCAAATCCCTCCCTAACTCCCCCAGCCATTCATCCGTCCCTGCTGCGTCTATCCCCTCTGTCCACATCAACCAGGTGAGATGGTTTCCTGCAGGACTCTCAGACACCACTGTCCTCCACACAGTCATTATGTTCACTGTGTTTGGTCCTAGTTTGATTAGACTGGTTAATGTAGTTGTTGTTGTTAATGGTACAATCTGAATTAACCTGCTTGTTGGTTGTTTCAAATCTCCCCCTCTGATTTCCAAACACCCCCCTGCTCTCTCTCTCTCTCTCTCTCTCTCTCTCTCTCCTCCTGCCTCCATTCTGCTCTGTGTTCTCGTGTTCGACCCTCTCATTCTCTCCTACTCCCCAGGCCGCCAATGGTGGGGGTGCGTTCAGCGACTACTCCTCCTCTGTTCCCTCCACCCCCAGCATAAGTCAGCGGGAGATGCGCATTGAGACCATAGCTGCCTCCAACACGCCCACGCCCATCCGCAAGCAGTCCAAGCGCCGTTCCAACATTTTCACAGTAAGTATGCGACAGCTGATGCAAAGCAACACCCACTCACACTACTAGAAGGCATGTTTGCCAAAGCACACTTTGTCCACCAGAGGGAAACAGGTAGCTTGAAATGCATCACAGCCGCCTCTCCTGCTTCCACTGCAGGTAATGAAAGCGCCTCGTTCTCACAGCACTATGGGCAAAGGTGAAAAAAAAAAAGAAAAAAAAGACTAAATAGGAAACACGACATTTCCCCAAATTCTTCCCCCAACCCTGAGAAACTATGAAATATAAGAACACTGTGGAAAACACATCCTTTCTTTTCACTTTTTTTCTTTTTTTTAATTGGACGTAGAAACTTCACATTTTGCATCAGCCTTTCCAAATCTGTGACTCTCCTTATTTATTTTTTACCTTCATTCATTTGTAGTAGAGAATTTTCCTGTGGTATTGACTTCTTCTTCTTCTTCTTATCTGGAGAAATGGCAACAACAAAATCATTTTTGAACAAGCTTCACTGAAAGTTTTCTTGGCTCTGTCATATAGTAAAACACTCCAACTCCAAAAAAAAAATCTTCTTCTATTCTGGCCCACATTTTTCCCCTATTGACCAGTAAGGTTTACTACCAAATCGGTGACCCCGACCCTTGTCTACCTGCCCGTTCTTGACCCCACGCCCCTGATGTATTTTCCCTTTGCTCTAACCAGAGGCATTTGTGTGCACTAACCACTCTAACTTCTTAAGCTTGTCTTTTATTTGGAGCTTCTGCCCTCTTCTTTTACCCAGTCTGCTTCCCTCTTTCCTCCTTTCTCTTCTCTCTCACACACCTCCTGAATTTTCTCCAGTCTCACAGAGCCAGGCCTCGGCCTCGGCCTCTCCAAGCTCAAAGAAGTCTGTAACAATCCTACCTCTGACAAGATAGTTGGTTGTTTTAATCATCCTTTCACGGAGTTTTTGGTATGTAAAAAAATTAAAAAGACAAAACCTGTTTCTTTTTCTGGAAGTTAAGTTGAGCCGCACTTTCCACATTATTTATTGACGCTCCTCAGAGCTTGTTTTAGCTTCATGAGGCCGAGTCCAAGCCTAACTCCTTACTGCTAATCACATTTGGTCCCTACCTTTAAATATCCCTCCACCTGTCCTCGTCCTCCCTTCAAATTTCCCCCTTCTCTGACTCTCGGCCTTCTCCTCATTTCTCTCTTACCCACTCCTTCCAACCTCCTCATCCATTTTCTCTTCGCCCCTTTGTTTCCTACCGCCTTCACCCTGTCACCCTTGCTGCTGTGGGAGCCGCAGCCTTTGCGGCCTCGGAGCAGTACCGGCCTTGTGCTAGTTCCCCTTGTTGTCTCCCTTCCCCCCCGCTAGGTAGTGACTAACCATGTCCACCAGAGAAATGAGCCTCTCCCCGTCCGCATCATGGAGATGCCGAAGCACGCCACCTACCCTGTGTGGGTGCCGGATTGGCAAGCCGAGCGGGAGTTTCAGCTCATGACCTTCTGAGGATCAACAAGCCCAGGGTGGGAGCAAGGGTGGGTGAGGGAGGAGGAAGCAGGCGGAAGCTGAGGAGGAGGAGGAGGAGGAAAAAGGGGGATGGAGGTTGTTCTCAGTGACACTTGAAGAGAAGAAGACTTACAATGTCACTATTTTATTTATTTTCAAAATAACAACGTGAAAAAGAGTTCCATCAGAACGAGAACTTTCTTTCCACCGACACGTGCTCACCTTTGTGTTAAAAAACTTTTTTAAAAAAAGTTCCCATTTAAGTCCTGCTGACAGCTTGCCAGTAGCCATCCATGTTTTCTGGCCAAACTCCTGTGAGAAGTTCAGTCTGTGGATTTTGGGAGATTCAGTTCAGAGAAAGCTCAGTGAAGGGAAAACTGCCTTAATGTCATCAGATAAGCTTTGGAGAATCAGGAACAGACTCTTAGTTTTAGTTTTCACACTCAGAGTGGTTGGTGGTGGTGATGCTTATTAACAGGGGAAAAAGTCCAGGTTACAGAAACACATACAGTAAAATGTTTCATCTCCACGGCACTGGCATTGGGACTCTTGAATTAAAAAGAAAAAAAAAAAGAAAAAAAGATTTATTACAAATCTAGTTCATCGGAAGAAAAGGAAAAATCCAAACACATCCTCGGCCCAACTGTGTTCTTACACAAAACCATGAAAAAATATTTAACTCGAACTCTTTACTGTAAAATCGTTTTTTAAGTATCTTATTATAACTCAAAGCTTTACTGCAGAAGTTTATGTCCTCACCTCGTCCTGTCGCCGTCTTTAACAAGTCAAGTTTACCGAACCATCATTTCAAGTCACTACTCGCCATATCTGTCTTTGACCACTAGTTGTCAGTAAAAACATCATTCTTTCCTAGTGCTTCCATGGTCAAAAACTGATCTTGTTTTTGTGGGTTTGTCCCTGGTCTTTTGGACATCTTCAGGCTGTCTGTCCCTTTTTGTGTTGAAAAAGCACAGACTTACTCTGACATTTTTATACTTAACGCCATCCCATTCCTTTATAACGATAATAAACCCATTTATTTATGTTCAACATTTCCTGTTTTTCAACTCCATGTCATTGAATTATTGCATTTGTTGCTGGATCTCCAGATATGACACAAAACGAAAACAGAAAAAAAAAAAAAAATTAAAACAATTAACCATTTGACACTGTTTTTCAATATTTGCAGATTTGTGCTTCTGTTTCCAACCTTTCTTCAACAAAAAGGGCTTTCCAACTCTCTCCGAATTAGAAGAGCATGCTGGTTAAAAACAAAAGAGTCCCCCTGCTTTGCCAATCCTGATAGAGAGGAGTTAAAGCCTGTCACTGCTTTACCCTTGCTGCGTTTTTTTGCATTTAGGGTAATGCGTAGGGCGTGCACTGTATGGAATCGGTAGGACTAAATTTGAGTCTGTGTGAGTTGCAAAAAAAAAAAAAAAACAAAGAAAAAAAAAACCACAAACAGACTGTAGGGACTCTTCTGGAAATGCCCCGTTCATCCCTCTTCCTCCCCGCGATCCTTACTCTCACTTAGACATCCCACACAAACACACACACTGTACAGTCAAGTCACTCTTGGAACTGTTATCCCAACCGCCAAACGGACACAAACGTTCCTTACATGACATCAAACTGCCTTTTTGCCATAAATGAGGACTCAAGGACTAGAGGTGCCAAGTTGTTCTTTTCTTCTTCCTTTTAAGATTTTTCTACCTTCGTTTGGGTCTGGGCTTTTGTTTTCTTTCTTCTTCTTCTTCTTCTTACCGTTTGGTTTTCATTCTATTCCTACTTTGCAGAGAGTATTTAACGTACTGAATGGAAACTGTGGTATAAATGTGTCTATCATAGAGGTATTCTAGTTTAAAGAGAGTTTATGAAGGCCTTCATAAAAATATTTGGGTAGTCTATCAGAGTTTATACATGAGCAGAGATATTTATTGCAAGTGGCCATCAAATGAAACTGGTTTGCACCGACTTGTATGAATGTAGTCAAAGTCAATATTTGTTTTCCTTTTATTTATTTATTTATTTATTTAAATTATTTAACTTTTCAGACACTTTTTTTTAACATTTCATTTGATTTCCTTTTTTTTGGTTGGGTACAGAGATTACAACCTCTTGCATTTTTCTATCATGAAGGGAAAATATAGACTGCTGTATATCTTGTATTGTATTTTATTTACAATGGTACTCTATACAAAGTACATGCATATAAGGAGTATATGAAATAATGCCTTTATTGTCCATCCTATATTTTGTGGGAACTGCAATGTTTGGGTCAATCTGTTGAATATTTTGAAGTGAACTTGTGACTTGCTTTGTATGGTGTCTGTATAGAAGCTAAAACAAGTCATCATTAAAAAATAAAATGTTGGAAAAATAACAACAAGCAGAGTTGCTTTACTTGAACTCAGAGTCTACCTCCTCTCCATCGATGACTGGACATCTCTCATGTTCTGAGTGAGACCATACACACTCATGTCTGTCTCTGCCTGTACTTCATCTCTCTGTGTGTCGGGGTGGGAATGTTTATCTTTGAAATGCCTGTTGTTTTCCTTCCAAGGTCTGATGTCTAATGAACTTTATTCCACAGGTGTCAAGTCAAACTGACGTATTTATTGAACTGTTTTCTAACAACATTGTTTCCTTTTTGATGATTCATTTGAACTGGTTTTGCAGGTCAGACGTCAGAGGAACCAACATGTCCAGATGTTTTTTTGTTTTTTTTAAATAACATAATGATTTTTGCTTTCTCTCCCATAACTTGTTATGAGTTTCAACATGTGTGCCATGCAAAATAAGTGGATTATTAGTGCAACTGTGGTTTAGACAGGGAGGTGATGAAACTGTTTGTAGCAGCAGTGGGTCTGCAGGTCCACTCAGGGCCCACTCTGGGTCACAGAGAGAAGGATCCTCTCCTCCAAAGGGTTTCAGGGCTGAGTCATGACTCAATGTGTGGTCGTCCTTGGTCTCCTCTGTGTTGAAATGTGTCCAGTGTGGTCTTGGTTTGGTCTCTTTTGTATTTTTTCTTTTTCTTTTCTTTTTGAAACTTGCACGTCAATGTTACTGCTGTATGTTCCGCTGGTCTGCTTGTCTGTTCCTTTTGAGCTTCTTTTGAGAATTTTAATTTGCAAACGTCGAGTTCTCCACAAACAAACGCACACATCAGCACACCTCACTCCTGACCCCCACTCTCTTGTTCTTGTACTTCCACACACTCATGCACCCACCCACACACACCTCAGCATACTGAACATAACACCATCCAAACCCCTCTCCCCACTGCCCAGCTCCCACTCTGTCTTGTCATGTGTGTGTCGCTTCAGTTGTTAACTGACTTTCTTGTTTTCTTGCAGTCTCGGAAAGCCAGTGAACAGGCAAAGAGCGTTGACAGTAAAACAGACAGCATAGGCAGTGGAAGGGCCATACCTATCAAACAGGTGAGCACTTCTAATCTTCTTAACAATGCGCTTTTTTCTCCACAGGTAAGACTTTCTTGAGTGTTTTTGCCTCTTTTATTGTGAGATTTGATGAGTTCATCACTATGGATTTGTGCTGTTTTATTCTCACTACCTGTATATCTTTCTGTAACCACGAGATGGCAGCATAACAAAGGAAAACGATACAAGTCATTAACAACAGATTGTTTGCACTTGAGTAAACGTTTATTTCTTCTATTGTCAGTTAAATAAGTTCAGTTTATAGTTTATTTAATTTAACTGGAATTTTAATTTTTGAGCGAGTATAATAAAAATGGTTTCTGTAATATTTTTTCATTATTTAGTCATATTCAAATTATCATTAGAATTTAAACACGTCTTATGTTACGTTGTCTTACAACAATACATCATTTTAAATAAATAATATATTTTTAATTTATTTTATACATTCTAAATTAAACAAACAAGATATTTTTAAATTGTAAATTTTCCTTTTGCTCAAAATGATCAGATTTTTAAAAAATATTAATTCAGACAAATAAATAATGATCTCAGTAAATAATAATATTAAATGGAAAATACTTTTCACATTTAATATTTTGTTACATTATTTAATTTTTTTTCACATTTCGAAATATATCCTACGTAAATCATTTTAGTTATAGATCTACATTACTGTGAGAATTCTGTATTTAATTTGATGACGCACGGTTGTTTTTTCCAGACATGTTAGGATTGAAGTGGTTCATCTACCTTGTAATCATTCATTTTATGGCAACTCGTCCGTTGTGGCGAATAAGAGTGAATTGTACATCTTCTTTCGGATTTCTTTGAAATATCAGATTGCAAAGATGATGGACACAGTGGTCACTAATGGGTCATGATTATTTGAGGGCCTTTAAAAATAGGTCACTATCCCCAGACTATCATCTCTGTCTGCAGAGAAGAGAGAGAGGGAGAGAGAGCATGTAACAGAGAGCCAGAGCTTCTTCATGCTGTTTGAAAAAGATAAATGTTGAGGCTTCGGTCGAGCAGGAATAATGGCAGTGACGTCCGAGTCTCGTTACTCAATCAGAAAATCAGGCCACGGATAAAAATTACAGTTGTAGCAGATAAATTAGTATTAATTGAAATTCTTTTTTTTTTGAGTAACAATAAAGAATTATTAAAGTATGTTGTTACGCAAATGTTCACAGGTTTTATATATAAATAATTTTATATATAGATATATATAGAATTTATAAAAAATATATATTTTAAAATACTTTTTATTTTATTTTTTAAGATTTCTATTTTTTTTTTAATCTCAGTAAATGACTTTTCAGATCAGTGCTTATTTTAACTGTAAACTGTCCTCATTTCCTGCCATCCTAAAGTCTAGGGCCAACTTAGCAACATTCTGCGAGGTAACTGATCCCCTCTGGTGGGCGGGAGGTTCTAGGGTGGTGGTGGTGGGGGGCACTGTTGTGACTAGTTGATCTCCAGCCTAGTCAAATGCACAATCAAGGAGATCAAAGTGTCAATGTGGCCTTAATTACCACTCCCCCATTACCCACTCCTCACCCCACAAGGCCAAATTACCCCAACCCCCCAGCCCACTCTCTCACTGCTCTGGTCCTCACAGACCACCACCCCTCCCACCTATTAAAACAGTGAGTGAGGATAACAATGCATTCACTGCTGTGAGCTCCTCAGCACTGAGTGCATTCCTGTCCTGTCGCTGACCACTCCCACCTTGCGGCACACACACAGAGACCCTCTCTCTGGCCCATTACAAAAGCGGGGCCTATCAGTCAGCCACAGTGACAGGATGCAGCTTCTCTGCTGCTCATCTTGACAAAAGAAGGGAGAGACGTTATCTCATCTGTGGAGATATGACAATTGTGTGGAGACAGAGCGCACGTCTGTCCACCGGCCTGTTTCCTGATGTCGGCCGGCTGAGGCTCAACGCTCTCCTCTGTCTCTCTCTCTGTGTGTGTGTGTGTGTGTAGGGACAGGACAGGGCCAAGGTAACCCTGGGATGTTATGTCACGATCTAATCCTACAGTGACACAAGACACAACAATTACTTTAAAACTAGTTCAAATCATTTACCAGGGATCCAGACGGCGTAGGTGTCGCTGATGCGTCCTGTGGACCAAATTGATCAGTGTTGGGAAAAAAAATGAGCGTGCAGCTGTAAATCTTTTCACATAAATTGTCTTCATTGATCTGCTTCACAACTCTGATAAATAAACCAAACACTGCAGTGATCGTGAGTATGGATTAATGTATGCTTGGCGGAGGCCATTCGTAACCCTGGGATGTTATGTCACGGTCTAATCCTACAGTGACACAAGACACAACAATTACTTTAAAACTAGTTCAAATCATTTACCAGGGATCCAGACGGCGTAGGTGTCGCTGATGCGTCCTGTGGACCAAATTGATCAGTGTTGGGAAAAAAAATGAGCGTGCAGCTGTAAATCTTTTCACATAAATTGTCTTCATTGATCTGCTTCACAACTCTGATAAATAAACCAAACACTGCAGTGATCGTGAGTATGGATTAATGTATGCTTGGCGGAGGCCATTCGATGAGCAGCATATGTGCTTGTAAAACATGCATTATGAAGTTGCCACAGGCCGCGTGACTGGATCATTTACTTTGTATGATTAGACCACCATTTAAAAAACACTTCACTCTTCTCTTATTGACCGAAATGAGGAGCCTGAGTCACAAGAGTCTCATTGATTGAATCTTCCTGAAAAAAAAAATGTACTCAAGTATCAGGAATTAACTGAGGCTTTCTAAAGTCAGAATTATCCAGAGATTTCTTATTATGATAGGTAATTCACACAAAATAAATTTACTGAATGAAAACAAATAATTTTTACTAAACGGATCTCCAAAAATACTCCTAAAAAGTGCAGTTAAAATATAAAATCCTTTAATTTCACAGTGCAATTTTACTCACTATTAATTGGGCTAAACATTTTTTTTATTAAGATATTAATACGTACAACATATTTTTTTTTAAAAAAGTTGAATTCTTGAAGATCACACTGAGTCACTGAGTTCTTCAGATTTTGTGAAACTTTTGTTGATACAAATGTGGTCGGCCAAAACAAACAGATCTTTGAAAATGACACAAAGACCCCAGAACTGTTTTGACCCCCCCGAACCCTCCTGAAAAAGAGTGAGGTGTCAGATTAGGATGATTGTCGGCAAACAGCCTGGTGCCTGGGTCACCAAGGGTCAACTGTTCCTGATGTGTTAATCAGGATTAAAGCCTGCAGCGGAGGCCTGGCTAGGAAAACACAAGCCCTCTAACCCCCGACTGCCATTGCTAACGCATACGCACACACAAACACACGGGCTCTGTGGCTGTAAAAGCACAAACATTGCTCAGGCTTAATCCCCTAATTAAGCGTGCCCCTCCTCACTGTTTAACCTCAGAAAGCCTCCTGGCCTGTACACTCAGCAGCACTGGGTCACCTCCAGCAGAGGAACTGCATTGTTTACCAGTGGATTAACTCCACAGATAAGGGCGACCATCTGAAAGGCCTCAGAAGATAAAGTAGAATATAATAAGAGTCAAGTGAGCTTTGAAGAGAGGAGATCACACTCCCTAATTCCAGGATTTAAAAGGTCTCTCAGAGTTCAGCGTGTTATGTGTATGAATGAGGGGAGGGGGTTTGGCAAATTGGATTGTCCCCCTTCTCTAAATGGTGTCAGGACCAGAGGAACGTGGCCAGTTTTATGGTTTCAACTAGTGATTAAATCTCTTGCCAATCCCTAAATGACAATAAACTAAAGAATGACCCTTTAAGTGCGTTTAATTACAAATTACTTATTGTCTCATTTTCTTTTTCTTGCCTGGCAATTATCACTTAGATTGTTGTTGTTTTTTTTTCCCCCTCAACTTCCTCCACAGATTGTTTTTATTTTTCTCCCTCAAACCACCACCACATGTGTGACAACAACAATAACAGTGTGTTTTTTTGTGATGGTATTTAACATCCATAATGGCTCATCTCATGCAGCACGCCGCTCTGTGAGGAGCATGTGCTCACCGTGATGCCTCGTCTCTTACAGGGAATCCTTCTGAAGCGAAGTGGCAAATCCCTCAACAAGGAGTGGAAAAAGAAATATGTCACACTGTGTGATAATGGCGTCCTCACTTACCACCCCAGTTTACATGTGAGTGTCACACCCACACGCCTTCACATTTCCTCCGCCATCGCTTTCCAGTGTCTGTTGCGCCACTGTTTGTACTGGAGGGGGTTTTAATGTCGGGCATTTGGAACCGATGGGTGTTACACTTCAGACCTCCGTCGTCCTGGACCGGATCGCCAAACAATAGCCTCGTAGTCCACATGCACCGGGGCCGTGTTGACTAACCTTGTGACTCCGAGCTTAGTATTAAAAAAGCCAGTGTCCCAGTGGTCATCTCTGACTCCCTGTGGTGTCCATCTCCAGCGCTCGGTAATGGAGACATGGCTGTGCTGCTGTGTGCCCGCTGCGCCCAGACGCCATGCTGGCTTGTATTTATAATGGTTCTCACTGCATGGCAGCAGAGCCTGACCAGCCTCCCACATTCATCTCTGTCAAAGTCCCGCTGGGCCGCTAATACCTCCTAAACACTCGGCTAGCTGGCAACACACAGCGCCGGAGCTTTGGAATGTCCATCTTTCCCTCCCAAAATTACTTTGAATCTTCCCTTTGTGCTGTAATACAGTGTCATGGAGGTTTGGACCAGTGTGAAATATGATGATCACAGCCCAGTGTCTCAGTTTCAGTGTCGGTATGCAGAGGTTTTGGCCTCGTTGCACTGACAGTTTGTTAGTGGTTTAATTTACACATAGTTATTAGCAGCAGTGCTGTGCTACAGTGATCGATGTAATTGACTGGAGACACCGTCTCCTAATCATTACGGCCGGCGCAGGTTTTCGGGGACAATCTTTGAATCTATGTATCTGTTGACTTTTGGAGAGAGGTGAAATAAGGGAACAAATGACATTAGCGGTGTAGCAGCTCAAACTCATTCTGAGCAGTGAAGTGTGGAAGGAGTAAGAAAGAGGGAGGGGGAAAAAGGTGAGAAGAGAGTTTGAGGGGAAGAAGAAAGGAAGGGAGGGAGGGAGAGAGTGAGGCAGACTGAGAGTGGAAGAGGGGAACCTTTAATTTTGCAGTCAGCCAAGCCATCCACACAATCACCTTCTGTTAATTCTATCTGCTACATCAATTAAATTGTTTGTAGAAACTAATTGAATGTGGCTTAATCACACATCTTAATAGCTTTGCACGCTTCGATCTGGCTGTTAATTCCAGCAATAAAATGAAATGAGAGCGCTCACTGGGTAATTAGCGAGGAGGCTTGGGAAAGAAATGAGTGCTTTATGGCACAGTACTAAAGCGGAGGCGCTTGTGGGGGACGGCGAAGGCCGAACTCGTCTCAATTTGGGTCTTTTTCTGCTGAGCCCAATGATTTTCACCTCGGCGTCTCGCGTTTGGGCGGTAGTCGCTTCAAACCAAATCAAATGGCCATATCGAAGGGGAATGAGACTGTTTGCATACATTAACTCTAACATCCTGCTATTTGGAGAGACAGCGTGGGCACAGGTGATGTATAATGGTTTTAAAATAATTTTTCCGCCATCACACACTCTTAGTGTAGGGGCTAAGGGGGTTGTGACTAATGAGGGTGGAAATTGAATGGTCTTTTAATCTGTTTTCCTTCCGTGATTCCTGCCTTCATGTCAGTCCACTGTGTATAATCATTTCTTGAAAAGGGGAAAGTATTTGGACTTTTGCGAAGCCCAGAATACTTACCTCTGACATGGTGTTCCTCCAACTCTACTCTATTCAGGACTACATGCAGAACGTACATGGCAAAGAGATTGACCTGCTGAGGACCACAGTGAAGGTTCCAGGGAAGCGACCGCCGAGAGCTGTGGCCACAGTTGCCCCCACTGCGAGCCCCAAAACCAATGGGCTAACCAAGGACCGCAGCAACCTGCAGCTGGGCATAGGAAACACAGGTACACAGTCGCAGTCCTGCCGCTGCACGTGATGTTTAACTATACAAACTGTGCGGTCACATGATCTGGTTTAATTCATGGCCGACTTCAAGGAATTTTCCTTCACCATAACATTAAGTCTAATTTATCTTGAACTTTGACACATATAGATTTACTTCTATTTGCAGATCATTTTGATTTGTGACATTAAGACCTATATGGCCATTAAGGAGGTGCAGGTTGTTTTTAGTAATCAGTTGAAATGTCAATACTGCAGTACTGCTTAGTATTTCATATAGTGACTCCTGGTGCTGAACATGGAAGGACAGATAGGTGAAGATGAGTATTAGTAGCACAGTATTATAATTTTTGTGTTGTACTGGAGACAGAAGAAGAGTCTGCAGCGACGATGATTATCGTGATAATTCAACGAGTCTTTCATTACTGTGCTAATTTTCTATGTGCTAGGTTTGTGATTAATCATTAGAATGTGTCCCAACAGGTTCATTATCCACTTTCATATATGTCATCAATGCAAATGATCCGCCTCATCATAAACACCAGGATATCTTAATGGTTATCTTTGAGAAATCTAGGAATTTGCTAATTATTCAACAGGGAATGAAACATTTTGGTTTAACTGCAGGTCGTCTTTGATAAACTAGGGTTGATGACAGTACGACACTGACCACAATTAGTTTTCAACATATTAAGTGTAAGAATACTCGGATCATCAGGCTGTAGTTTCTCAAACAAACCCGTTTAAAAATAGCAAACCGTCTCCCAGCACACAGTGTCAGCATATGCTGCAAAACCAGCAGGTGTAAAGAGTGGAATTCACCAATTGGATTTTGGCCGTAGGATCAGGAGTAATTAATAATAATTAGCAAAGTGATCCCCAGACAGATGAAGTCCATCCCTCCACTCTGGAGTGGGTGTTTTTTTCCCACCACACAGGCCACAGTGAGGCTGCAGAGAGTGGGTTCAATGCCAGAGACCAGTCAGCAGGGACCATTAGCACTGTCCAGACCGGTTACTGTGAAACCTGGCCAAAGTGCTGCCACCGCTGAACGGGTTAATCAGTCAAATTCCGAAAGATGTAGGAGTTTACACAGCAGAGGACGTTGGAGCGAGGTTATTTCATCTCACAGACTCTGACCTTGAGTGTTCGCTGGACGGCCGTCACCAGGGCAGACAAAGGAACGTGGAAAAACAGGCCAGGTTTTTTAGGAAAAACTGTGCCGTCTTTTATTTGATTTTCTTCTTCCATTAACATTTTATTCTCTCGCTGTCCCCGTCTTGGACCAGACTCGTCAATATCAACCTCAAGATGCTCAGTTTCCATCTATTTGTGCATCAGGGAACAATATGAGGGAGATTTGCCTTAATCTGCACTTAGGAAAAGAAAGGTTACAAATCACATCAGGTCTCTCTCCGGGTAGAGGACCCTCTTCTGATTATGCGATCGGGCTTTTGATTTCATTAGACATGCAATTGATGAAGGGAACAAAGGGGTAATTTTTTATGCACGGCATCCAAATCACAAGCCTTGTCTTTGCCTTTGGTAATTCATTCATTCCTTAGATCTAAAGACCTTTATAATCACTGGGAGAAGAGGGATAGTGACAGAGAGAAGGAGGGGCGGAGTGGATGAGGGGAGACGGGAAGATGAAGAGGAGAGGCCGGGGAGACGGTAGCGCAAATGAGAGAACGCATGCGCCCGGGAGTTTGCCGAGCAGCCAGGTTTAATTCCTTTGCTGGGTGCAGAGCGGAACCGTTTTAAATATGATCCTCCCTGTTAACACGCATCCTGCCGTGTCACCGGCGACAGATACATTGTATCAAAGTATTAATGGACCCAGTCACTTTTAATCAATCCTG
>NC_024326.1:7388483-7393438 GCF_000523025.1 Cynoglossus semilaevis
GAGTGTTAAACTCCGTCCTCCTCCACTCGGCACCGCAGTCTGCCTCCAGTGAAGACTCTACTATGTCAGAACCTGGGGTTCAGTTCAAACTGACGCCACTTCCTGCCACTGAAATCTATTCAACAAATTTGGTTTAAATCTTTGCCACCTCATAGCAGCTCTCACTACTGTTTTACCCTTAGATCTAAAAACAAGTTGTTCCTAAATGTCTGTTTAGGTCTCACAGTCATCGAGGTCATGTTTAAGTAAATAATGGCGTATGTTATAAATTACGTTTTCTTAAACTAGTATTATTGTTAGAACCATGGACTTAGAGGTTACCAAGCTGACTAACAATATGATAATATTCTAGTCAATGATGCCAAAACATACAATTTTAATTAATTTAAGAATATTTAATCCCAAAATACACCTTAAATTATTATTATTATTTTATGTCAGTACATGTTAAGATAAAAAAAATACGACCCAAATGCGACCCACACTGGTGTAGTGTGTAGTGTATTTATTTTAATGTGTTTTGATGCATATATAGTGTGAAATTACAGTATATAATTCAGGGTTGGGGGGTGCGTCTGAGGCGTCGGTGGATGATGATGGTGATGATGATGATGATGATGCTGATGATGATCATAGTGGTGGTGGTGGTGGATTACACACAGCAGCAGATGATGTGCTGCCTGCCCCACATTAGCATGAATGCTTCATTATCCCGCTACTTGTACATAATGGCAACAACTCCACGGAGGGGTCAGGCCTCGTCACGGCTCATCAGCTCACTGACGGCCCGGCCTAAAGAGAAATGAGGAGCAAGGCAGCGCTGCTCCCCACTAATCCATCGCCTCTATTTAACACCCCGGCCCTGAATAGCCTGCAGAACACACTGTATGGCTTTTGTTATCTCTATATACACATGGCCATGATACAGTGGAGAGATGCTCTACACTGGAGTGTGTACTTTGTGTTTTCTTAATTTGACATGATATTTTGGACGTTGCTTAGAAATATAATAATGTAGATTTTATCATTTGTTGAGGAGAATATCAGCTGTTTTGTGAAAGAGACGACATTTTTGCGACTCAAATGAATTCATGGATCCATATAAACAAATATTTATTACTGAACCTCCAGTTTCATTTAGTCTTAAGGATAAGATACATGCAACTAGTTTTGGTACAAGACAAACCACCTCAGGGCTAATTAAAATACACCAGGTATTGCATAATGTTATAGAACAAAATATAAATTTAATAGTGAAGAGTTCCATTCTAAAAAAAATCACATATCTCCTTTAAAAAATAGCCATTGCACCAGTATGCGCAGTATGTTAAAGAATGATGTAAATAATATGTTATGTACGTATGTATGTATGTGTTTTTTGTCACTTTTACTACACTGGCTTCATTCATTTGAAGTAGTGACAGCAGTGAAAATATGGAGTTTCTGCCTCCGTTTTCCCCCTTCAGCTTCAGCTGCTGTACATTATTTTGACAAGCCTCAAACATTGGAATATATAATGATAAATATAACACATTTTCAAAAACATTGTACTCTGGTTCCAGCAGAAATTCATGGTTAAACTGTAATGTTGCTCTGCAATAATTGATAATCAGTAATATTTTTTTTTAAAATAAAAAGTATCATTCACATTTACTTCTTACTTGACCCCCGTTCCAACATGTAGCTCCTGGGTCTGATCCAGGTTGCTTTCTGTTTCTGACCACACACTCCACTGTGCTGATGGTGCATATGACGGTGTAGGTGGAGGTGCAGTGCTGGTCTGTTAGTGTGAGTACTGTGCTGCTCTTTCTACGCCACGAGCTGATTATTTCTCCACTGTAATTACATTATCCTCCCCTTTATGCAGGAGTGGTCTCTGGGGTCTAATGGATACAGCTATGTATAATTCATTTATCATTAGCATCCAATTTGACAATTAGACCTGATTGTTGAATTTTAAATATCATTCACAGTTGTCTCCCTGTTAGACATGTGGTTTTATTTTTTTGTTTTTTATTATTTTATTTTTCTCTTTTGAAGGCGTCAAAGAGACAAACCTGTTAAAGAGAAAAAAGGATCTGTCAGTACGGAATATTTATTTAGCTTAAGTGATTATTATAAGGTCAAACAACAGTGCGTTGTTTGTGTAATATTAGGTGGAAACAGTGCTGCTCACATCAGACTTTATGAAATCCCACCGCAAATGGTCCTAATTAGCTGATAATGCAAGCAATCAGGAGCCTTTCTATGGAAGGCCTGCGTTTATTATATCATCTTCATCCATCACTTTTTCAGAAACAAAAGTTTGATTTTTTTTTCCAGTAACCCTATTCCTCGACTCCCCCCCTTCCTCCTCCTCCCTCTCCTCACCCTCTTCATCCTCTGCTCTGATTTCCAGCGTGCTAATTTAGTCTGCGCTCCTCGGCATGATTCCCTCGCTCTCCCACCCATTCTTGCTGCGATTCTGTTCCCTCCCCTCTGGGACCTGAAGATTAATATTCCTGGGCCCAACAAGATAATTACTGATACTAATTAGACATGATTATGTGAATTTGATACACTTATTACTCTAGATAATGAGTAGGACATATTATCCTAACAAGCACCCGTGCCGCTTAGTTTACTTTACACACGACCCACACACTATATTTCCTGTTATTGTCACCTCAGTCAGAAAACTGAAATTCTCCTGTAAGCGTTGAATAGAAGGTGCCATCGTGACAGCTTCAGGTCGAGACAAATATTTCTGATGGAATTCTGAGAGGATTGTCCTAAAACTAAACCTGGTAATTTAGCAGAAATTTCTACAAATAAACATATATTTTTAAACAAATAAAATATATAACGTAGCATCTAATTTTTATTGCCCTTTTTTTTAATTTTTAGTATTTTAGTATGTTGGTAATTTAATTATAGCCATAGTTTAAAATGATAAAAATGTATAGATTTGTACTGCAGTTACCTGAAAACCTTTATTTAAAAAGCAAGAAAATTGAACATATTACTAACCATGTCACTGACAGTAGAGAAATTCAGTTAACTACTTTTTACCATTTATTATAAATGATAAATAAATAGTAAAATAAATAATATAGAAATAATAATAATAATAATTTGAAATGTTAAGGTCCATCATTAGTCCATGGTCACCATTATCTAATTTTCCTCCTTACAACGTGCCAAATTTTTAAAATATTTTTTTCTTTTTGCTTTGTAAATAAAGCTTCGAACTGCTTTAAAAAATAGTAAGCTCTTAGTTTTAATTGTATTTTTTAAAATATTTATTTCTTTGAGAATAGGCATTTGTGTGTTTTAGCATCAAGCCCCTTCACATGGCTGTTAAATGTGTCTGTGGACTTTTCATCAGAATAGTTGGGATGTGCGGCAGCGGCTGCTTGTGAACAGGAGGGAAGGACCTCACATGGTGCAGCCTCGCCCATGAATTAGTAAAGAGAGCCGGGCGTCCGCCGCTCGTCTGATTGGAAGTTAGGGAGAGAACGCCTGCTGACGCCAGTGGAGATGGATGTGGCAGTCAGAGGGATGAGGCGAGATAATTAGCGTTCAGAGTGTATCTTGTTAATTAAGGGCTAATTAGAGGCAGAGGAGGAGGGAGAGGGATGCTGTGTGTGTGTGTCTGTGTGAGGGAGGGTTTGTCTGAGGCAGAAGATGTGCACAAATAAGGCGGCAGCGTCAAAGTGCTGCAGAAACTACTAAAAAACTCAATTACATCACTGTCACTTCTTCAGACTTTCCCCCTTCAATGAAAACAGTTTCAGCCGACTAAGTTAGGAGCTGCAGGGAACATAATAAAGTGGAGTTTTCATTTTCCTGGACTTGTCACTTGTTTTCCAGGTGCTCCTCACTCCAACAGCAGCACGTCCCTGCAGACGGGCGGGTCGGTGTTTGGCGGCAGTAAAGATGGAATGCATCAACGCTCCTTTTCCGTGTCCAGTGCCGACCAGTGGAATGAAGCCATCAACACCAGTACGAGCAGCGGAGCCCGTAAGAACTCTACTTTCTTTACGTTTCATCCTCTTCCTCTTCACACACAATCACCACAAAGTGAATGAATGTATTAAAACATGCATACTTGTAAAAGTGTGGTTTGATAGAGATGCCATTTAAAGGCAAACGGCGCTCATTTTCATAATGAGTGATCAGGGCCTTGATGGCTGTGACCTTTTTTTTTGCAGCAGCTCTGATCAGAGCAAGGAGGAGAGCAGTGAAGGTTAACTCGCTGCCATCGATGCATCTCCTCCTACTGCTGCTGTGTCACATTACACCTTGTCACTGTAGTTTAGCGAAATAAGCTAATATATTCACCATGCATGTCTGCTGCCCCCCCATCTTTACCTTCCATCTTCCTCTCTGTCACCCCCTCCCCTTCCTTCGTTTCTCTCTCTTTTCTTCCGAAGAAGAAAATGAATGCTTTTCAGGGGTACCATTCATCACCAGTTATTTCCCTCTCTTTGTGGTTGGCAGTAAAAAAGCACTTAAATGCACATCAACAGAATAACAGTCATTTCCATGCATGTTTGCACTCTGGTAGTTCTCATTAGCGCGGCGGCGGCTCCCTCCCTCCCCATGGGCTCCCAGGGGCCCCGCCAGTTTAAAGAGCGCACTTTATGAGCGCCGTTGGAGTCCAACTGCATGGCCCTCGTGGTTCCGCAGACAAGCCTGTCTCTCATTTGGAGCTGCCAAACGATCAATTCTGCCTGGATGCAGGCACTTCCATCACCCCCTACCCCCGTCTCCCATCAGCAGCATGCCCAAAGCAGAATTACTTAGATTCGTGGGGTCCTCAAATAAATGAGCGCAACTGTGCATCGTGTGTGTGTGTGTGTGTGTGTTCTCACACATTTTTTTGTGGTAACTGTTTGTATGTGAATTTTTCTACAGAGAGAGAGGGCTGTGTATCAAATCAAAAAGGCCCAAGATTAGATATTTGTGAACAT
>NC_024326.1:7393469-7412139 GCF_000523025.1 Cynoglossus semilaevis
AATTTCAATATATGTTTTAAATTAACAAGCTTAACAAGCAACAGACCCATGAACAAATATCCAGTCAAATAAAATCAAATTATTATTATTCCATCCATCCATCCATCAAATTATTATTATTATTAATCTAAATATCATCATGCTACTTCCTTATTTAAATATAAAGGAACTTGGAGGAGTCAAATTAGCTAAAAGTTATACCTGAATTATGTTCTTCATCCTCTCTAATGAAAACACTGGATGACCTTCTAAACAAAGCTCAACCTCAGATATTGAAGACTAGCTGGTGTTGAACCCACAGCCTTCTGGCGTGAGGGAGGATTTCAACTACCTCACCACGGCAGCTGTTGGATAAAAAATTGAGTAATTTATATAATATATAACAAGAAAAGAATGTAAGAAAACACTTTGACAAAGTTCGACAAACTATCAGAAAACATGAAGTGGATTGAAACACGACCTTTTTATCTTTTTTATCCTGATCTGCATCCAATAATCAATGGAGGGTGTTCCGTCTGACGCCACCTCATGTTTTGCCATTTGAATTGACTTTAAAAGGAGCCCAGTCGCTCCATTATCCTTGGTGAAGGTTGCGGGTTAAAACAAAATGTGTTTCTCGGAAGCAAAAACAGCAGATTGATGATTCGGGGGAGAATGAATGCACCGCGGCCATGTAACCATTTCCATATTATTTAGAGAATGTCCTCATTTGTAAACCTATTGGCAAAAGCAGGGGAACTAACGTCTCTTGAATATTGAGCACAGATTTTTGATTAAATCCCGGCCCAATTTCTCTATTGCTTGCATTCATAAGGGCAGCCATTCTTAATGCACCACATGCTTGTTTAGATCCCGCTCTCCTTCATACACCTCAATCTTCAAACCTGAATTAAAGGCATGAGGCTCCAACGGCTTTCTGAGGAAATGATTAGAGGTCTGTGTCATGGTGTGAGTGATGTCACTTTACCAAAGTCGAAGAATGACAAAAATGTATAACTTTAAATAGATAGTAATTGAATAATGACATAGATCAAATATTGAAAAATTACACGATAAAAAAAATCAATCCATTAAATAATTTGCTGCATGACAAAGAACACTTGTAGTTCAAATGACTTGCTATAATAACAGATTTTCCTTCTTCATATTTAGCCCCAACGCATTGAATATCATTACACAATAATAGTTTATAATAAAAAGTAATAATTTTATATTTAGGAACTCCCTGAAGACTTTGCGTCTGTTGCTTTTCCTTCTTTCCTGCTCTGCAGTAAGGCCTGTTAAGTGCTTTTTCTCCACTTGAGTTTGCATATGAGGACACAGTTAGTTAATGCACAGATAGCCTTTTCCTGTGGAACCGTGTTTTACATCTTGGCCTCCCGATGTGAGGGTGATAGCATGTGGGGCGTTTGATTTCTACGTCAGGCTGTAATGAAGTTTGACATTTAGTTTGGAGAGAGCAGCAGAGCGCGATCAGGCCTTGATTAGTACGCTCTAATTGAGGATAATAAGGGGAGGCAGTGATTGTTTCTAATTTTTGCCATTAATTGCAGCTGTTGGTTTGATTGAGGACAGGCAGGGCTGCCATGTCAAGGGGCCTGGCGGAATCATAGTGCTCCTCACCCAGAGCCTCTTGAATAACAATCCCCCATTCTCTCCCTCCTTCGCCCCTTTGCCTCATTCTCCGTTTGGCGTTGGCAAAGGCAGAAAGCTTTTAGCGGCCCCCTCTTTGTCTTTCCCACATCCTTCATCCTAAACGTGTTCAAACTGTCTTCTCCAGAGTGGGAGTATCGGTAATCACAGGTTAGGCTCATACCTACTCTGCTACCCAGGTGATCTCAGTGGAGAGGCGAGGAGTCTTGTGATCCTATGGTGCTTCATTACCTGCCTCGGCCCTGATGGCACTCATACACTCTAATGGCCAGCTAATAACGCCACAGTAAATTCTTGGCTTGTAGAGTCAGGGCAGCTTCAACTTTTAATTCTCAACATAAGAAATAACAGAGCAATCACGCATAGCTTAGAGCTGAGAACCACTTAAAAGCAATAGACCTGATATTACAGAAAATCACTAAGAATCAGGGGCTTTGATAATCTCTCTCTCTCTCTCTCACCCTCTCTCACTTGTGTTTAGCTTAGGTTTATATAGGTTTAACACCCTTTACGTTACAGGTGCCTTTAAGTGTAAGCATTCTTCGCGGGCTTGTTTGAAAGCTCTGGTCTATTATCCTGGTAAAGGATGTATAAAAATGTATTTCATGCCTACATTACATTTAAATAGATTTTGGAATTGGAATTAGAGAAGTAAAAATAATGAGTTACCCATCATGCATATGTTACGCACAGAATTTGACAATTGCATTTAGTCCATCAACTGAAGCACTGCTGGGCCACTTAAAATGACCTGATGGGCAAAATGTGGCCCACGGGCCTTGAGTTTGACACGTCCTATGGATTATATTCTCATCTTGAAATTGTGTCCCGCAATTTTAATTGTTTTGCCTCTTAAGCTGTAAAGACAGCTCTGAAGCCTTTAAATTCATCACTGCCACTGTACTTATCATATGTATTTATCAACAAACATTTATTTTCAAGTAATATTTTTAAAAAGTTAAACTACATAAATTAGATGATTCCCTTTTGATTATTTCTTTGTTTACTTTTGGAGGGAATTTCCACATACTATATCTCTGAAGCTAAACAAAGAGTCATATATCAGTGAGTCTACGTCTCAGGTACAGGACGAGCAAGGCCGAGGTCATTTTCCACAACATTAGGGGCACAAATTGATAATTAGAGGTGTTTATGACACGGTCAGGGGCCCCCGAGGGGCCGCCCTCCCCTTTAACCTCAAGCGACATTAAACAAATGCTGGCTGTCACTTTGGAAGCAGGTTGGAGCTCAGGTCTTCCACCCACCATACGGAGTTGTACTGGCAGGACAGACGCTACGATGGAGAGGGAGGAGGAAGCAGAGTGTTGGGGAGGTGTGTGTGGAGGGGGAGGGAGGGGAGGCACATTGAGGACCTCTGTGCCCCCAGCTGTCTGAGCCAGCTAATGACTCGTCTCAGGGGGGCTGTTGTAAGAGAGAAGGGAAATTGAAACAGACGCCTCGACTAAGAGCTGCTACATGTGTGGCTGCGTGCTGCCATTCAAATCACCAGAGAGCCTGATGTATGTAGTGCAGCAGGAACAGCACGGTTATGTTTATTAATGTGATGACATCAATGATATTCTATTTTTTTCAAACCACACATCACTATTTTGTTAATACAATATTGATATTTAAAGTCTATCCTCGTGGCATCCGATGGATTAGAGGGTGCTTTAATTAACTTTCTCCTTGTTTCTAGTCAAAAACATATTATTATGAATCAGACGGTGCTTTCAGGTGTCAGACCTTTCATCAAAAGTAAAAAATGAGCTCAAAATGCACCTGATGTTTCCATCGTCTCCTGTTATCTGCTGTTGTTTTTAGATCTCCAAGAATGTTTCGAGTCTGCACCAGTTATCAGTCGTACACATCTGCTTTCTGATTGGTGCTTGTCAGCCGTTACCATACTCTAAGTTCTCTAAGCCAACTTCTCCATTAACGCATTCATCTGGCAATTAGTTGCGTAAAAATGTTTTAGAATTTTTATTATTGTTGCTTCTTGTCTATAGTAATGCCATTTAATTTAGTTTTATTTTATGACCGGGCTTGAGTTTAAAAATATTACTTCTAATGTGCATCCCAGGTGTTTTGTCTTATGTTCTGCCCGTGCTTAAACAATGCGTCCCCAAACCCTCTAAGCTCCTTCCCTCTTTCCTCGTGTTACCATCGTCAGTCCCCCGCTGAGCCCATCTTACTCCACTAAGACAGCCCCATCTCCCTAAAGGTAATGACCGAATTAGGCCTAATGTTGTACACTGGCTAATGGCACAGCGCCGCACATTATACCATGTGCAACTGGCAACAACAACAGCAATAATCCCCGAGCCCCTTGTCCTCCTGCACTCAACCCCTGGGGCTGGGACGGTGCACAGGGAAATGAATGGAGTTTGCTACACTACAATGAGCTTTTGATGGGAGACAATGGAGGAGGCTGCCAGCACCACACAGGGTGGTAAGAGGAGAGCAATATGGGGCCCATCTACTGGCCCTCCCTCCCTCCTTCCCTGAGGCCCCCGGGTCCCCACTCGCAGATTCATAATGGCATCCGGAGGGGTAAAGAAGGGAAAGTGATGTCAAATGTCAGGAAATCAGAAAGATGGCAAGCTGACAACACCCTCCTATCATCCCATGCCTCCTGTCCCTTTGCCCAACCGTAGCACAGGTTAATATCACATTTATAAAATCACTTACAAGAAACAAAGCCGGCTCTTAGCCCCCCTGTCATTCCCAGACAGTCATATAGAGAGCTTTGCTGCAGGCTAACCAAGGTAACCATTTGTTCACTGTGAGCCCTGTACCTGTCCTTCATCTAAAGCTGGACTTACACACTTACTTTTGCAGCAGTCCAAGCTGTTTTCATCTCACAGTATAAGAAAAGTTTCTCTCTTGCACTCTGCTCCTGATTTGAACAAAGTTTTAATAACGATTGTCAGTAAATTTCAAATGTTTTTTTACACCTTTCTAACAGTTTTTTTTTAAATGGTCAAATCCAGTTCATTTAAATAATTGAATTTTTCTATTTGTGTCTTTTCAGCCAATGGAATGAGTGATCCGGCAAGTTCCAGTGTGGGCAGTGCAACCAGTCCTAAACTCGAGCCGCCTCCTTCGCCTCATGCCAACCGCAAAAAACACAGACGGAAAAAGAGCACAGGCATCACAAAGCCAGATGGCCTATCTGCAGGCAATGAAGGTACGAAAATGGCACTACAGCTCTAGTATTGAAATGACCAAAACTTCTGAAGCAAAAAAAAGGGAAGTATTTGTTTGTTACACAGTCGACTGACGGAAAAAACATCCACACATCAAACAGAACACAGGTGAAACATGTCCAAAATAAATGCAATGTAGCAACTAAAAATATATCGGTGTAAAATACACATTTTCTGAAATTATCTTCAATAATTTGCAGATCTACTGCACACACGTAGAAACACAGTTTTAGATTCTGTGGTGTTGCACAATTGTCAAACTCAGGGATGGAACAGGACACAGTGAAAACGCTTTTTCACAATATGGAAAAATAGTTTCAACTGTAAATTTTCAAAGCAGATGTCATGTTCTACTTAAAATTATTAAAACAAAAAAAATTGAAACCCCTAACGTTTTTGGGAACATGTTTACCAACATTATAGCAGGTTAAATGCTAATAACTTTTACCAAATTTTGCATCCGGACAATGTCAAACCAGAGTGCTACATCAACAGAAAAATCTTTTATTTTGGTTGAATATATTTCTGCTATATGTTAAGGTGCGTTCTTTATTCTTTGTGCCCCTCCACCCCTCAGAACTCTACCACAGAGCTACATTTCTTTTACCGTGGCATGAAAAGCTCCAGGAGCCATTGCCCTTCTCAGCAGGGGAGAAGCAGTCGGCTCTCCAACCAATTAATAATGATTCTCTGAACCAATGATGAATTGAGTGCCCTAATTGGATGGCATTGTGAAAACACTGAGACGCATTTCAGAGGCCATAAAACTGATGTCACCCGGCCGATGATCAATCAAGAAGATTGATACGCTGGATAACAACAACAATGGCATTGACACCTCCTAAATGGGGCCTAGCATTTATAATCATTATTCCTTTTTTATCACGCTCTCTGACAGCTGCTCTTTAAAGTCTGAATGGGTCTGTTGACCACATTGTTGTTCCGAGGGGAACATCATCAGCATTATTGAGATGAGTGCCAGGGAATAAGTAGGCTAAAATAAGTGGGCCAGCACTGCATCCCTAAATGTTACTGTGTTACATCGATGGTCAACCGTAAACTTTGGAAGACTTTCTCTGACAGTAACAGACTGTATGGGACTGTTTGCAACTTTACATTCATAGAAAAGAGTCATCAAATCAATCTAACACTGCGATGACAACACCCCCCCCACCCCCCTCCCACTCTAAATGCATATGTTCTGTCCTGTGAGTGGCAGAGAGGTGGAGCAGAGGTTTGTTACCCAGATGGAGGCTGTGTGCTGCTTGGGAAACAAAAGCTGCTTTCAGACATGCACCGCAACCCTGAACTTTTGTAGACTTTACCCAGAGGAGTGCTAGCTGTGAATGCAAATGTCCGAATCAGATGAACCGGACATTAAACAGACTCTACACTGCCTGGTCCCCGGAGCAAAGTCTGCGTTATGTCCGACTGAGCAGAAGGACGAACAGATCAAGAGCCGAGGCCTGAAAGCACCGACTGTGGCCACATCAGTATTAAAACACTAATCAAACCACCACACCATCCTTAATGATCTGATAATAATGTGGTCATATGTATATACCATGCACTCCACTGATGTCTCAGTCTTTTCATGCTCGGCCTTTTTTTACTACTTGTTGGTAAATTCACAACATGTGGCTCCCTCCTCCCACCCTGCAGAGGGTGCTGTAAATGCACTTTGATTGCTCTTGGTCCATGAGCTCAGTGTGCTGGTTCAAGTTTGTCTGTTATTCAAGGTCTCAACTTAAGTAAATCTATAAAAACAGGTCAGATGTCTTAAGTGTTGCCAACATTACTTCAGCACATCATGCATATATTTTATTGTAAAGGGGCAGTTCGTGTGTTCTTTTCATTAATTTAGGAACTTCCTAAATATTCTACATATAACATTACTATTTTCTTTCTGAAGCCCTTTACTGGTGACACTCGTTATATCTGTGACGACTGTCCCTCATTTGAAATAATCAGATTAAACCTGGCGTTGATGTGCAGGAAGCTCCTGAATAATCAACCTTTTATGGTACAGATTATAAATGTTTCCAACATTATAGAAACACGCACCTGATTTTCTGTCTTTCTCGGCGTTGTCTGTGAGGTTTTCTATTAGCATCAACTTGTCTGTTTCCGCTGAATGCTCTGGAATACAGACGTATCACTTAAATATTGGTTTCACCCATGTCTGGGATGTGTGAGTCTCCCGCTGAAAGAACAGACGGGGGGGGGGGGGGGTGGGGGGCAGAGAGGGAGGTAGAGACAGAGTTGAGATCCTTGAATAAATTGCTATTAGTTTGTCTCATTTATGGGGCAATCAGAAGTGTGCAGTGCAGGCTGAAATTGAATTTTAGTTGATGTGAAGTATCATCAATCAAAAACAGTGTGAGCTTCTTAGAGTGAGGAATCATTGTGGGCAACATGAAACGTGCAGGATGTATGTGGAGCCTGAAGAAACTGTTGAACCATTATTTCTAAACGTGGCACCGCGGCACTTGGAAAACCTCCAGTCATAGGCTGGATGAAGATATTTTTTACAAATTCAGATGTGGGTTTTTACATGAACACCAACAAAACCACAGACTTTGGGGTATTAGTCCATTATTATTTGTTATTTAATTGGCTGAGCTACTTGTTTATTTGGATTTTTATGGTCCAACTACATTAAGCCCTGGTTTGAAGTCACCTTTTTTGCATGAAAATTCATTATAGTCTTTAGGACTACTGTATTATTATAATATTAATATTTCTACATCACCGTGAAGCCAATGTTTATTTTAAGCATGTATTTTATTGTGATTTAAATAGTTCAAGAATTTGTTTCTCATTGCTTCCATTCCATCAAGGATATGCACAATGGACACGGTCCCTAATATCCTATGCACCGTCAGAGGTGTGCGCTGTAATGAACTTCTCATGTGCTTAAAGAATGATGCAGGATGCACAGCGAGACAACTGACAGCCCTGTAATGTGTTTCCCAGCAGCCACCCGGCGACGAGCTCTCCCCGTGTGTCGCTCGCCATAAAACCCACTGGAAAATCGATGGCCGATAAAGAGCTGTGTTCAGGGGGAGCCCCCTCTGATTAATGCAGACTGTCAGGGAGCATCATTAATGTATTTCTTTTTTAAAGAAAGTGTATCAAATACTCATTGTTCACGGCGTCTGGAGCTTGTCCACTCTGAGCCGAGGGAGACGCAGAGATGGGACAAAGTTTGGAAGAGATACTCCTTCCTGGTACTTTAGATATTTTAGATAATAATGGATGAAGATATTTTATTTCGATCAATCAGTTGGAAGGCAGTGGCAGTTTGATGCTTTTTTATCTGAATGTTTTTCAGATAAAGAACAATTTTTTCACACTTATGCTTTTAGTTTTTTTATATGACATTTAGGCCAAGCAGCTCCGACCAGAATGTTTAATAAACTAGTCAGAACAATATTAGGTTGCCTAAATATAAAATACTACACCTGTCACTGATCCAGCCTTACCTTAAAACATCATCTGTGGTCGAGAAATAGACATCATAGACAGACAATTGAAAGAAGTCAGCAAAAATGCACAGGTGATGATCAGAGTGCTGTTAAAGGTTGTTTTTTTTTTATCAATTTTTGGTTTGGTTTACTAACCAAAGGGTATATAGCTATATATACAGTAAATAGAAATATGAGTTACAGATTTTCTGGAATATATTGAATTGATTTAGGCTGGTAACTTTAAAATGAATTGTGTTTAATAGAGTAAAGCATAAAGTGAGCCCACTGTGAAGAGTTATCAATCACTCTATCAGTTATGGTAATATTAAGTTAGTGCGAGTGAAACTTTTTGGATCAGTCATCGTCAGTTTTCCAAAGTCCTCCACAGTTTTAATCCACCATAATCCTGATCTTTGACTCATTTCCAAATTGATTATTCCCCTGATCAAAAATCACGTTAAGTTTGCATTGAGAGTCCAACTCAATCCGCTCTCCTCTTGTCCTGTACCTTAGTAAACTAAGGGTTAATATCCTCTGGAGTCCAGCTGAGGATTAGGAAATGGAGGTTTAACTGCCTGTGCTAATGGTGGGTGTTTATCTCAATACTTTGTTTTGTCACTCCCCGACTCGCTCTCATTTCCGAAAGCTGTCCCTGGAGCCTCCACTCTTGTAATGGCTTAGCTTTGTAAGCGCCACAGTATGGAGGGAGAGAAATAACAAGATTCTCATTTGGGCTCTATACACACTGCCCACAGATACATGTATAATTGGCACTGTTTTCATTCTGCTCTGTTGTTAAGTGCACTAGCTATTAGAGTAGTGGTGCCGCAGTTGATTTCATGTGTTTGTTTATTGTTGGAGGTGCGCTCCTTGTTTGTTTGAGCATGTACGTGAGCCTGTAAAGTGTTTCACTTGTGTGTGTGTGTCAGATAGATAAAGAGTGTGCTCTATCTCTCTCTCTCTCTCGCGCGCTCTCTCTCTCTCTTCTATCTGAGTTTGGTCGTGGTTCCCCCGGGGCCCCTGTCGCAGTAATGGCCTGCTCCTGATTGCTCTGATACAGGTTAGGAATATTGGCTTTAATGATGTGTAAAATGAGCAAGCAGTGCCTGTGACATTTACAGATGGCACCGCCTTGGCCTGTTCTTCCCAACTGCTCGTTAATTCACGGGAACGGCGAGCACTTCTTTAAGTGACTGCCTGATGCATGCACACGACACAACAAAAACACATCCCACACACCACAGCGACCGCTCACCTCGTGCACCTCCGCTCCTCGTCGTAACTTTAGCCAAGTGGTTGCACAAATGAATTTCAAAGAAAAGCCCGTCCTTCAGGCTGAGCGGTGTTTGCTAAGTCCTTCTCAGTGATTGTCACACTGGTCTCCGGAGCTCTTTTTTAAAGGGCTTAGACAAAATAGATGCTGTGCTGCAGCCTGTTGTGTAGACAGTCCAGCTGGGCTCAGCACCAAACCCCCCAGGTGATAATCTGGTCCACGGGTCCTCAGTGGTACATCTGCAACACCTAGAAGGACAGGGAATGAAGGATCACTGTCCTCAGGTCAACTTCTTCTCTGTATACTTTTTTTTTTGGGTCAAACACATACTGGACCTGTGTGATATAGAGCAGATCAACAAGAGCATTTAAACTGCATGAGTCCTTGGATGACAATCATTTTTAATGTTCATTCAATGGGCGAAAAAAGTAAAGTATTGTCCGACAGAAGAAAGAAAGAACACTCAGCTCTTTGTTTCACTGTAGTACAGACTACGGCTGCTTTATAATCTGTGATACAAAGGCATAGTCAAAAACACAAACTATTAAAGCAAAACTACAAAATGTGTAAATCTGACTGATTGACAAGAAGTATTGGAAATACTTTAGGTACCCTAAAAAAGTGACTTTTCAAGACAAAAGTGCACCAAAACAGTATAGAATAAATTGTACTAATACTGATTTAAATATCACATGAGTCATTGACAAAATCTAATCAAAATAAGAACAATTACCATGAATTACAGTCTGGAAAATGTCTAAAGTCACAAAGACTTAAAGGTAGCTTCATACAGAGTTACTATGGAAACTAGTGATGCTTTCTCTGGAGGGTCATCAACATGCTATCCAGATGACTCCATCCATTTCTTATAAAGGGTCTAGACTTTAGAAAGACCCCACTCTACCAGTTAAATCTAATTTTATTGCAACCCCTGAATGTTACTCATCAAGAATCATTTTTTGCATCTGGAAGTTGTTATTTATGTTATTTAAGTGAAATGTTTAACAAAATGATGTTTTGTTGCTGCCAGAGGCCATTATGTATCCGATGAGCAACATCTGTAACTGAGCGCCTTTCAATAACGATGGCCGATGAGGTTTTCTTTTTTTTCTTCATTTATTTCTTCCTCTACGCTCCTTGCCGGCCATTACACTCTAATTTCCTTTTTATTATGCCACGTTAATTAAGTAAAATCATATTTCACCCATTTTTCACAGTTTGTTCCCGGTTGCCTTTAAATTGTGTGCTTCCTTGTCCGCCCACTGGCACAGCTCCGTTAATTTATTTCTAATTGCCAGGAACTTGTTGATTGTAGGCCGGTAGACAGATATGGTCGGGAGGTTAATGCTCATGTTAATGTGACGAGGTGATCGTTCCTCCGCTGGCCACGTTCTAACTGCAGCCACTGAGTAATAACATAAGCTCTGATGGCCCTTATACTAGCTCATCATGGCAGGTACCTGTTAGATAGCTCTGGTACCTTTGACACACTGTTCACCATCAGATTTACGGTCGGTGAGATCAGCTCTGTGACCTCAGCTACATGCCTGCACAGTGCTGTGCTACTTTAGCTTCCGGAGCTAAGTCGCCTCAGTGGAGGGCATTTAAAGTAATATGAGTGTAGTGGGGACTGTGGGTAATGGCAAAACCTGCATCTGGCATAAACACCCCCGCTGCACTCGGCCGTCTTTCTCTTTAGTGTGGCCACTGTGTCTCGTGCGCATTACTGTGCACGGAGAATTAGATTTGTTTTCCCTCGTATGCTCATCAGTTTAAAAAGCCAGCCATCCGTTGCTTTTTTAATCTCCATAATGAAAGTGTTTTAATGCCTCCAATTTATTGCCTGGGCAGCCAACAGAATAATTAGCTTTGTTCGGGTTTTTTTTAAAAGATGAAAACACAACATTTTAGTGCGGGAACCACAAATTCTAATGAAATGCGCATACACACACACACACACACACACACCTGAAGATACGAAAGCTCCACAGAACTGACGCACACTTTTTTGTACCCCCACATATGTCCCCTCATCCCATACGTTTCCATTCTTCATTCAGGTTTTGCTTTAATTTGGGATGCATTTAATCACATTAAGGATTTCATGTTTCAATCTGTGCTGGTTGTTTCACAGAAAGAGACTTTTTGCCACTGCAAGTCTAAATAAAGAGGCTCCAGAGTCTTTATTGATTTTCTGTGACCTGTAGTCAATTTCACAAAGTAAATCAGATAATTGAAGTCAGTGTCGAGCTAATTGGATTATTGCTTTTCCCCTGAAGAGCTCACCCTCCACTGCTGCACAAGGACTGCTACATTAGTGGCGTCCATCAGGCACCTGTCCTTTAAGGGCAGAGGTGTGCTGTCTACTGTCTCAGGTCACCATCCTTTGGCAAGGCATCTGAGAAGAACTGAATTGTTTTTGGCCATGGCTAAAAAACCTTCTGTCCATACAGTGATAACTGATGTTGATCCTGTTGATAATTAACTCAGAACATTATCAGCAGCTATTTCAAGGAAATGCTGCAAATGACTCCACATGGAATCATCCTCCCCCATGTGTCTCGTCCCCTCCCGTCCTCAGAACATGCCTTATGCAAATGAGATGACTATTTGCATAGACATAATTAGGTAATTACAAATCATTTGGCTACGAGCTCAAGCATGTGCATAAACCAGAGACGTTACACCATCTCGTTGTACAGTACAGACTTAATGAATCGCTCATGAGCAGCATGTGTTAGAACATATGTTGTGTCGCGCCTCTTGCTTTAAGACGACAGGTGATATTTTCACAAGTATTAGTTAAACGCAGAGTAGTGAGTGTTGGAACACACTGCTGATTCACTGTCATCAAAACTGGTTTAATCACAATGTATGTATATATATATTGTATATTTTTATATTTATATATATATATATTCATCTACCAGTTTACATTTATTGTGTTTTATGGTGTTTACTTATGATGATACAGTGTTTAACTTTATTTCATTACATTTACATTACAATTGTATAACGATTATTTCTCCATTACTTTTTTCTCACTGGTTGACTAATCTGAAGGTTATATGTGATCTAACAAACCGAGATAAACAAGGGTGAACATTTTTGTTGCCTGGTAATACTATATATTTGATGTATATTTTACACCATTATTTTCATTTTTTTTCTTCTTTAGAACAAGAGGACTCCTTTGAGTTCATCATTGTCTCTTTGACCAGTCAGACCTGGAACTTTGAAGCTTCCACATATGAGGAGAGGGAACTCTGGGTCCAAGCCATCGAGAGCCAGATCTTTGCCAGCCTGCAGTCCTGTGAGAGCATCAAAAACAAGGTGAACCAAGTCGTGAGACGGTTGGAGACTAAGAACAAAAATGGAGGAAAAAAATGTCTGTGATTTTCCTCATTTCCTGATTTAGCAGCGTCATGGTTCCGTGAGCCGGCTGTTTCATTTTCATCCCTCTGTTTTTTCTCACTCTCCGACCTTCCTTGTGCCCCTCCCTCCTCTACATCTCGCCTCGGCCTCTAGGCTGTCAGACAGGTGCACCATGGTGTGGGGGATCTCTTATTAGAAGTGACAGGCATCAGATAGAACACGGCTTGTGTCAGCATTCTGGGGAGACACGGCCTCATTTTCATGTTCATATTTCTTCTGCCTCACTCTTTTTCTTACGTGTCCTTCCTCACCTCCTTCCTCTTATCCCTGCTTGTCTCTGATTTGAGTCCATCTGTAGTTGTTTCCCTTTTCTTTGCTCTTGAAGTGAACGTTCCCACTGATTTGTTCTTTCCCTTGTTCCCACTTCACAGTCTCGGTTAGGGAGCCAGAGTGATGCAATGGCCATTCAGTCCATACGAAACGTGAGAGGAAACAGCTTCTGTGTGGACTGTGATGCACCCAGTGAGTACCAATTTAAAACTGGGTTTCTGGGTGAAAAAAAGTATTGTTTAATAAAGATGTTCTATAAGAAGTGTCAAGCAGTATGGTTTTAAATGTTATAATTATGCATTCTATTTTAGATTATATAAAAGTATCTTATCACTATTTTTTCTGCATTCTAATCAAATGTATGCTGTTATGTACCTTTTTTCTTTACTTAATATTTTGTGCTCATCTCCGTTCAGACCCAGACTGGGCCAGTTTGAACCTGGGTGCCTTGATGTGCATCGAATGCTCAGGCATCCACAGAAACCTAGGAACCCATCTGTCCCGTGTGCGCTCCCTGGACCTGGACGACTGGCCAGTGGAGCTCAGCATGGTGATGACCGCCATAGGAAATGCAATGGCCAACAGCGTGTGGGAGGGAGCATTGGAAAACTACACCAAGCCAGGCAGCGACAGCACCAGGTGAGACGCCTTACTATGGATAAAAACTAAATCAAGTTTTGATGTCAAAGAGTTGTTCGATCAGTTGAAAAAAATATCTTCTGTCTTAGTCTAAACATTTCCATAAGCAGTTTTAATTTTGCAGTATTGTTTCATTATGGAATTCTTGGGAAAATCTCATTGGAAGAATTTTCAAAATTTTAAAAAGAACATTACACCTTCACACACACCTCAGTCCATGCACCTACTGCCCTAACCCACATCTCGTAGGAGGATTGTTTATCTCCTGTTGACAGGTGAGACCTTGTGTCCCAGTCTGACTAATGACCTGCTGTGTGGCTGTGCAGGTAATTAAACACACCATTATGGCTAAACCCCACCTCAAGAGCCGGGCCCTCGGGCCCTGCAGCCGCCCTGTCACATATCCATCAAACATGGTCGGGTCATCACTCTGTCTGTCACGGCACAGAGCAGCTTCAGGCTCTCGCTGCTGGCATCAGACACCTCTAACACCACAGCTCTGTTACTTTGGTGAGAAAAGATACATATAAAGAACAGGACAGAGCTGGTTTCCCTTTACTATCACAGCTGAGGCCACAGGGTCTAAAGATAAATCTTCTCAGAGCTCTTTGACGTGTTTTAGTTAATAAATTAGACCCATTTGAAACTATTGCATCTGTCCTACTACTCTAAGACTTCCGCTCATATATTCAGTTTTAAGTGTGTGAACCTGAGCACTTCTCCATAATCCCTCCTCCACTTTTTGGCCACTTCAGTGCTGAATGATGGCCTACAGTTATTTATTGAATGGTATCTGTGCTAAAGCGCTCCACCGTGGACTTGATGAAAGATTATTGATGTTGATTCCTCTCCCTGCCGCTGTCAGTCCTGTGTCGCCTCCAGCGGGAAGGTTCTTCATTGTCTTAAAAATCCGATCTTGTCCCGCAGCGGCATCTCCATTAGTTTTCACTGTCAAACAATAAATCTCATTTGCGGCATAACTAATCCTCCAACAGAAACAAGCATTTGTTAAAATCACACACGGCCACCGGTTACAGAGACGCTGCTGATTTTGGAGCTGAGGGAAAATTGTAGCCTGGTGGGTAAAACGTAGCAAATCATTTCTTGAATGATGGATTAAGATCAACTTAATAGAATTTTTTTTTTTGTCTTTTCTTTCGACACAATGAATCTTCTCTTTATTTCTGGATTGGGTTCTTATGAACATATGCACATATGAGAGGATTTTAATTGTGTGAAAAGCTTGACGCAGCATTGTGATGGCACCCAGGCAGCCAGTGTATGGCTCCCGACTCCCACTAAACATTAGTGACACCTAATCTAAACGATTCAGTAAGTACCTGAATATCAGCTCTAGGTCTGATTGAATGTCTCCCGCAAGACTTGTTTTACCCCTTTTTGCATCTTTGAGATTTAACTTGAAGTCATTCGTCCACAAGATTGGTTTAGCTTATGATATTCAGCATCGAAAGAACACAATACAGGATATAGATTTGTTATCTGCAGGTTCGTGCAGCCAGAGTGAAATTACTGCTGTACGTCAGTCTGATTGCAGACATTTAAATTGGAAACATCCTCATACTCTTGCATGTATACATACAGCACAGGAAAAATGCACTCTTACATTTTCACTGTGTTGCATTTTAAGAAATTTATTTATTTAAGGCATGAATATATCATTTTAAAATTTGATTATTCCATTGAAAAGTAAAGAAATTATATATTTTTTGTACTCATTAGCAAATGGCAATAAAGCCGACCAAGCAGACCAAAATCAGATTTGTAAAAAAAAAAAAGGTAATAAGAGAACGTCAATTAATTTATCCTTAAAAATTGTGTTCAAGAATGTAGGTGTAGTGGTGTCAATTATGTGGATTACATGTCAACGCAGGCCGTAAAATAAGTGTTGTTGCCAGGTTTGTGAGGTGTACAGCCCCACAGCTCAGCACCATATACATCCAGTAAGCACCTCAGCCTGTGATGTTGTCAATTACTGCCGTCTAATGTGTCTTACATTTGTGTCTGATACCTGACAGACAATCTCTACTTAGATGTCTTACTTGTGTAAAATGTTGTGACCAGGTTACAAGACCTAAAAAACACAACACAATTAGGAGTGTTTATAGCACCCGCTACAGGAAAGGGGAGAGAGCTGCGAGCTGCAAGGATCCAGTATCTAATCAATCAGACTTCTGTGTCTGTGCTACAGTTTAACCTTTGATAGTGGATTTATAAAAAGCTGTGCATTGTGACTGCAGTCAGTCTGCAGTCAGCATATCAGAGGGATGCTGCTTCTTTAATTAGCACTGGGGACTCATTGTGTTTTACACGTTACCTCTAATTGCTTGGCGTGTTACTGTTAGAAAACACCACAAACTATTTTGACTGATACTGTGGGAAGGAGCCAGAACAACTTTACCGCAATCACACTCCCACACACACACACAGAGACACACACAGACAGCACTACTCATTTGGGGGAGATGTCCTGGAGCGTGGACGGATGTGGACGGCTATCCCTCACTGACTCGGCCCTCTCACTGTCACCCTCTGTAGGCTGCACGCCGCCCTTGGCCACAGGCAGGTAATAGCTCTGATGAGGGCCCTCCACTTTGTTTCAGAAATAATTTGCCACTCCTGCCGCCTGCAGGGGCTGCGTGGTAATAAAAATGAATCACATCGCTAACCTCTCTAAACTTGTCCCCACTGCCTCTTTTAACCCCTTCTGCCCTGGCACTGGAGTCTGGGTTGACGCGTCCCGACGTGTTCGTTGCACTTATATTATCAGAATCCAGTTAAAGGTTTCTGTTCGACACTGGTCTGTGATCTCTGTCTGACCACTCACAGGTCAGGAGTTCTCAGATGCTAAGTCTCAGCAGAGCTTTTAGAATAGCTGGCCTTGCCAGGAGGCCTAGTGGAGGGAGAGTAATTAATTAATTAAGACAAATTAATGACTCAGTCTTCCCATGTCCCTCCCCTCTCACTCACTTTCTCTGTGGCTCTCTCTCTCTCTCTAAATGAAACCCACAGGTCAGTAATTAGCCCAGTGTGAGAGAATCAGTAGCCTAATCTTTAATTGCTCACATGTCACCAGGTTTCACAGCCAAGTAGATGGAGAGCAGATATGTCCAAAGTCTGGCCTGGGGGCTGACTGTGGCACTGGTTCAAAGCTTCTTCATTAAAGAATAAAATCTGTTGCCTGCCAGCAGATTATTTTTGGTCTCTTAACAATGTTGCAAGGGAATTTATATCATCATTCTGGAGCAAATCAAACAGAATATGTTGTTTGGGCCGAAGCCGACTTCCTGCTCTTCTTCTGGCACTGTTTGACTAAAAAGATTGAACCGAGTTGCATTTATTTGTGGCACCATTTCTTCTTCCTTTTGCTGATTTTTTTTTTCATTTTCTGACCCTCTCTGGTCTTTCCACAGTATCTACTGTAACTGTGTTGTTATAATTATTGAGTCCCTTCTGCTTCTGGATTCTAAATCTCCAGAAATCGTTCAGGTTTAAAGTGTAAATGGAGTGTTTTGCACTCACCCTTCCTTCAACATGTGGGGTGTGTTGTCATGCATTACATTTGAGCTGAGGACACACTGCACAGCTTTCCCAGCCTCTTTCAACAGTTTTACGTATGCAACTGAAAGACTTGGGATCACACACACATGTCCTCATGAGGATTCACTACATGATTGTCAAACCAACTACAGGCAACCAAACACATCAAGTCTTATGCAAACTCTTGCAAGGCAGACAGTTTCAAGGGTAAACAAACATGCCAGCTGGTTCGGTATTCAGTTCAGATTGAGCCGAGTTTTAGCCCAAAAAATGATCGTGTTTGATTGACTGGGACGGAAGTCAGCTCTGTTTCCCTCACACACGAAAAGATTAAAAGACATCAGTCCTCAGCTGGTGCGGACTGGTGACGTCTGGCAACAGTTCTTGCAGTCTTTGCCGTAGCAGATGGTGGCTTCTAGTATGTCTCTATTCCTGAATTCAGCCCATCATGAAAAACGTTCAGGCACCTCTAATGTTAGAAAGAAGAAATATATTTAAGTTTTATTAGGGTTATTACAGAATGTCTTATCCACGTATGAGACATGAAAAACAAGTGTCTTAGTGTAACTAGGAAACACAACTGGTATGAGACATTAAAAACAAGCTAAGCGTCTTAGTGTAACTAGGAAACACAACTGTGTCGGTCTGTGCGAAGCGGGCCGCAGACACAAGCAGGGCGTGTGCGGTTGTCCCCTCAGCTTTGTGTGTGAGGCAGGGGTTCAGCAAGGGTTAACAGCATGAGCATTTAAAGATATTAGGTTTGCTGGCACAAAACAGGTCCACTCCATCATGAGGACTCTGACAACCTCATTAATGTCACAATATATTCAACTTCTCTCCCACCAGCTGCTCTGAAGAGCTTGTTCTCTGCTCTGTTCTGGGGCGTCTGGAACCAAGAGAAGTGGCATCTGTCCTGACTGTGAAAATATTTATATCGATTCTTCCACAGTACTGTTTCTCAGGGCAGACCACTCCATGTCAACACTGTACCCGCTGGACCATGGGGGATCTTACTTAGTACTTTTCATGCTGCAGCGTTTACTGTGTTGCTCCTTCATTTCTGGCCCTTAGCAACCTTTGATGCTTTGGGGCCCATCTTTCTTTCCCCGTTGTGTTCTCTTTTTCCATCTGTCGTTCCCCTCCGCGCCCCCTCTTCATCTATT
>NC_024326.1:7412233-7437391 GCF_000523025.1 Cynoglossus semilaevis
TCCCCTGTGTTTGTGGAAGTTACGCTGTTGGCTGCATGGGAATCCGTCCCATACAAGCTGCCCACCCCCGCTGTGAGGTCTGTTAAAGCTGCCTGCCCCCACTCTCCCGCCCTTCTTCCCCCCAACCCTCCAGTGCCACCATTTCTCCCCTTCAGTGCGTCTATTTGATGTGTCCACAGTGAGTTTGGATGCTCAGGGAGGAGGAGGCGGAGTCCTGGAAGCTTTGATTGTTTAGGAGGACTTGGGATGTTGTTTGAAAGATGGGCTGGTGGTGGGACGGACATCCTCTTATGAACCTATGCACCTTTATTGCAGGCGGTGATATTGGTCATTCTGTGGCTACTCCTGGCTCCACCCTCTCAGTCTCAGTTTCCCTTCCTATAAATTCCTGTTTGCCTTTGTTTTTTCAGGCTTGACTAATTATCCTTGTTTGTACCTCTTTATTTGAATTCAGTCATGTGTTCTTGACTCCGTGGGCTGGGTTTAGGAGAATCATTCCGCCATTTGCCACTTAATTAAGTCAGGGTCAGGATCCATTGCTCAACGGAGAGCTGAAGGGAGAGCGCTCTAATAGAATTATAAAAGAGGCCTTTCTCTACTGTTAGGGCTGCCTTTTATCTAGGTGGACACTGCGTAGGCAAATGAAAGGGGACACCAGGAATCCCATTTCCTCTTCAGGCTCAATAGGCATTTTGATGTTTGCACAAGATTTCTTTTAAGTCAAATTTGCTGGGAGAAAGTTTAAACAGTGACGGTCAGCTGTGAGATAAATTTAACATACTGAGCAGGTTTGTGGTGAAGAAAAAAAAAGAAAAAAAAAAGAAAAGATGGTGGTATTTTTATTGGCACCTCAGCGCTCCTCTCTGTCCCCTAAGCAACACAGAAAATCAGGACAAATATGTGCTAAAGCCAGGGTGGTGTTCCTGCAGCCCACGCGCATGTGTAACCCTTATGTGTATAAAACAGTAAGCATCAGTTTAATTTCCTTAATGTCCCCCATGCTGTGAAAATGCACTCCCTTTCTCCCCCTCGACACCTCCCCTCCGACTCTTTGAGCTGCAGTTTTGACATGCTAAATCTTCTGATTTTATTTTTCTTCCTCCTGTGGTGAGGAAGTGTCCTTTTCAAGGCTCTCAGTTTCCCCCCCGACTGTCTAAACCTCAACTCTGGATTGTTTTTCTTTTTCAAACAAAAGACGGAGGGATTACCATTTCACTTCCTTCCACATGTTCTTTCAAGTAATAGCAGCTGGGGGATTTTTAAAAACCACTGCTTGCTTGCTTTAGCCCTTTTTTTTAAGTGCACATCTAAAAAGAGCTGTGGTTGAATTTAGCAGCCGGCCATTAGCAGCGAGCAAGGCCTGGCTTTTGGCTGGTTTTGTAGTGGGGGCTAACAAAGTGTCCTCAGGGCTCTTTTCTGAGATGTTGACATCTTCTTAATGGCTCTCCTCGGCCTTTTTGTTTCGCATCTTGGTGCTAACTTTCTGCCTCATTTAGCTCATATCAATTCACTGGGCTCCACAGATTCGGCGTCTCATTCACAGCCAAGCTTTCTCAAACACGCTTGTTTTGGACATCAGCTCTCACTGCTCATTTTTTTACCATCCTTGTGTTGTTGTCAAAGATTCTTCCTCCCTGGATTACGTTGTGGTTACATAGTTTTAGACTATCTTTATTCCCTTCTTTGGCAGTAAAACAAGACACTTGTTTTCAAAGGGTCCACCGGAAATAGGAGGGGAGGGCAGTACGGTCCCTTCCTGCTCTGAGCAGTCCACCGCCTCTAAGGCCAATTGATTTGCTAACAGGATTGTTCCCACATAATGAGTGAGTAGGGATTGATGGAGGTCTTACACCATAAAACTGCGAGCCACCGCAATTGCCTGCCATTAGAGTTGTATTGTTGTTCACATAATACCCTCAACTCCTTAAGAAAAGATTTGCTTATAGCGGAGCAGAGGAAAGGACTTTGCGTCTCCTCCACATTTTCTCCCTTCAGCTGTTAAGACAATTTTAGGTGGTGGGAGAAGTTACTTTATGAGCTTGCGCACGTAGTTTGCAGTTAATCAGTTTGTGCGCGAGCACTTTTCTAACTCCTGTAGTTAGAGCTGCTTCCATGACGCCCTGCGTTGGACAAACAGCTCAGTGAAGGGAGTCAAGCTGCTGAGTCCGAAAACAGTGACGAGCCCGAACTGGGAAAATAAAAGTTATAAGAGAAACATTGTTAATAAATAAATAAACATAAGCCACAAATATGACAACATATATTTAATATGCAACAAGGCTTTCTGTACCCTAGTCCTACCCTTGTCCTTATTAGAAATAAAGTAAATACTACAGCTGAAGGTAGAGCATAAATCCAGTAAAGGGAATATTAGGACATAATGAAAAATAGCAAATAAAATAAAATATGGCAAAGCAGCAAAAACCTTTAACCAAGACAGACGTAAAATACTATAATCATACTAAATCAGTATAATTATATTTAAATTATATTTTAATATTATCTCATTATATTGCAACCGCATTTATAAAATTTACGTTAATTTATAATTAATTACAGAAATTGTCTTTATCTTTCTTAGCAACAGGAGTAAAAACCTCAGTCTGCTGTTCGATATGAAAACAAAAAAATTCCCAGACATGTAGTTAAGAACCTGAATAAAAAACCCTTGCATTAACTGTATGCATATTACAATGCTACATTTCCCATTATTTTCTTAACATTTCATTGCTCATCTAATAGGTTTATTTTGGTTTTCAGGCTGCCGCTGTGATTATAAAAGGTGAATTTAATGGAAAGAATTAAAGTGAAACACATTGTCAGTTAGTACTTGCTGCTGAGCCCCGGGCCCCGTCGATAAAAGGTCCCACGAGAGCCTTGTCACTCCAGCTAGCATCAGTGCTTACACTTATTTGTACAGACTCCCTTCTTCCTGTCAGTCACCCCCGATCCTTAACAACAGCACCTCTTATCACAGCAGCTGACAGGGTCACAGGGTCCCAGTTTCAGTGCCACACTGGGCATCCCCAGTCATTCAAATATTTATATTGATTTTTTTTTCTTTATTTTTGAACAGTTTTTGTGAAGACAGAGAATGAAACAGGGTCAAGATGAAGAGCACGAGATAGAATTTGTTCCGAGTGATAGAGAACTAGAAGTCTTCCATGAGCTCTATTTTCTCCTGCAGGCTGAAGTGACGGAGCCCCAAATCGCTCTGTGCCTCTCTGGCTGCCATTCAGCCCCATCGATCTGACTCGGAGCCCAGCCACCCCAAGGGAGGCCGGGGCTTAGAGACTCGCGCCTCTTTTGTGGAGGATTCATCAGTTCAGAGTGACAGCCGACAGTGCTGATAAAGAAACGTTTCACTCCTTCCTGTATTGTCCGCTGCAGACATGCTGTTGGAGATGTGTAACCTTTAGAAAGCTGGCCAGACTCCAACCGTCTGTAATCACTAAAATGTGGGATATTGCCCACAGTGTCACAGCCTTTGGCATTCACTCATCTCTCCAGCCTATCTCACTGTATTATTTCCCTTTCTGAGCACTGAGGCTAGTGGCTTTGCTGCGCTTCCTATAATTTACAAATGTCACTTTATACCAGCGAGTCTCTCAGAACAATTACTGTAATATTTCCCCTGTGTGTCTTGTGTATGCAATATATATTTTTTTGCCTTTAGACTGCTGTCTCTAGAATAGGAAATATGCATTGAGAGTTGCTAAATTACCCAAGGCATGTTTCACCCCGCCTCACCTGTAGCGTCCCTGTCATCTCCGTCTCTCCAGGGAGGAGAAGGAGCGCTGGATTCGAGCCAAGTACGAGCAAAAGCTGTTCCTGGTGGGGCTGCCCCAGTCCGACGTGCCTCTGGGTCAGCAGCTGCTGAGGGCGGTGGTGGAGGACGACCTGAGGTTGGTGGTGGTGCTGTTGGCCCATGGCACCAAGGAGGAGGTTAATGAGACTTATGGAGATGGAGATGGTCGCACTGCTCTGCATCTGTCCTGCGCCATGGCCAATGTGGTCATCACACAGCTGCTGATCTGGGTGAGTGGGTCTTGATGGTTTTTACAGAGAGCAGTAGATCTTTAAATATGGCTGACAATAACAATGCAGTGTTGCAAAGGTGTAAAATATACCTGGTGTTTGAAAACTCTCTGTTTATAAAGAGTCACTGATTTACATTACAACAAATTTTAACCATTTAATTTGCATGAATTAACACAACACATTTTTTATTTCAATTAAGAAATAATGCTGGATAGCCATGGTAGCTGAAAACATTAAGGTTACTAGAATTGTTTGGAAATATTTTTTGTTATTTTCTTTATTTGCAGACGAAAATATAGTGATTTTTTTTTTACCTGCATGTCCTTGAATTTCCAAAATGATTTAATAATAATGCACACTTTCTTCCTCTGTCATTCACCTTCCTCTTCCAGTATGGTGTGGATGTGAAGAGTCGTGACGCCCGTGGTCAGACGCCTCTGTCTTACGCCCGGCGGGCGGGCAGCCAGGAGTGTGCAGACATCTTACTTCAGCACGGTTGCCCCAACGACACCAGCGCCCTGACCTCGGTGCCCACGCCCAACATGAGCCGTCGCAACCCCAACCCCAACCCCAACATCAACAACAACAACGCCCAGTGTGAGCTCAACCGCAGTATCAGCATAATGTAGGCGCCAGAGGGCAGAGGCAGACAGACATTAGAGAAAAGAACCTGCACCACCCTGGTCTCATCCCTGTACTTTGTCCCGTTTCACACTGTGTAATCCAGAAGAGGCAGCAATGGAGAAATATCAGGATGGACTCGTTGTAAATGTTCCACTATGCTGAGTTCAAAGTGGGTTTTAAGGTTAGGACATTGTTTTGTAATGTGTTTTTCTTTTTTTTCTTTTTTTCATTTTAATTGTTAGTTAAATCCATCGCATCCTGCTCTAAAGAGATCAGGATCAGCTTTAAGCTTGAGCTATGTTTTTTAAGCGTCAACCAAACAAATGACTTACTTAGACATTCATACCTACGCTACGAAAAGCATTTCCTTAATGCTCGAACATTTCCTTTTATTTCTTCCCCCTCTGGAACGTGAAGCGGTTCCATAATGAGGGCGAATGAGAAACTTCCTTTAAATTCTCAAGCCCAGGCGTAGTAACGAGAAACCGTGAGGAATTGTTTTCAAAGTGACAAAACACTGATGCGGGAAAGAAACTAAATCTTCCATGATATCAGTGGCTGTTGGAGCTTTAGTAATGATGCATGTCCCCGACACCGCTATCAAACTCTTGACGTACTATTCATACACAAAGGCAAAGCAATAACAGCCGAAGAGTCCAGATGATTTAGATATTTAATTCACAGTAGAAAGGAGATCACTCCATCATAACAAAGTTGATTGCAGAGTTCCTGCGTGGAGAAAGTGAGTAATTTCCCTCAGCCACACTTATCAGGATCCTCCAGTAAAATGTCCCCGACTATAAAGGAATTAAAGGGCATAATATTTTACGACCACTGGGCCACGTGCGTCTGTGAGCGTGCCTCTTCAATCAGAATTCATTCAAATTCCAGAGTGTGATTGAAACAGTGAAATTGCACCATTATCATGTCTTTGTTGGAATCATTCCTCCATTGACAAGATGGTGTTGATAATTGTTTGCTGTAGAATTCATGCAGTTTCAGACCATGTGCCGGCAGGAACATCCTTTCATCTCCTTCGGCCAAAGGCTGGAGCATTTTCTGATTTTTTCTTTTTTTACTGACGGCAGTTAGAGTATATATAGTACATATACTGTAGGTACCCACGTGTGTATGATCGTGATGTTGTTACATCTTTGTCTGAAAGCCATTGAGAGTTTCTGCTCACAGATGATGGAGAAAGGACACTGAGAAGGAAACGTACTGCTGCAGTAGAAATCTAGGAACATAACTGTGTTTTCGTGTACAAACCTCTGTAAAAAGTAGCTCTTGTTCCATGTAACAGTATTAGTTTACTCCAGTGTAGAATGTTCACCCCAACGTTTCCCTAAACTGTATGTACCTAATCCCCGTCCTGAGAACCTGTCAGTCAAGAAGCAGGGAGTTAAAATACACTGTTGACAAACTAGTTGGATAATTAGGAATCAGGAAAATATAGCAAAGTACTAGTTAACGTTAGTATACTCGTACAATATTAAACAGACATGTAAGCCTATGAACTTAAAGGAGCAAGTTGGCTGTTTTCAACACATGCTGCTGTGTGAATACACCATGTACTTTCAGTGGAAACACGAATACTGTACGAGACAGTTTGGTTCAACATAGACTAAGTTATTCAGTTACATTGAAGTGCCGCTCTGCGTACTGTAGCCTCAGCATAACTGCCTAGGTAATGTTAAGTTTTCTTTTTTGTTGTTGTTGTTTTACACAATAGCTTTGGCCAATTAAAAGTCTCAAATATCCTTACAAGTGCTCTGCAACATGAACCAGTTCCTTATGAGACACCACTGCCTGTGTTTCAGTCATTGTGTCAATGTGAAGGATAAAAAGAACAGGTTTCTGTCTCCCTGTGACAACAGTAGGTTTATATTGTTTTTTAACAATTACTCAAAAGATCTGATCTTCATGTTACACAGCTCTTGTAACAGTATTTTCAACAAAACAAGGTGTAGAAAACAGGTTTTAAAGATCAGCCCCTGCTTGTTTATCAATCAGTGAGATATTCTGTTCTATGTTCGACCAAATCTGTCCATGTTTTTCGTCTCTACTGGAAGTACTGTCTAATTCTAAAGAATAGGGATATGTTTTAAACAGGATTAGGTTGCCTTTTTAGTGCTTTGGAAATACTTTAGATATTTACAGTCTGATTTATCTTTTATTCAAATGCCGTATTTGAGATTGCCCTGATTTTACGGATTCAGAATGTTTGTTTACAGCAGGTTTTTAACTGTGTTCATTTGGTTCAATTGTTTTTTTTGTTTTTTTTTTTTTACTGTTTTTGTTTTCCGCAAGGGAGGAAAAAGTAATATCAGGTGCTAAGTACAAAAATTTGACTTGAACATCTAATTATGTGCCAACTTTCTGGGAGTTGACTGAAAAGATGAATGCGATTCTTTTTGGTTTTGCTAAGCCATTTGTTTTCTCTGTACGTTTGCACAAGTCAACAAAGACAAACCAGTGCTGTGGGGTTCACTAAACAGACCCAAGCACCTCCTTCTGCATTTTGAGGTTTTAACAACTGTGACCTGGACCCTGGAGGTCTACCCTAGGACATTGTAAATTCAGAATAGGAACATAGGGTGCAGCTCCCTGTGACACAGAAAAGGTCAGTTTTCATTGGCATGCTTCACTGAAAACCTAAAATATTTGGACTACAAAGACATCAAGACCTTTGTGACCAAAGTTGCTGTTGGTGTATGAGATTTTAGTTAGAATTACTAATACAGACATTTGGTCATGTTTGGTTACTATGGAGCCAGTAACTAACTAAAATCAGAACATTTCTTCTTGAATTCCGGGCTCAGTTTCATCATTTTCTGTGGATGGTCAGGCGTCCAAAAATATCCTTTAAAAAAAACAATAATAATAATTATGCTTTAGGATATTTTTCATGTATTCTGTTGAGGTTTTATAATGTCAGTGGGTTTTTGTTGTCTTCCACCAGTGCTTGGGTTACTATTCATTTGTTTACTCACTTGTTAACTTTGTGTTATCTGGTCAGAGGTGAACAGTGTCTGAACCGACACAAGAAAATAAGCAAATATGCAGATTTGACAGACAAAAATGTCTAACGATACGTTTTCACACAAATAACTGTACATTTTGATATGACTGAACCTGTCCTCCACTGTGGTACTAGCCTTTTTTTACCTAGCCAACCTGTCTCCCATTCATTTGTGTGTTGTCGGAGATTACTTAGAGGAGAATATGTGTACAGTGAACTGAACATGTACTGTAGATGCTGAAAAACAAAACTCTAAATACTGCCTGTAGTTCCCCGGAGATCCACATGAAGTGTAAATATTAGTGTAATCTACAGACGAGCTCATGTCAGAGAAACGAACAGAACCGCATTTTAATATGTTGCTTTTGTTTCTCTTAAGGATTATTTTGAAGGTACTTGTGTTTGGTCCGACCAATGACCAACCGTGTCTGGTACTGGTGTAAAATGATGTATATTTGACATATTTATAATGCAGTATGTAAATATATAGTTTTTCTTCTTTTGTTTTTGTTTGTTTTTTGCTCCTATTGTTACGACTTTACGTTCAGAACGTGAAAACAAAGCAAAAGCTAAAGAGTAACTCGTTGTATGCTTGGATGCTTGGCTGACTGTTGATCTCTTAATAAACACTCAATGACGTAGCCTTCCCGCAATTGGGGGAAATCAATGCATTTGTCCAGAGTTTGTGTCCTTCATTCATCATCCATCATGCTCCTGTCGCTCCTCTGCACCTCCTTTATTGAAGCTGGACTAAAGAGGTGAGACTCACTTTCAGGTCGAAATTTTCCCATTCATTTTTACCAGTGTTTTCACTTTATTTTGTCTCTGTTTTGTTTTGTTTCTCCATCACCATCTCCATCTCACTCCATCTCATCGAAGCAAAAGCTCCATCCTGTTGAGACCCGGAGAACAGGCAGGTCTGTCTTGAGGTAAGCAAAGCACCCGCTCCACTTCCTGCTTGTGGGACCCCCTACTGTTCCTGAAAGAGGATTAAGATAAATAGCCGAGCTTAGTGTCAAGCAGCACAACACCACGAGGAAAAGTGAGCGGTCTCAGTGTTCAGAGGAGTCAAACCATTACTAATCCACTTCTTATTTCCTGCTAATCTTGGCTCGGCATATCTTCATCCACTTCCTCTCTCTGTAGGTCGGCTTTGTTTGTGCTTTTTTACCTGCTGTCTGTTAGCCTTCCTGCTTAAACTTTGTTTCCTAATCTGCTTCTTTCACTGATCGAACTCATATGTGCCCTGCATGGGCTCTTTTTCGAAAAAACAGGACATCTGAGAGTTGCTAAGAGACAGGCATTTGTACCAGCTATTGCATAAAACTTATATATGTACTTCCCACCTTATGTTGTTTATTTAGGGCCTTTTCTTTCATATCTACTTATAAAATAATTGCATTTTGGTGGTGAACATGCAAGAAAACATTTGTAAATTTCCAAAAACTGCTGCCTTAACTTGTGATCACAGAACTATGGTGTAAATAAATGTAATTTACATTGTTATTTAGGCATTAAAAGCACAACATTAAAACATTTAAAGCCAGGTGACATGAGAAAATTACGTAACATATACATAAATTGCAAAGAAGAGTCACAGCAACAAACAATTACAAATGTGCAAATTACAATGACAACAGCAGTAACATTTATACCAAAAACTATATTAAATTACTTGAAAAATACATTTATTGGGATAAAAATGTACTTCACAAACTAGTTGAAAAAAGCAAAACATGTTTAAGTACAAACATTTTTATTTCTAAAAAATAGTTTAAAATTGATAAAACAAATGTACATTTTCCAAAACAAATTTCTAGTTTTTAAAACATTTACATAATAGGTGCACAGGACTGTTTGTTTCTACCCACAGTTTATTCCTAGTCCTGTCCAAAATGTCAGCCTCCCTGAAACAATTGTGTCACGACTTGAGTGTGTGCAAACCACTGATTTACGGCATCCTTAGTCGCCTGAGAAATTAATCCGTTGTGTAATTGAATACCTTTTTTTTGTAAACTTAATTTATCACCGTGCACACGTCTCGACAGGCCGAGGCCACTTGTGTTTGCTGTGTTAGACTGGTGAGCTTGCTTTCACCGCTGTGTGTTTTGATATTTCATCAGGGCCTGCTAAACAGTAAGGAGGGCTCTCTGCCGCCCACCTCTCCTCAGACAAATTGCCTCGGAGATTGCAGAGGTGGGTCTGAGGCTGATGGATGTGTACACAAAGACCTGACGAGAACATATTTGCAAACATTAAATCCATATCACCATAACATGTAGCGTCCGCTGGGCCACACACCAGTCTTAGTGATGTGCCGCTGAATCCTAAATGTTATTTTAAGGCCTGTGTGTTTGTCTCACGTGTTTGTGTCTGCTGGTCTTGATCATTATGGGATGCTGTTGCTCCCTGTCTAATCCTCCCATCGCCCTTTAACCTCTTTAACCACTAATTACTCTACATCCACTCTACTTTCTCCACCTGACCACGTCTCCTCTGTCTAATCCCCTCAGACCTGAACATCCATTTATCAATTTCAGCTCCATCATGTCTAACCAGTGCACCCATGTTGCACTCTGCCCTCTCCGACTGCCTCAAACCCAGGTCTCTGCTCCTCATTTCCATATCCTTGAACCTCTAATCAGTAGATTTCACCAAATCTCTGCCCCTCTTTCTCCAACTCCCTTCTTTCCCTCCATCATCTTCTCCCCCCTTTTGTTTTACATAAACGCTCTGTTCCCATCATTCTCTCCCATTTTTTCTCCCTCTTTCCTCTCCTTCCCTCTCCCCTTCCCTGTTGGCTTTTGCCTGCATTTCTGTGTTAATTTGCCTGAGAATGCATTAGCTGTAATGAAGGCTGAGGGCCGAGGGAATCCTCCAGGGTTCCATTAATCATCTCCCCTCAGACAGGCAACCTTGATTACAAGTGGCAAGAAATTCATTAGAGCCGGGCCTCTGACAACTCTTATCTCCGCCACTAGATCTGACTCATTAGGCAGCCAAATTAAAGCTATGATGGCCCTGATGAAACTCATCGCTTGTTTATCTTGTGCGATTTGATGCATCTGCCCATACATCACTGTAACCGCGACCGTCCGGACCCTCCCGAGAAGTCAGGCCTGCAGTGTAGGCGCTGAGCGGTCTGCGCTCTCACACAACCAGCGGGTGATGAGGTCCCTCCTCTCCTGCACTCTCTCTCCCTCCAGGAGGGAACGTGGAAATGCTCTCATGCAGAGGCTGGAGAAACTTGAGACATTTCCATTTGTGATTCAAGTAGCAGAGTGGCTAATGATTGGCAGTTCAACTGCAGACTTGCTCAAGATGTGATTTAGTGCAAGAAAAATTATGTGGGGTTATTACATCATTAAAAATCTGTTAGAGCCAATCATTAATTGAGGGCTTAGAAAACAATAACTCTGTAAATCAAAAGACTTCTGAGGTGAACGTGTGTCTGTTTTATGACAAATTTCCTACAGCTCGCTGCTATATTTGCACTTTTAAATACATAATTTGTACTTTATATATGTAGTCTATATATCGAGTGATTGACACCAATATGACTTTTTTTTTATTGCCATTTTTAATGCAATTTTTGCAGCCTAAACGTTGCCCCAAGTAGCCTCAGTGACAAAAACACTGCTTGTTCTTACTAAATATTCTATCACTAAAACCATTAGCCACGCCACTAAATGTTGCCAGATTCTACACTTAATATCAATAATGTTAGGATTAAAAGAATCTGTTAATATAACAGGAATGAAAACGGCTCCACTAACAGGAACCTGATAGCAGCTGCCAATTAGAGATGAGTCTCAGAAGTAAAGCTGTGTCATCATCTCCTCCACAGAGGTCAGGGTCACTGAAATAGCTGCTGCACTCTGGCACAACGTTGTGGAATTGGCGGTCTGTATTAGTCAGCTATACTGGAGTGTCATAAAACTTCCACTGCTCCTTCACACCATCATCCCATCCCCATCCGAGTGTCACAGTCTTGATGTATGAAGTGGACTTTAAAATAAACCTTACTATTCATGGAGGCCCAGGTCACGAAGAGGCTGTTTATGCTCTGAGGTCAACCTGAGATAACAAATTATTTTAATCCCAGAGAAGAGAACAGGATGAGTGTGTGATTCCTGGAGTGTTGGAGGAGCTTTTTGGTTACTTAGTTAAAATATTATTTCTCTAAAAACATTTGAGGAATCTCGCCACATCATAATATTTCAACAGGTGCTCCAGGCATTTGGATCAGTTTTAGAAATGGGTAAACAACTGGTTCTCCCAGGTGGGACGAAATTATTCCCACAGCAGACTGTGCTGGAAGGAGCTCAGAGAACGGAGGTGAATCCAGAGTCGTGCACAATCACGGAAGTTTGCTCTGTAAACGTGGAGCTCTCTCTGCTTTTCTCCCCCTCTAACGGAGCAGCGACAGTATGGGGTCCCACTGTTGATGGTCACACGTCATTTAAATGTTGCCACTCAATGATTTTACATCACCATGTTGAGATTCCGTGTTCACTCTGAGTGAGCAGGTCCAGGCATTTATTTAATTATGTCATTATCTCTATATGCATTGCAGATTAACTGGTAGGAAAATGATTTCCTGTTCCTGTCTTTACCAGACCGTGGTGATTGGTACAGGCAGATCTAAATGTTCAACAAAAATTAAGCTATTTCAAAACTAAAAATATTAGTTAGTAATATAACACATTTTAAAACATTAAATCGAGTATACACAGGCGTACATTTATAATTCCCCACAGGTACTTATACTATTTAGTAGTTTTTTATCATTTAATTTCAGAAAATAATAAATAATCATGTTACTTTCTGTAATTGGTTTTACTGATATAGTGCATTGTTGCAAATGGTTATTGTTTAATATTTTTATTCTGTATGATTATGATTTTTAAAAAGGGCTGCTGTGTTAGTTTTTTTAGGAAATTTTTTGACTTGATTCAAATGGAGATCCATCTGTACACTTGTTAAAACATGGTCTCCTGGAAAGAAATCAATCCACGATGCTTATTAAAAAAACATCTTTCTTCCCACATGTCCAAATGTAATGTAAGATGAGTATTAGTGTTAAATTATTGAAAACAAATCCTTGAATATTTAAAATTCAAACATTACACTTGTCACTAACTTCGTTACTCATCTGAAAAATATTTAAAATTTAAAAACATTTTCAACCAAATTGTCAAAATGACAATTATTATTATTTAAAATTTAAAAGGTTTTTTTTTAATAGCTTTGTTGCATTTATTACTGAAGGCACTTCATTGGGTAAGGGCCGTATTTAAATGAAATATTTTAAGAAATATTTCAAAAAAGAATGTAACATTCGGAGGCTGAAACACAATAATGCCTGAATAAAATGGATTCAATCTGATTCCGACGTTCATATAAAACGATTTATTAGGTCTTGATATTTTACACTCGTCCCTTGTTTGGTCATAAGGTCCTTCACATCTTTTATTTCACATATAGCTGTCAAAGGTGGATCCTACAGTCGACAAATAAACGTCTTAAGTTACATGCAAATGTGGTCAACAAATTGTACTAAACAACCAAATATTTAGAAATAAAAAAAGTCCAGAATATTCTTCACCAAATGAGGACATGCACGTAACCAACAGAACATTTTGGCCCTATATATAAATACTTAAAAAATCTTTACAGTCTCATCTTCATAGTGCCCATTTAAATATACATATTCACAGGACAATAAATTAAAAAAAATGACAGCATCTGGACAAATAACGGATCCTCTTCTCTGCTCAGTCTCACCTTGTCAGACAAACAAAATCCTCCTTTCTTGTGCTTCATGCGTTCGACACGTCAGTGGAACAAAGAAATTAAGTGTTCTTTTAAATTAGGATTCAGTTCTCAAACCGATCTGAGATCAGGGCCTGCTCCCCTGCTCGATCTGTTGGTGCTGACTCCTCACCGCAAACCTGTTGACGTGCACCGGGATTGGCACCACGATTTTGGGATTACGCACGGGTTCCCCTGAGCGGTTGTTGACGTTCCCGGCCTTGATCCGTTTCCATTTGGCTCGGCGGTTCTGAAACCAGATCTTCACCTGCACCTCGCTCAGTTTAAGTGCGTGTGCGATCTGGGAGCGTTCGGTCAGCGACAGGTACTTTTTACAGTGAAACTCCTTTTCTAGTTCCAGCAGCTGCTCGCTGGTAAAAGCTGTTCGTCTCCTGCGGCTCTTCCCCGCAGACGTGCCGGTGGCCAGCGCCTCCTGGGAGCCGCTTTTTAGTTTGTTCTTCTGCGTCATGGAGCCGCAGTTGTTCCCGTCCGAGAAACTTTCGTTCTCGCTGTCTACAGAGCTGTCCTCCCGGTCACTGCACACGGTGTCTGCAGATTTTAGGTCCAGCTTCTCCTCGTCTGAGCTGTAAAGTTTGGTCTCTCCTGGAATGTGGGAAAAAACACACACAAATATTTAGGGCCTTAATTCGTGTCATGCCAAACAATAAAAATACACTTTCCACTAAGATGTAAATAACGAGTGAAATTTAACACATTAAGAAAAATGTTAGTGACACAATAACATCTTGTGAACATGATCTGTAACTGGTGTGGCAAAAACACAAATAAAGTAATAATGATGAAGAATAATAATTATAATAATAATACCATTTTTTATATATTTTTTTATAATACAATGTTTAAATGTTATTCACAGTATCTTCCAAAATACTGACAACATAAAACGTTGGAGACTTTTGGTGAAGTAGTGAATTATTTGTTTTTGTCAAACAAACACTCAAAATTATTTTTATGACATGTTCTAGCATTTACAATATGTTCTACAAAGTCACATAATTCCACACACTAAACACTGAATACCCCATCTTAATGCCCACCTCCATGTAGCCCATATTTATTCTATTTAAACGAACGACTTTGGATCGGGAACGATTTTACGCACGGTTTACGCACAATTAGCCATACATATTATAAATAAATAACCGTTAAGTTATTCGACTAAAGTTTACCTGAGATTGTTTGAAAAGTTTCAGAGAAGTTGATGAGCTCAGAGCTTTTGTCCCGGCTGTGCAGTTCGTCAGAGTGCGGACTCTCCTGTCTTCTCGCCGCCGGATCCGCGGCGCTCAACCGGGGCCCTGGGAGTTCCTGCGGCGGATAGAAACTGTCCGGAGGGTCCGAGAAGCTCGGCATGGTCGTCGTGAGCGCCACCATGGATGGGACTCCTTGACCCAAACTGGCGCAGAAAGTGTTGGTGAGCCGTCCGGCAAAAGACGCCAGTGGCGCAAGCGGGGGTATACCAGAGGATAAAGGCGCATGAGATAAAGCCTGTGGGATTACCAGCGGTCTGTAGGGCATGAACATGGGGTAGCCCGTGTAGAGCAGGTGTCCCGGTCTGGGCTGGGGGGTCCCTATGAGAGAATCGATGGAAAACGCCGTTCCTTGGCCGCCGGGTCTCTGCATTTTTGCAGGCGTGCGCTTTGGGTCGGTGAAGTAGGGAGAAGAACTTGGATGCAGGTGTTCCTTCCTTTGCAACGCACTAAACTTTTAGTTCAGAGACAGAGTGGGCTGGAAGTAGATCCTGTGAACTGGAGTGCTGTCATCCCTGGATGTGGACTGCTCTACTCTCCGGGTCTGTGCGCTCTATATGCGCCGGTCAGTGGGACGCTGGGTTGTGAGCGCCACCGCTACCTTTTTGCCTCTTATTTGTCCCACACTGAGACACAAACACACGCTCTCTCCGTGTCTGAGCACCTCTCCCCTCTCTGCGAGTCTAACCTCCGCCCCTCTGTGCTCAGAGAGAGGGAGAGAGAGAGAGAGAGAGAGAGAGGAAGGGAGGGAGGGAGGGAGCGCATTGGTTATAATCTGCAATACAAGAGGGATGAAAAGGAGGTGTTTCCCTGGGGGCTCATCCATCTTCCTCAAATTACGCTTCATTTCCTTATTCAGCCCCTGACTTTTTGGCCGTCTTGAGAGGCGGTAGTTTCCCAGTGGAGACCAAATAGACAGGTCGAGCCCCCCACCCCCCTCTTACCCGTCCCAAACCCTCCTTCTCCCCGTCCTCCCCTCTGTGCCAGGTTCACTATTGACTCCTAAAAAACGGTGTGAGAGCCGCTCCAGCCCTTCCCCTTCCATAATCGTTGACCACACCAACCCAATCAGCTATTATTAATTTTGATTGATGATAAGTAATTACCCTGGATTCAAGGGACAGAGTAAAACAACGGCAGCTTTTGTTGCAATATTGGGGCCGATGGGCATCGGAGTCAGGAGGAGGTGGGACTGGGGGGAGAGGCAGATGTTTCTGCGCCACCGTCCCGCACTCTCTGCGGCTAAAGACAATGCTCCTCGGCCTCAGAAGCAGGAGAAGTGCTGCCGCAACAATTGTTCCCCGGAGAGAGATACTCTGCGCCAAATTAGATCCAGATAAAAGGAGGTTTACACGAGGTCAACTGCAGCGTGGACGTGGACACACAGGGGCCAAAGTCAAATTGATGTGGATTTCCACTTCACACATCTTAAACTTTGTCTCTTGAAGATCATTTGTCAGTTGGACCTCGAACGTAATTCACCCCTGATCTAAGGCACATGTGGAGAGACAGGGAAAAATCACTTTTACTACTCCGTTTTAACTGTGTTTTAATCGCTGATCATGTCACCTTTTAAATGGCAATTGGAACTGATGATGATTGGTCCTATTGAGTCCTGGTGCCCGGGCTCTCCAACTGGTCTTCTGATTGCATGAGGACACAAACATATCACCGCCAGCTCTGATTAGCAGTGAAGGGTTAGGGCTAATTCCTGTAATTGCGACTGACTTCAGCATCACCTCTCTTTGATTTATTGTTACCGTTTGTGGAGAAAACTCTGTATTTTCTTCCCAGGGAAATTTTTTTTATCTCCACCGTGACCCTGCTCGACAGCAGCCTGTGCGATTGTTGTAAAAATTTGCATTATTTGCCTATTTAGTCTTAGTCCGCGAGATAATCACATTTTAACAGTAAATCGCAGTTTATTTTCGTGGTTGCAAAAGTTTTGTGTGGTGCAATGTTCATGTGATGACTGAATTTTATTTTTTAATTTTTTAAAAACAAAATATTCTAATTATAAATAAAAAACAATTATCCCCCTTGCAGATACCCCAAATAGATAGAATTAAGCTAGATGTAGACCAAATATATTTATATAACCAAAAAATACTGTAACAATTAAACAACAATGCTATTTGACTAACCAACATAAATTATAGGCGAAAATGCTAAATGTTGTAAGAAGTTCGTCAACTCAAATACTGTCGCCATATAGTGTGTGTATATATATAAATAAACTTAAAAAAAACGAATAAAAAATATATTGTTTCAATCTCTTCGTTTATTTCACCCTAGAAATACAACAAATCCTGCTGCAGGAGAGGCAGACACACGACAGAGACATTACATAATGAAAAGAGGTATGTATAGACGAAGTATTTGGAATATATATATATATATATATAATATTATATATATAATTTAGATGTAAAAACAATCATTGACAACTTAAAGGGAATTTTTTTTATTAAATACCTCACTACAGATATTCCTACTTTAGACTTGACTTGAAAAAAACATATTGAATAGAAATAATTACTTATAAAAAATAAAAAATAATAACTAATAAGTGCAAAATTTTAAAAAGTGACTACTAACTGAATAAAATATAATACTCCATTGCTTATACTTGCTTTAGCAGCGTCTACCTTATCAACTTAGGTCTCTAGTTCCCTCTGGTGGTACAAAATCAAACACCAAAAACTGTGCTGAATGAATACTGTTGAATGAAGAGAGAAAAGCAGCTGTTTTTCTTTCTCAAAAGTACGTGTAGGTGATGCAAAAATACAGTCAAACTAGTGAATATATTCTTGAGCCAGTGACTATGATTCTCTGCTCTTCAGCAAACATTTCTATTTTCACGCTATTCTCTAGATCTAGTGGATGTAGCCTCTGTAGTCCAGGAGCAGGTAGTTCTTGATGAAGGTGGGAAGGTCCAGTTTGGGAACCACCTTGTGGACTCGGGCCTGCAGAAAGGTCCTGAGTCTGCAGCGAGCCAAGTGCTGCAGGGAGCGAGGCGTCATCGCCAAGGAGAAGACAGACTGATAGAATTCCTGGTGCTCCTGATGGAACACAAATGCACAAACAAACTAATATCACGAAATAATAATTTACGTCATGTCTACTAAAGCTCTAAATGGTCACCTTTTAACTTAACCACAGGATGCAAACAAATTATTCAAAAAGTACCTTTAAATGATTGAAATTACCTGAGTTTTTTCCTATAATTTCTGCCTATAATTGTATTGTATATGTAAAATATACCCTAATATTTTGCATGAAAATACCACAAAAAAAAAAAAACAAACAAACAAAATGAACTGAATGACAATCAGGAAACAATCAGGAAACAATCAGGAAACAGCATAACTTGCCTTAAAAACCTCTTCAGGAACTGACTCAACCCATGTGTCTGTGACTTTGAGGTGACTATAGCCATTCAGCAGAACCTCAATGGTGCGTGGAGATGCACAGCAGTGCTTTAGAACCTGACAGAACAGCAGAGAACAGAACACAGAACACAGCCTCAGAATTCATGTCACTGTCATTCAAGTTCACAGGCGAGCTTGTGACTCCTCCATGAACATTAGAAGTGAAAAAATAAAGTAATTAAACACTTGTGAAATGAACAGATTGGTCTTCCCTCCAGGGGTTTAACTGGAAATTATGCAATTAGTGCTAATTAATCTCCTATTAACACTTGCCTAATTAGGAAGCATGCATTTTGTCTTGCCAACGTGGGTTCAATGATAGTTGTAGTCTGTTTCCCACTGAGAGTGCAACACTTCATGTTGTGTCATGAAATGGGAGATGTCTGTGTGTGTGTGTGTGTGTAAGTGTGAAGAAGTCTGAATTATTGCACAGAACAGTTTTAGTGTTTCAAGTCTTCTAGTCCAGGTGTTACATGTGCTGTACTTAGTATTTATGGACAGTGATCAGTTGTCCATGCTGTGAATAGGACACTAAATAACCTTTAAGTGTTACAGACAGAAAGACAAAAATTCCAGGTCTTACCAAGGGCAGAGCACCAGGCCACACCCGGATGGATCCATGGTTGAGCAGAGCACGGACGATCCTCTCAGGCTGATGGGAGAGTTTGCACCACACTACCTTCAGGATGTTGTGCATGGGAGCCTCACCTCCATAGTCCATGTTGTTCACACAGGCTCCGTTAGCCATCAGCAGGTCCACCACGTCTGGATTTACGTTCTTACAGGCCATGTGTAAAGGAGTGTGCCTGTCATGGTCCATGGTGTGGACGTCAGCACCCGCCGCCAGCAGCAGCTGGCAGACCTTGAAGTACCGCTCAAGATCCTGCAACTTCTGAGGCTGAGAACAGGCAATGTTCAGTGGAGTCATACCCTCTTCATTCTCTTTGTCTACTGCGGCTCCGTAACGAAGGTACATCTCAGTGTGGTCTGGAAGGCCGTACCTGGCTGCTACGTGCAAAGGTGTGTCATTTTCATCAAGAGTGCGACCACTGATTGCTGCACCGAACTGCAGGAGATATTTGGCACACCTGCAGGCAGAGGCACCTAGATTTACAATCAATTAACATGTTTATCCTTTATATTCATGTTAAACATTAACCTAAATTCTTTACTAGTAATTCTTTTTCCTCTTAAATCCCGACTTATCCTTGCCAACAAATGCTAACTCATAGGGTTGAGGCTCCTTTTTGACCCAATCTAGATACAAAATAACAATAAATGACCTAATTTGTGTAATTCTTTATAATTATGTAAAATGGCAACAGTGTTTAAACAAAAAATCTCTCTCGGTGTTAAAGAGAATTGCTTTCCACTAAAAAAGCCATCTCTCTCGTCTAAACTTCATTCTGACCTGCAGTACTCACTCAAAAGATTCTGGGCAGGTGCACAGGTGCAGAGGCATGAGACCCTCCTCAGACACAGAGTTGGCGTTGGCCCCATGCATCAGCAGCAGCTTGGTGCACTCCGGCTGACAGTTTTCACAAGACTCGTGGAGAGCGGTTATGCCACCAGGCGCCAGATCTATGTTGGCCCCACGTTGCAGCAGCAGTTTCAGGCAATCTGTAAATCCTCGACCAGCCGTGATGTGGAGTGGGGTGGTCAGTTCCTGCTCGTATGTCAGTGACCACAGTCCTGCCAGCAAAAAGAGCAATTTGAACAATGTATTTTGGGGCTTTGCAGAGATTGTAAACAAACAGATATGCAGCATTTTTATCAGAGAATCAAGGTTCAGGCACAGAGATAATTTACATCAGTCTAATATAATAAGATCAAATATCCAGATCTGTTTGCTAACACACAAACCTACTGAGGCCTCTGTAGTTAAACCTGAAATTCTTCCATTCTTCTATGTTGCTGGTGTCAAAAATAGCATCAACAAGGTAGTCGTACTTGTCCTCATCTATAATGCTTAGGATGGTCAGCTCATCACCAACAAGCAGACAGTTCCAGAACTGTATGACACAACCCGTAGCCTTGGCTGTGCTGATTACGTCGCTGCGATATGTCTTCCTTTGGTGCCACTTAGTCTTAGGTGCTGTATAAGCCATCCTGGATCTAATGTTGTTATAATTTGTTGTGTTGCTGGTGTGTGTTTTCTCCAGCAAGAAATAACCTCTAATGTTGCTTGTTTGTGCAGAGAGGACTATTTCAGGGAGGTGATATTTGATATTGTGCTTGACCTAGGGAACGTTGCCAGGAGCCAATGAGTGGGGCTCTACACATCACCTGCTCACTGTTTCAACCCACTAGTGAGGTAAAAAAAAGTATAGAATGTACTGTATAAAAGTCATGCTTTGTGATATCACTCATAAAAAGACAGACGACCAACTGGTTTATATTTAAAGGTTTTTACTAAACCTATTTTGGGGAACCAATGCACTTCGAAGCAATGGCGTAACAACTAATATCTGTCTTTTTATACTCTTTACCACCTGAGAAAATATTGAGCTCTCTGAGTACCACCATGATGACCAACATTAGAATTCCCCTGCTCGTTCCACGTTAAACTTGCAAGTGACCCCATGTTTCCATGCTGCCTGTACTTACGGGAGCAACAGACTTGCATTGCGGCAAAAAAGTAAAAAATATAAATAAAAAAATATATAAATATATATTTCATAATCTCACAAGTAGCTACATATTTTTCTAAAAGTTGTATTAATTGTGCATGGTAAGTTTCAGATTTATTCAACTAAAAATGCAAATGTGAAAATATGATTTTTCTCCACGTACCACTGGTGGTACACGTACCACAGTATGAGAACCACTGTTCTACGCCATACATTGATAGCTGCATGACACGTCACTCCTTTCTTAATTGCACTGGCAGCTGCTCCGGTGTGGCCGGAGCGAAGGGCGAAGGCAGCTGCTCCGCTGTGGCCAGAGCAAACGGCGAAGGAAGTAGCTCCGGTGTGACCGGAGCGAAGGGCGGTAAAGCGAACGCAGTTGCTCCGGTGTGGCCAGAGCGAAGGGCGAAGGAAGTAGCTCCGGTGTGACCGGAGTGAAGGGCGGTAAAGCGAACGCAGTTGCTCCGGTGTGGCCAGAGCGAAGGGCGAAGGAAGTAGCTCCGGTGTGACCGGAGCGAAGGGCGGTAAAGCGAAGGCAGTTGCTCCGGTGTGGCCGGAGCGAAGGGTGCATGTAGTTGTTTCGGTGTGACTGCAGCGCAGGGCGTGGAAGCGAAGGTACATGTTCCGGTGTGGCTGGAGCGAAGGCAGCTGGTTCAGTGTGGCCAGAGCGAAGGGCGAAGGAAGTAGCTCCGGTGTGACCGGAGCGAAGGGCGGAAAAGCGAACGCAGTTGCTCCGGTGTGGCCAGAGCGAAGGGCGAAGGAAGTAGCTCCGGTGTGACCGGAGTGAAGGGCGGTAAAGCGAACGCAGTTGCTCCGGTGTGGCCAGAGCGAAGGGCGAAGGAAGTAGCTCCGGTGTGACCGGAGTGAAGGGCGGTAAAGCGAACGCAGTTGCTCCGGTGTGGCCAGAGCGAAGGGCGAAGGAAGTAGCTCCGGTGTGACCGGAGTGAAGGGCGGTAAAGCGAACGCAGTTGCTCCGGTGTGGCCAGAGCGAAGGGCGAAGGAAGTAGCTCCGGTGTGACCGGAGTGAAGGGCGGTAAAGCGAACGCAGTTGCTCCGGTGTGGCCAGAGCGAAGGGCGAAGGAAGTAGCTCCGGTGTGACCGGAGTGAAGGGCGGTAAAGCGAACGCAGTTGCTCCGGTGTGGCCGGAGCGAAGGGTGCATGTAGTTGTTTCGGTGTGACTGCAGCGCAGGGCGTGGAAGCGAAGGTACATGTTCCGGTGTGGCTGGAGCGAAGGCGGCTGCTGCGGGGTGGCCAGAGCGAAGGGCGAAGGAAGTAGCTCCGGTGTGACCGGAGCGAAGGGCGGTAAAGCGAAGGCAGTTGCTCCGGTGTGGCCGGGGCGAAGGGCGAAGACAGTTGCTTCGGTGTGGCCGGAGCGAAGGGCGAAGGCAGCTGCTCCGCTGTGGCCAGAGCAAACGGCGAAGGAAGTAGCTCCGGTGTGACCGGAGCGAAGGGCGGAAAAGCGAACGCAGTTGCTCCGGTGTGGCCAGAGCGAAGGGCGAAGGAAGTAGCTCCGGTGTGACCGGAGTGAAGGGCGGTAAAGCGAACGCAGTTGCTCCGGTGTGGCCGGAGCGAAGGGCGCAGGCAGTTGCTCCGGTGTGGCCGGAGCGAAGGGCGCAGGCAGTTGCTCCGGTGTGGCCGGAGCGAAGGGTGCATGTAGTTGTTTCGGTGTGACTGCAGCGCAGGGCGTTGAAGCGAAGGTACATGTTCCGGTGTGGCTGGAGCGAAGGCAGCTGCTTCAGTGTGGCCAGAGCGAAGGGCGAAGGAAGTAGCTCCGGTGTGGCCGGAGCGGAGGGTGCATGTAGTTGTTTCGGTGTGACTGCAGCGCAGGGCGTTGAAGCGAAGGTACATGTTCCGGTGTGGCTGGAGCGAAGGCAGCTGCTTCAGTGTGGCCAGAGCGAAGGGCGAAGGAAGTAGCTCCGGGGGGACCGGAGCGAAGGGCGGTAAAGCGAAGGCAGTTGCTCCGGGGTGGCCGGAGCGAAGGGCGAAGGCGGTTGCTCCGGTGTGGCCGGAGCGAAGGGCGAAGACAGTTGCTTCGGTGTGGCCGGGGGGAAGGGCGAAGGCAGCTGCTTCGGTGTGGCCGGAGCGAAGGGCGAAGGCGGTTGCTCCGGTGTGGCCGGAGCGAAGGGTGCATGTAGTTGTTTCGGTGTGACTGCAGCGCAGGGCGTTGAAGCGAAGGGACATGTTCCGGTGTGGCTGGAGCGGAGGCAGCTGCTTCAGTGTGGCCAGAGCGAAGGGCGAAGGAAGTAGCGCCGGTGTGCCCGGAGCGAAGGGCGGTGAAGCGAAGGCAGTTGCTCCGGTGTGGCCGGAGCGAAGGGTGCATGTAGTTGTTTCGGTGTGACTGCAGCGCAGGGCGTTGAAGCGAAGGGACATGTTCCGGTGTGGCTGGAGCGGAGGCAGCTGCTTCAGTGTGGCCAGAGCGAAGGGCGAAGGAAGTAGCTCCGGTGTGACCGGAGGGAAGGGCGGGAAAGGGAAGGCAGTTGCTCCGGGGTGGCCGGAGCGAAGGGCGAAGACAGTGGCTTCGGTGTGGCCGGAGCAAAGGGCGAAGGCAGCTGCTCCGGTTTGGGCGGAGCGAAGGGAGTTGTTCCGGTGTGGCCGGAGCGAAGGGTGCATGTAGTTGTTTCGGTGTGACTGCAGCGCAGGGCGTGGAAGCGAAGGTACATGTTCCGGTGTGGCTGGAGCGGAGGCAGCTGCTTCAGTGTGGCCCGAGCGAAGGGCGAAGGAAGTAGCTCCGGTGTGAACGGGGCGAAGGGCGGTAAAGCGAAGGCAGTTGCTCCGGGGTGGCCGGAGCGAAGGGCGAAGACAGTTGCTTCGGTGTGGCCGGAGCAAAGGGCGAAGTCAGCTGCTCCGATGTGGGCGGGGGGGAGGGGCCAAGGCAGCTGCTCCGATGGGGCCGGAGGGAAGGGCGAAGGCAGCTGCCGCGGTGTGGCCGCAGCGAAGGCGCCTGATACGTTGTGATTAAGGCGAAGGGCGAAGGCGGTTGCTCCGGTGTGGGCGGGGGGGAGGGGCCAAGGCAGCTGCGCCGATGTGGCCGGAGGGGAGGGCGAAGGCAGGTGTTCCGGGGTGGCCGGAGCGAAGGGCCAAGGCGGCTGCTCCGATGGGGCCGGAGGGAAGGGCGAAGGCAGGTGTTCCGGGGTGGCCGGGGCGAAGGGCCAAGGCAGCTGCTCGGATGTGGCCGGAGGGGAGGGCGAAGGCAGCTCCTCCGGTGTGGCGGAGCGAAGGCAGTTGTTCCGGTGTGGCCGGGGCGAAGGGCCAAGGCGGCTGCTCCGATGTGGGCGGAGGGGAGGGCGCATGTGGTTGTTTCGGTGTGGCTGAAGCGAAGCGCGTTGACTCGAAGGTAGCTGCTCCGGTTTGACCGGGGCGAAGGGCGGAGGCAGTTACTCCGGTGTGGCTGGAGCGAAGGTAGCTGCACCGACGTTGCCGGAGCGAAGAACGAAGGCTGTAGCTCCGGTGTGGCCGGAGAGGAGGGCGAAGGCAGCTGCTACAGTGTGGCCGAAGGGCGAAGGAAGTCGCTCCAGCTGCCTGCGCCCTTCGCTGCGGCCACACCGGGGCAGCTGCCTTCGCCCTCGAAGGTAGCTGCTCCGGTTTGACCGGAGCGAAGGGCGAAGGCAGTTACTCCGGTGTGGATGGAGCGAAGGACCCATGTATTTGTTACGGTGTGACTGGAGCGAAGGACGGTGAAGCGAAAGCAGCTGCACCGACGTTGCCGGAGCGAAGAACGAAGGCAGTAGCTCCGGTGTGGCCGGAGCGAAGGCGGGTGGTCCTCTGTGATTGGAGCGAAGGACGCGGGTAGTTGTTACGGTGTGAGCGGAGCGAAGGCAATTGCTCTGGTGTGGCCGGAGCGAAGGCAGTTGTTCCGGTGTGGCCGGAGCGAAGGGCCAAGGCAGCTGCTCCGATGTGGCCGGAGGGAAGGGCGAAGGCAGCTGCTCCGGTGTGGCGGAGCGAAGGCAGTTGCTCCAATGTGCCCGTAACGAAGGGCGAAGGCAGCTGCTCCGTTGTGGCCGGAGCGAAGGGCGAAGGCAGTTGCTCCGGTGTGGCCGGAGCGAAGGGCGAAGGCAGCTGCTCTGTTTTGGGCGAAGCGAAGGCAGCTGCTCCGGTTTGGGCGGAGCGAAGGGCGCATGTAGTTGTTTTGGTGTGGCTGGAGCGAAGGTAGCTGCACCGACGTTGCCGGAGCGAAGAACGAAGGCAGTAGCTCCGGTGTGGCCGGAGCGAAGGCGGTTGCTCCTCTGTGATTGGAGCGAAGGACGCAGGTAGTTGTTACGGTGTGAGCGGAGCGAAGGCAGCTGCTCTGGAATGGCCGCGGCGAAGGAAAGAGGTGAGAGTTCGCAGGCGGC
>NC_024326.1:7438713-7561677 GCF_000523025.1 Cynoglossus semilaevis
AACTGCCTTCGCCCTGCGCTCCGGCCACACCGGAGCAACTGCCATCGCTCCGGCCACACCGGAGCAGCTGCCTTCGCTCCGGCCACACCGGAGCAACTGCCTTCGCCATTCTCTCCGGCCTTACCGGAGCAGCTACCTTCTCTCCGGCCACACCGGAGCAACTATCTTCGCTCCGCCCAAACCGGAGCAACTGCCTTCGCCCTTCGCTCCGGCCACACAGGAGTAACTGCCTTCGCCCTGCGCCCCGGCCACACCGGAGCAACTGCGTTCGCCCTTCATTCCGGCCTTACCGGAGCAGCTGCCTTCGCCCTTCGCTCCGGCCACACCGGAGCAACTGCCTTCGCCCTTCGCTCCGGCCACACCGGAGCAACTGCCATCGCTCCGGCCACACCGGAGCAGCTGCAGTCGCTCCGTTTCAAAAATACTTTTTTAGAATTACGTTAAAAGTCATTAGCTAAAAAGAGGAATTAAAGCCACGCCAAGCTGTGAATCCTTCATTTTAATTTAAAGACAGACGCTGTCTCCTACCTTCCCCTCTGGCAACCCAGCGCATGTCCCCGCCCAGTGGCTCAAAGATGAGGTTCCCTGTGGACCCCCTTGGAAAGAGCCGCTGCACAGCCTCTAGGTCTCCTGTATACAGAGCGTTCTGAACCACCACGTCTTGGCAGATTGCTGGTGGAAGAGCAGGAGCAGATCTCAGATGGTCTCTGTCCCTGGCCTCCTTCTTCCACATGTAGTTGTTGACATGCACTGAGGACACTTGCCTCCTGTACTTGTGTCTCTCTAGCATGTCCTCGTCAAGTTCAAGAGAACGCAAGGCCGTGTTTGTGAAGACAAAACTGCCTCGTGACATGCTGATTTGCCTCCTTTGACCCTGATGTGCTATGACAAAACAGACCCGTCCCCGTTGTTGTCTTTACGTCTCTGTTGTCGTTTCCTCTCCCTCTGGCTGATGTTCAGGTCTGCTGTTCCAAGACTTGCTATAGAGACGGAGCTGTTTTGATATTTGGTATGAGGCCCTCCCTGCAGTGTGACAACTACTGCTATTTTTGTGCCTCACATGCAGCCACTCGAGCCTCTTGTATTTGCCCCTGGCCCAGTTACAGCCGTGAAGTGTGTCTGTGAGACTGCAACATACAAATGAGACAAATGAGATGGATAATCTTATGTTTTGTAACTACATTATTATATATATATATATTTTTTTTAAAAACAAAACTTTTTTTCATATTGAACTATTATGGAAACATTTTAGCACGGTCTTACTGTGTGTTAATTTTTTACTTTGATGTTAGTCTCTGAGGGAGGACAAATCAACCTGGCCTATTTGTGAGTCTATCATTATGTGTTATCAAATATCATTTTCTACACTGCTTTTTTCCTTTTCTCAATTTGTTTTTCAAGAGCCTTAATGGATTTTATGTATCCACAGGACTCCCTGCTTCTGAACATTAGACAGAATGACTGGCAACTGCTGTTCACTCTGCCCCACATGTACAGTACTGATGGAGGAGGGACAGTGTATAATTAAGCCTCCTCAGCCATATACTTACATGGATTTCAAAAACACCTCTTTGAACTAATAGTGCTCAATTTTTATGTTAGAATTTTTAACAACACATATGTAAAACTGATGACCATACATTGCACCTGAAAAACTATATTTATTTTTAATATATTTTAATATGTTGCTTAGTTGTATATATATAGTACAAAACATATCAAATATTGATTTTACAATTATTTATAAATAATAAATAGCAACATTTTTCTTCTACATGTTTTGATCATAATTTGCATGTATAAAAACACAGTTGCTTTGCAATATTAAAATTTTTTTTAAATTACTTTGGAGTGAGTTGCCAAATGTTTTTTTATTCTTTTGTTGTTTTTGTTATTTATAATTGTGTGCGTTAAGCTTGTTTTTTAAAAATATTTTTAATTTTCTATTATGTTATATATTTATATATATATATATTTATATATATATATATTCTTCATAGTCTTTTCCACCTTTGCCTGCTCTATATCATAATTTGTGCATCCCTTATGCATTTTTCTCTCATCTCTGTAACTGACATCAGTTTTCTACTAAAAGAAATGGTATATTTAAACTTTATTTAAATAATACAGAATATTTTAATGCCTCTGCACCTTATCAATTGCAATTTATAGTACTAAAACTCAACTTATCAAATTAAAAATTAAAACTAGTCTAAAACAAGTGTACAGAATGTGCAGAATTAAAATGCATTTGATTGAGTTTGCAATTAGCTCCAGTGCAATTATATGCAACCTCTGCAGAAAACAGGGTTTGGTAAACAACATGTGATATTTGTGCAGAGGTTTTTACCTTCTCTCCATCTGAAAACAGAGACACAAGTGCATCTCATCTATACCTTAACGACTGTTCTGGTATGGGAAATCGAGGTCATTTATTTTATGTTACAGTTTGGTAATAGATGCCACATTAAACTGAAGGCGAGTAAGAGTTTCAACTTTGAAAACACACATTACCAAAGAGAGACTAGGAATATTGTTTTTGCGGCTGGAGTACATCCTTTTAAATGATATACATAATGAGTTTATAATATGCATCTGGGCTACCTCCTCTCTACTTTGATGTCTTCCAAATGGCCCGGGTGTCATCAGCAGAACATGTAGGCACTTTCCCGCCTCATTGACTCCCAAATGTATTTTAAATATCATTCCTGGTAACGCAATTATTTAAAACGCTGAACTAAACACTTACTAATGGGGAAAAAGACAGCGACTTCGATAAATTCATTTCTCAAATGGTGGGCATTCGTGTTTCCTTTTTTTTTTTTCCTCTTCTCTCTGAAGCGGAGGAAACTCTGATGAAAACACACACACACACACACAAAACATCAGCAGTAGCAACAGCTACTACCCCGCCAGCTCCCAGCGGACATATTGAATCTTGTTGCGGGGGTGCAGAGGGGGTCTTACATTTGCTGCTGCTGGGATGGTTCTCTGAGGTTTTCTGCAGTGTGGTCAACTGTCTGCTTCATCCCAATGCAGCGAGGGGCTGGACATCAGCGCCAGCTCTGATGAGAGTGAAGTACTTCATTTGTGCAATCATAGGCAATTAGTTCCCTCTGATTATGTGCCTCTTAATGCTGTTTTGAGTACTGTGGCACACGGTAATACAGAAAAAGATTACACCGTAGCCCTCCCAACACCCTGAACACTCATTTAATATACTGAGAACATAATGAAATGTACACAGTAATTACAGTAATATCGTATGCTAATGGATTTGCAATTGGATCTGTTGTTAATTTAAGACAAAGTCAAGGCAAGCGAGGGAAGTATGAGTTTTCGAGGTAACGATAATACAACGAGAGCTTGTGATACAACTTTTTTTGTTTATTATAATAGAGATTTATAAGAAATATAAACTCAGGTCTGGCAGATTAAAATGAGCAATTCATATTTATTGTAAACACTATTGTCCACTATCCACTATTGTCGACTACAGCATATACAAGGGGTCAAAGGTTGCACTGATGACATCATAATGAGACACATACCTGTTTGCTAACTGGCTGACACCATGTGAGCAGAGTTTATTCAAATAAACCTGATGTCATCTTGACTGTGTGGTCCATTGAAGTAGACACCACAGTCTGCCTCACATCACCAGTGCTTATACAGTGCCGGTGATAGCAAATTAACACCATTTCATTCCTATGTATATGTACATGACACGGGCTCAGAATGGCATTCTGTTTGCAAATCCCACACAGCTCTCATCACCGTGCTTGATGCTCGGCTGAGAAGCTAAATGAATTTACAGCGTCCTGAATCAAACACTGGCTCCAAACTATCCTGCAGAAGCGTGATTACTTTTTCCTCCACTATTCCAGCTGGGAGCCCACCACCTATAATGCATTGTATCGGTCTTTGCAGATTACAATTGTTTCTCAATGCACTGATCACCGCACAAATAGCCCTCTGTTTCATCATGACAATTGAGAGGTTCATATTTCAAGCTAATAGTCTTGTATAACTTTAACCATTTATCACAACCTCATTTCATTGCGGCTGCAGTTAATACGCGCTCCCCTGCCAAGTGGAACATTTTCTAATGATGCACTCTCACACGAAAACAAGGCAAGCCGGCCCGGGTTCTGCATCACTCACTAATGCATCCATCCATAATATGTTCATAGCATCCTGCCGAAAGGAGACAGTGATGACTACCAGCATAGGCATGGGGTGAGAGGGGCTACATGCAGACGGGTGCAAGATACAAAACCCATAAATGACCACAATAATGGAGATCAAATCACAGTCACAAAGACCCTATCAAGCTCGTAATAACATCTGAGGATTTCATATCAGTCCCCAAAATACTGGGTGGAAATCTTAAATGGGCTTTTCAACAACAAAACTCTGTGGCTAGATTTACATTTAAGTGCATTATTACAGCGACCCTGCCTTTGCCAAAGGATGTAATAACGGCAGGCTTTACCGCGTTCAAACCTCCACATACATGCACTTTTCTGCGGCCCAGCATACAAACATAAACACCACCATAATTAGAGACAGACCTTGATCAGTTCCTTTATTTTATGCAGATTGGAGTTGTGCAAATGTCGGTGTCATTATCCTGTAATCAAGCACTATTCAGTTGACAGTGGCGTCTCCTGAAAACCTGATTAGTATGCACAACAAGGATTTAATGCATTACCCCCCCACCCCACTTTATAAATAAGTTACATTTAAATGCCAAATAAATAACAGATCTGGTCAGAATTAAATGAGTTGGGGGAGACTGTCCACAAAATGTAATTACAAAGCCAATAAGGTCCTTTTATAATATTGTATTGTTAATGTAATACAGAGGGACACTCCTCAAACTCATGGAGCTGTGATAATAGATACTCATAGTTAAATAGGATAATTATTAAAATAAGATAAAATATGAATATTATAATTAAAAAATATCACAACATAAAATACTAAAATATTTAGACAACATTATCTATAGAATTGTATAATGTCTATATAATTTATTTAATACATGCATTTTATTTAAAGGTCATAAAGAATTAGGTTTCAAGTTTAATTTACATATCTGTCAATTATTTGACATTGAGAGTAAAAACATATATAATATATAATGTATATATACATATATGTATGGATGTATTTATGTATGGACTTCTCTTTGTTACTGGCAGGACTGAGGTAGACATGACGTTTATTGTATTATTAAGGGAATACTACTATAGCAAAAATAATGATGATTCCATTCATGGTATAAATTAAGGACTATCTTATTTAAATTTTTTTCATTGGTCGCTTTTCACAAATGAATGCTCTTCTTCTGTCAGTCTATCACGGTCACCACAAAGCTATAGTCTTTTTTGTCTTTTGCCTCCACACCAAACATCTTTGTCCAACTTGTGTATATTATTCTTATGTATATTCTAATCATTTGTACATTTTTAAAAATGTTTTTCACAGTTGGTTCTGCAACATGTTACGTGTTCGATTCAGAAAAAGCTCCAGTTCATCAGCAGGAGTTAATGAGTCAACAAGTCAACATCACAGCCACCTGTTCACAGCCACACCTGTGTGTGCTGGTGTAAAGACACAGGTGTCTCTGAAGAGGGAGTCACAATGATGAAAGGTTTAAAAAATAAAATAGAGGCATTTCATAGTAAATTCAAATTCAATTCTATTTTTATTATTATTCTCAGTTAATTTACTTAGTTAAGATTTTAAACAACTGTTTGCATATTTTTTAGTATATTTTAGTATTGCATTGATAAAATCTGGTAATTTTATGGTATATGGTTGCACATTTATTTACACCAGCAGAAGCTTGTCCTTACAGAGAATGCTACATTGAATCATTACATTAACACACTCAATAAATATATATTTAAATAATTTAAGGCCATAGCAATAAAATAAAACCCACAAATCTCACTTTGTAGCTGTGCATAGATGCTTGATTTCTAAACTGTTGTATACTTTGTGACTTTTTGTGATGAGTGGCTAAGATTAAGATATTAATAAAAATATTAATTATGGAATATTGTCAAATTTAGATCTGAGAGGTTACCGAGTTATAAGTTAATTGGAAATCAAACATGGTTGTTAAAGTTTGTGCTACTTTTATGAAAAGAGGAATTTTGCGGTTATTCTTCTAATATAGATCCTTAAAATAAATCACACATTTATCATACGGGCAATACCGCCACCTAGTGGTCATCTTTTGCATGGCAACAGACATTAAAACAAAAGAAAAACATTTAGTTTGTGTGCGTTTATTGAAGCCGCTCAAAAAGTCATGCAAAGTTATGGTCCGATTCTCCAGAGGTTCACTTGGAGCTGGTGTACTTAGTGACCGCCTTGGTGCCTTCGGACACGGCGTGTTTCGCCAGCTCTCCGGGCAGCAGCAGTCTCACCGCGGTCTGCACCTCTCTGCTGGTGATGGTGGAGCGCTTGTTATACTGAGCCAGGCGCGATGCCTCCGTGGCAATTCTCTCAAACAGGTCGTTAACGAAGGAGTTCATGATGCTCATGGCCCTGCTGGATATACCCGTGTCAGGGTGGACCTTAAAAAATAAAACAGACAAACACATAGACGGGGGACACAGGAGCAGCAGAGAGCCGTTGACGTCCATCCACACTCACCTGTTTTAATACTTTATAGATGTACATGGCGTAAGTCTCTCTGCGTTTGACTTTCCTTTTGGCCCTTTTGTCACCCGAGCTCTTAACTTTCTTTTTAGACAGATCACCAGTCATACTGCAAACAGGGTTCTAAGTTGATAGAATTAAAGTAAAGATGTGTTTTGTTTTTTGTTTTTTGGGGGGGAGGGGGGTTTTAGGAGTAAATTTCCACCTCTTTGCTCTTTGGACGTCTCTGTTTATGCAACAGAGCTGATTAGTGAGTCATCGGTTTCACCTGTTGCACCTTTGACTCAGACCGGTTGTTGTCATTAGGCTCACGAACAGAAAAAACTGTGAATAACTTGTGCTGCTTTGTTTATACAGATTTTAAACTGTCAGGACAATGTTTTTTTTTTTTGCACCAACTATGTCGCATCTATTGCGGTAAATGTTATTTCGCTCTTTTCACCTTGTTGTGGGCTGTCGTTAAAGTATGTATGTGATCGTAGCCTGATGTTTAAATGTGTAGGGATTTACAAAAAACAAACAAACAAAACAAAGCAACCCTTTAAATTTAGCCCCCTTAAATAGGGCAGTGTTAGGGCTTCTTACCTATCTATTTGAATGTTTATTTAAATAAATTATATGTAGGATCCGTGGCGCTTTGGCCCAGAGGCAATGTCTCTGTCATTGGTGTGGAACCCCAGGGTTCACCTCCTGGGCAAGTTCGAATCCCGGTTAGGGCAGTTGGTACCTTCCAGTGGACTCACCACCCGCAGGAAGGTTTGGTATGGTGCAATGTGATTTGGGTGGCGACTGCTGCCCCCGCGACCCGGTAACGGGTTATTTTTTTTATGTATTTTTATTATATATTGTAGTGCATACATGTATGCATATAATTATTGTCCTGAATTTTAGAACATTAAATTGTCTTTAATTTGCAGTATTGTGCTGTGATAATAAGTTAATAGAGAGATAAGATAATAGATACTTCTGTCCTATGGTACAGCCATTATTAAAAGGCAGGCAGAAAAATCAACAGTGTCAATCCATTCAGGAGTTAGATTTAGTTAAATGTCACAGATAGTTTATTCAGAAATTCAGATTTCATGTGAGAGTACATCCAAACAGTATTTTCTATTTCATCTTTTCCAAAGAGAAAGTGTTATTTCCTAACTAATGGTCTCCTAAATGTAAATGTGAAATGGCCCAGTCTGCTCTCGGTTGACTTGGCAACAGCAGAATTTCCTAACCATCACCGGTACAATGTCAGTATAAAAGTTTTGAGCCAGGATCTTAATGCCATGAGCTAACCAAACAGCTGCGAGCCATCCTCAGCCCAATGAGCACCATCCAAAACATTTGGGTAGTGTTGAGAATTCACTGGACTCCGGGGCATTGGGAATGAGGTTCAAACAGCGTGAAACATTCTCCACTCTCTGGCAGGTTGTTACAGGAAGTCTAGAGTTTGGCGGAGGAAATGCCAGGAGGAAAAATTTCTTGCCTGACTGCATTGTGCTCACAGTAAGTTGTAAGTGGGAGGAGGGAAAACGCCTCAGGGTTGATTTTCTGTGATTGACGTACTGTACTGTTTGCCCGTTAAAATTCAGTTCAGGGAAATCTCATCTGTAGGCTTGACAGTTCTGGGTTTTTAAAGAAAAAAAAATGTTGAAAGACTTCAAGGACTTTAAGAGTCAATGTGTCCTTCTGCAGATAAGCCTATTAGGATGATTTAGATTTGGAAGAAAAATATGGAACACAATTCAATGTCATAGAAATTCACCTGTGGGGGATTTAACTGATGATGGGTAAAATGTAGTTGACATATTTTAAAAAAAGTTTTATCTTGTACATTTTTGCTAATATTTTATATATTAATTAATTTGTTTTGCAAGTTTATGTATGTCGATTATATATACTAACTTTAATATTTTCATTTCTTGTTATGTCATAATGTCTGCATTCAAATGTAACAATATGTGGAGTGACAACATTGCGCCAATTTATGTTGTCCACTAGGTGGTACACTGATCTCAGTTTTATGGGAATGAGTGCAGTTGTTTACGGAACGTATTTCACTGCGGATTCCACAGACACGGTACATGTTGGTTGTCATTTTCAAATCGTCTGTGAAATGTGACTATGCATTAGTGAAAACTGCATGACAGGTAATATGTCCTCACTATATGTCCTCAATATAGGGTCTGCAAACCCTCAGGGGTCCACAGAGGTACTGGAGGAGATTCTATATCGAATATAACGTTTTTCTTTAAATACTACTTTACCCAAAGCCCAGGTGTTTGATAAAAAGATGGATATGACTTGGCTTATATTTTAATTGTTGTAGTGGTGAATGCATTTATACAACAGTGGGCTAAATTTCATATAGAATAACATTTCATACAGTAAACAGTGCATACTGTAGTAATGAGTCCCTGCTCCAACTTTCCCTGGGGTTTAACAAAGTCTCCAGATTCATGAATGGCTAAAATATAAGGGATCTGCATGTTTTTGTTCAATGACGTATTAGTTTTCTTTACACCATACTTGTAGCTGCCTGGGGTCCTCGGTCTGAAAAGCCCCTGATGCAGATGAGGCGACGCTCATTAAAAATGTATACTTTTAGATATGAAGCTGAATAAAAATAGAGACTTGATTCATAACTCCAGCCAGAGAAGTCGGGATCCTCTGGTCTCAGAGGACAAAATATATGTTGGGCATCAGTGCTGTTAATGACCAGCCTAAAAGCATATTATAATACAATATAATATAGTATAATATAATATGTCTACATTAAAATGTTGTTGGAAGTTTAATTCCAAAGCCAACTTGTTTTTTTTTGTACAATATTCCTGTTTTTTAAAGGCCAGTTTATAATTATATGGTCTCTATGTGATTTATATATTCAGTTTTTTTTAACAATGTTGAACATTTTAACATAAATTAATTGCATTTAAATTTTAATGCATTTACCTTTTTTAAATGCCTGATCTTTAGTAAGATAAATGGACAAACGTGGAGGCAGTGAGTGAAGAATGAAGACTGGATGAGGATTGTTAATGATTTTTTTCTCTAATTTCAGGTGGACCTCAACACATGACACAGCCTCTCGTGACTTTGGACTGCATTTAAAAAAACCAAACATGTTAAACAAGTGAGTATTGGTCTTTACAGAAGTTGCCCAACAGATGTTTTCTATAAACCTTGTGAGAATGTTAATCGATGACACAGCAGTGTCACTGTTTGAGTCGATGATGCCAAATCTCCCAGCACCACCGCACACTTCCATTTCCTTCTCCCAGGGTCCTGGACTTTTTCTTTTTCTCACTTTTGTTCTCGATAAGCGTTACAGCAGATATTGAGCAATACATTACAAATGAATAAGCCTTATCTCAGGCAACATTTATGCAAGGTCATTTTGCAGCAACTGCACCGCACGCTGTGAATAGCAGGCATTGGTCGAGTGTATTGTGAAGGCCATCTTCTTCTTTGTTGTCTGGCAGATTTCTCTGGTTTGGGTCCTTTCATCTGTGAAGAGGAAATAGGAAAAAAAAAGAAAAAGAAAAAGGAAAAAAAAAGGTGAGTGTGTGCACATCTGCTCCCTGGCTATGTCAGTATGACAACGGTAAAAAAAGGAAAATGTGGCTCTTCTGTTTATCACAGCTTTTCATATCGACATATTGCTCAAGGCTATGAGGTGTGTGTTGTTTTTTCCTGAAGGATTTGTGGCTTAATAGAGTAAAGCAGAGCTTGATGCCTGAAGTGATTACTCTGCAGACTCATGGGCTTGTTGTATACTTAGGATTATACGCACAAAAACATCAAATACTCCCAACATTTTTACTTCAGTGTTTTTCTTTGTTCAGTTCTCAGCCATTTACTCATTCAAAGTAAAATGAGTAAGAAAATTGTTCAAGCTAAAGGCCAAACACACAGGACGGTATTTAGTTTTATTATTATTTTCAATGTGGCTTACAAAAATAAATTAGAAACATCAGAAGATTCTTTGTCCATGTGCAAAGTCTGGTGCGGGGGTCAATTACGGCACAGAAATGGTTGACCCTGAACTTAATTTCTAATGTTCATATTTAATGGACAACCATGAAGTGAAGACGTTTTTTCTTTTTTGCCTTGTGAAAAACAGTGATTTGTCGTTACATTGTTATGCTGACAGGTGAGGTGAACACCACTGATTATCCCTACAGTGGCAGCTGTCAGGGAGTGGGCTGTATAAGGCAACAAGTGGAGATTTTATTGTCAAAATTGATGTGTTAGATGCTGAAAAATGGTTCAAGCGTAAGAATTTGAGTGAGTTTGATCAGGCATGATGGTTATTGACTGCGTCAAAGCATCTTCAAATCTGTGGTTTCAGGCTGCAATCGGTCTGCTGCTCTCTATCAAAAGTGATCCAAAGAAAAGATGAGAGGGTTTGTGGTAGAAACTTCAATTCAGGCAGGTGGTTGTGATGATAAGGCAGATCAGTGTGTGTTTCAAGACTAGTTCTACTGTATTAGCCCATAAGGCTAACATTTAACTTTTTGGGACAACTTTTAGCTGGGTGCCACCATAACAATGTGAATTAAGAAAGAACCTTTTTTTTTGGGATGATAACATTTATGATAAGACAATGTAGAAATGTATTTAACTGTAGTCTCAGACATTTCTCTACAGAGCAGTTATCGCTTAGACTGAAGCAAAACATTGACCAACTCATATTCTCATAATAAATAGACACATGGAGTGAAACTTCTGTGGGAACTTGTATTTACTGTTGCAGTGCAGTTTTGCAAATGCTGTTGCTTAACATGGGTCAGCAAGTGTGTATTTAAACATAGCTACATGAATAACATCATAGGTCATGTTTTCAAGAACTGACCATTTTTTAGAATGGCTGTTGCAGGAGAAGTGTCAATAAGTGTTAAGGACGTCTATGTCACTAATCTACTGCACTCTCTTGTCACTGACCTGTACGTGATGTCAATATGAGTATGCATAGCAGCAGACAGTTTCTTTTTTTCTGTTAGTGTGTCCTGATAGCCTTATTGAGGGTGGATTTTGAGACATGATCCTGTGATTGTTTTATGTGGAAATGTATCATTTATTTTCATTTTCATCGCAAACCCAAATACTTAAATAATATTTTATGGAAACTTAGTATAATAATAAATGACCTTGTAGCTCTGGCTGGTTTAGGAGGCATGAGTCTACAGAAACATGTTGTCTTTTTATATTATCTGTGAACGAACACTTGTTTACTTGGCCCATGTCTATAAACAGGGAAAATAAACAGTAACCATGGCAGCAGTTGCATGGCAGGGACAGTCTAGAACATTCAGTGCAGCTGGATTACATAATTATGCATTGGGTCTGGGGCAGGTTGGCAAATAAAAACACAAAATCCTGTTTGGTTCGTGCTCTGCTGTCACTATCTTTGGCTCAGGAAGAGTTTAGACAAAATTTGACTTTGTGCTAAATGTTACATAAAAGTTTATCATCAGTTTTTTCCCCATTACTTGTTAATGTACGACAATTTGTGCCACAGTGGGTGTTCATTTTTGTTGCATGCTGAAAACGTTTAGCAAACATGTTTCTGCTGTGTGGCTTTAAATCAGTATCTAAAATTATCACACAGTGCTGCAACAGATTCTTTTTTCCACGGCTGTAAAACTGCTGAACTAAATCGACGCCTAATTCTGTTTTGCCCAATACTTCTGGCTCATTCATATTTCACTTGTCTGTTTAGTGCAATGTCTGCTGGTCATTTAGTTTGATGATGTATGTGCTCTTAAATGTCAACTGCTTTACTGCTGTGTTCACTTTTTAACAGGGCAATCTGTCCCAAGTGCTGCCTGCCAAATCTGCATGACTTGGGTTTCACAATGCAGATTCCTGTACATTAGTGTCTATATCATCTACAGCCATGCATCGGTTGGCAACAAAATGTATCACTTATTCCACTTCATTCGATGAAACGTTGAAGAAGTGAATTTTTTCTAAGTGTTTAACCAAGCTTTTACTACAACTAAACTCAAAACCCTCACGTCTGTCTCCGAACATGAGTCTGTTTTTAATCACACAGTCGGCGCGGTCTAATATAATAAGATTTACACTGTCTTTATTGTCTTTTATGGCCATTGTTTAGTTAAGATAATTTGGATTATAATTGTTTTTCCACACCTATTTATATGTGCTGCTGTAAAGACTACAATCATTTTGTTGTGATTAATAATCCGCTAAACCACAGGTACTCAAATACCTCACACACCGCACTATTATTCAGCCAAATACAAATTATAATTGGTCAGGCCACAAGCTATACTGTAGTACTGTCATATCACACAGTATAATAATAGGTACTATGATAAAATGCCACCTTTCTTTTCATTTTAAACTTGTTCCCTGTGATTTTCAGTCAATCTGCTTCATTCATCCTGCTGCTGACAGAGTATTGATGCTGCTTTGCCGACAGCCGATCAGTGCATGGTTGGCATGGAGATGACAGTCAATTTGCACATGTTGACCAATCCAAAACACACACAGTGTTTCATCTGTTCAGCCCGTGGTCCACAAATAGTTTGCAGTCCACTACTGCTATTTCAGGATCCCTAACTGTTATTTTGTCATTTTACACGACCTCCTTATAGTTTGCAAACATACTGTATAGTATTATAGTACTATGGACATGTGCTGAGTGGGTTTCTTTTCCTGGTGTTTGATTTTTCTTGGAGTCGTTCTGTTCATTTGGGAATAGAAACAGATTTTATTTTAATGCAACACTCCGTCTGTTCTACCATCCAGTAGTTGACCGACAGCCAACATCTGTTGATAGTTGATGAAAGTCATTTGTAAATCAGATATATTGTCACAGGATTAACACCAGTTTGCTTCTGTTTCGTGCAAAAAATAATTCAAATCAATTACTAATATATACTCCCCAGCACCCTGACCTGTTCTTTCAGTGGACACAGATAACACGACTGCAGCTGTAGGTTTGCTTATTATGTGACTGTAATTATAATGTGTGGACAACAACCCCAGCTCTCTTGCTTTCACCACCACTGTTCATGTTTTTAAATGCACTTAATTAGAGCTGGAGTCTGTATTCTCTGCATGTGTTTGTTAACACAGAAGGTGGAGCACGCTCTCTCACGTCCACTGTTGGGATTACAAACAAGTAAAGAGGTTGAAACGTAAAATGAAAAGTATCCTGCATCTTAGTATCGCAGTACTTTTATACCACAGCTCTGTAACATTTGACATGCATTACTGCCAAATGCCTACTAGCTGTGTTTTCCAGTGCTAAACATTTCCCCTTAAACATCATGAGCAAAGTGAGAAAGCAGAGCTGGAGGGCAGAGTCGATGATGATGCACCACCTTACACTGTCTGTGAACTGTGGTAAACGAGTGAAGGGAAGGCTTTTAATTAGTTATTTGTCAGGAAATCCCCTACACACCTTCTCTCTCCTTTCACAATTTCACAGCATCACAGTGAACAATAATTGTCTCCAGCAGCATTTGATCTGATTAAAACAGATAAGGAATTTAAGACGCCGTAAAAACCCAAAAAGGATTTCACGTGTAAAAGACGTACACAACTATCTGCAGTGTGCTCGTTAGGTATGGTTCAGCCTATTAAAGAAAATTAGTCATCGCTCCGTTAGAATGATCAGTATGTATTTAAAAGGCAGAAGGAGTCACATTTCAGCCTCTAGCACAGCACACGTCTTCAAGTCTAGGACACCTTGACAAGGAGCATCATAGGATGTGTTTAAGGCAGTGTGATATAAGCCGTCAAAGTGACTGAAATGATTTGTTTGTAGCTGCGACTGCTCCGGGTGTGGAAAAATAAATAAATAATACCAGACCATCTTGTAGTTTTAAAACTGAAATGTCTCAGACGCACCTTTTACAACTGGAAGCTATTTCCCTTGTCAGCAGAAATATGTCATCGGTAAATTTAAAACTTCAATAGTCAGACCGTGTATTGTCTCCCCCGGCGAACATCTCACCTCTGACACAGCCTTGAAACGCTCAAAGTTGTCTTAAATGTTTGAGCGTTTCAAGTGTTCTCTGCAGTTTCATCACAATGCAAACCTCAGTCATGTGCTAGGCAGTGGTTGCTATGGTCTCTTTACTCGGTTACTAGGGCGGACTATTGATTTAATCCCCATGGGCTGTGGTTGTGTCACTCCGTCTATTGTTATGATAATAGGACATCTCTGGGCAGCCAATGAGTGATAATCTGCTTTGGCAGATTTAACGGATGTCTTGAAACGTTTAAATGAACTTTTAACCCCAGTAAAAGCCCCAACTTCATTACTGGTCAAGACCGGAACTTGCCTGTAATTACACATTACAGAGTACTTCCTCTGAGAAAACACAATACAATACAATAGCTTGGTAAATGCAGAATTTGTATTGTATGTTCTCACAAGAACAGACCAAATGTAAATGACAAAAAGTGAATATATATATACATATATATATATTTAAATATATATATATATATATATACATATATATACATATATATAATTTATCCAATAGGAATAATTCAAGAAATAGTTTTCACTGTTTGCTAATATTAGTGATTCAGTGCAAGGCTAGAAATCATCGTTATCTGAGTGGAACAAACATGCAACCTGTAGCCTTTTCCTCTGTAAACAAGACGGAGGTGGAAGCAGATTAGAGCGCAGTAACACGGCCAAGGTGCTGTCCAGATTGAGAGACTTTAGCTGTGAGTGCAGACACACAAGCAAAGCAGCCATTCAGCAGTGGGATGGATCCTGACTACTAAAGAGGTGAGGGGGAGACTGAAAGAGAGGGAGAGAGGGAGAGAGAGCGCAAGAGCAAGAAATGGGGGAGTGGTGGCAGAGAGCAAGGAAGCGAAAAAGAGAGTGAAAGGCTGCACGCAGCAGATTAGAAATCTGTATGTTTGCAGAACTAAACCTGCAGGTCTTCTTACAGCTTTACTGGTTGTGCTGGTGGGAGGTGACCACGAGGCACCGAGAGGTGGTCTTCCCTGTTAAATGAGGATTTGTGCAAATGTGGAAGTGAAAACTGTGAACGCCGGTTGTCAAGCACAGCGGTAGGTGGGTTGGAGGTCTCTGACCCTCTCGTTTTCGCTTCTTGTAGGAAAAGAGAATAGCAAAAGAGAGAGAGACGAGACAAAAGACAGCGAGGGACTAAGTGAGCCATTTCTCCTTATTATCTCCATTCACAAAATCATTGCATTCCATTATCACAGCGATGTAGAGGCATTCTCTCCGATGGAGGAGGAAGGGTCCCATTGACTGCTCCTGCTTTGCACCTCACTCCAAGCGCTAGCCCTTTTCATTGCAGTCTCCCCCTCTCATCTCTCCTCTCCTTACGTCTGCTGTTTTCTGTTCTTCTCCCGTCCTTTGTATTCCTGTCCCTTTTGACACCATTCAGGAAGCGTTGGATTTTAGCAAAGGTGGGTGTTTCTGGAGCTGTCATTGTGTTTGGTGGCGCACGAAAGGACAGCTGAGCAAAGAGTGAGAGACAGCGCTGGAGATAAAACAGAAGACTCAAAGAACAGGGTGGACCGAGGACCACAGGAACCGCTGACAACCACTGGAAAGTGAACTGTGATGAAAGGGAAAACGCTACAAAGACTGCCAGCCGCTTTAAGGTATCTATTTATTGAAACTACTTCCTCCTCTTGAAGGAATAAAGAAGCAGCGTGTCAGGGCAACACTGCCGGTTGGATCCTGCTTTTGCTGTTGCTAAGCAAAGTCACTAACGCTGAAGTTGACTTCTTGGTAAAAACAGTGTTCAGCATCACTCTACGGTCATGAAAGGAAGCTCAGAGGAAAGTATTGAAAGCGTCAGGCCCTCCAACCTGCAGGCTTTTGCTAACATATCAACCCTTCATGGCATGAGTCACATATTTGCCTACGGGCACATGACATTTCGCCGGTTCCTTTGGACTCTTTCGTTCCTGGGTTCACTCGGCCTATTAATGCTCGTCTGCATGGATCGAGTGTCCTATTACCTGGAGTACCCTCACGTCACTAAGCTGGACGAGGTGGCGGCGCCAAATCTCACCTTCCCTGCAGTTACGTTCTGTAACCTCAATGAGTTCCGCTTCTCCAAAATCACCCGAAATGACCTCTATCATGTGGGAGAGCTGCTGGCACTCCTTAACAACAACTACCAGATAGCCAATCCACACTTGGCTGAGCCTGAGGTTTTGGCTGCCCTTAAGGATAAAGCCAACTTCCAGAACTTCAAGCCCAAACTGTTCAACATGACCGACTTCTATAACCGCACAGGTCATGACATCGGTGATATGCTACTGCAGTGCACCTTTCGAGGCGAAGATTGCTACCCAGTGAATTTCACCACAGTAAGTCTTCAGTCTTGTCTTATCCGAACCGCAAACCTGCACACGATAACTGCTCTTCTGTTTCCTGTCAAATCTGAAAAGTTCTCTGCAATGTTTCCTCTGCATTTGTGAAGCCCATGTGTTGCTTCATCCTCAAATATAGATCGGTGTTAGAGTTGGTTCAATGCAGAAAATAGGTTTGCAGTGAGATTCATTATAGTAGGTTTAGAAAGGCTCACTACATGGGACAAAAGTTTTTGTTTGTTTTTTCTCAGTTGTTCATAATGAATCAGGAGAAATCATTCTGGTTCTCTGCCTCGGTCCTTATTCCATGAGGAAACACTTTCACATTATGTTGAAATCCTTACATGCCTTGGTTTTACCAAGTGATGCTTCTTTATTTTGACTATTACGAGTTTCAAACTGATGACTTTTCTGCATTTTGCTGAAGTGACTCACAACTGACAGTGACATATTGTGCAACTGTTTATTTTTATTTATTTATTTATTACTAAGCTCCAAATTGAAATTTTAAAGTGTAATATCAAAACAATGTACAGTCACATTAGATATTAAATTGAAATACCAGAGTTACTGCAGAACAAACCTGGATCTTCACCTGTTTTGGACAAAACAATGTTTTTCAAATACAATTCTTATGTAGTTGGACACAGTCTGGACATACTATTACAGACTATCACCTGCAGTAGATGTACTTGTATTATTTGACCACTTTCATATCAGTTAAATTCAGACCCAGTAATTCAATGAGCTTTTCATAAACCAGTCAGAATGCAGCATTCTGTTACTCAAGTTAATAATGTAATTATTTCTCATTGTCTGTGTCCCATTGACATGAAGTAAGTGTGAAGGCCGGTTGGAGAACCATCAGGTTTCTTATCTATATTGTATCTTTAATCAGCTACGAGAGAATCCCCCCCCCCACCCTTACCCTCCCCCTCACTGAAGACCGCCTGCTCTAAGTGACTCTGCTATCTTCACAGTTGACCAAAGCTTTTCTCTTAGAAGATTAGACACCACCACCACCTTAATGTGTAGGAAATTGAATTAATTATTGGCGCATGTAAAAATATTGCAGTTGTGCATTGATGCGTCTGCAAGGGAGGGAGAAAAAACTTCCATTAGAATGTTAATCGGCTTCAACCAGCTAATGGTTATTTAATATTTTAATATTTAATGAAATTGGTCACACTTGTCGTTTGTGTTGTTGTTGGTGACACAGGGCCGTCCAGGAAACCGAGCCCTGACATGGCCATGAATTGCTAATGTCGGATTTGAAGAGTTTTATTGATATGCCATCCATCACTGTGTAGCATTGCACAGATGAGTGGTTGAGGCCGTGTCTCATGCCAGTGTGTTTTGCTCTCTGTGGTTTGAAATGTGCTTGTCAGGGCTTGGTAGACTGCCAGTGTAGCGTACACATCTAGTTGAGTGTTTGTTGCTGGATATGTTACAATCCTATACTATATGCTCAATGTAGAATCACTGGGGCATCCTCACTAATAGATTAATGGAGTGCAGGGCCTGCTGTGGTTGGAAAAATCATCAGCTGCTCTGAAATCTTCAGCAGAAAACAGAAAACCAAGACTGGATCTAATAAACCAGGCTGTAGGTAAAACTACTGATTCATTTTTGTGTTGCTTCCTTTTACAGTCAGTATTGATGCTGGTGCATTGATATCCAAAGAACTGATGAAGGGAAAGTTCAATTATTTTAATTCCCCTGCATATATCTCCAGAGGAAGATTTACAATGCAGAGAGCTGTGGGAGTGATGAGCTTTGACCTTGAATAAATGAAGAATTCCATTAAGTCTGGGTTATGATGCAGCTGGGAAACTGAGCATTTAAAGTGTTTGGCACTGTAATGGAAGAGTGGATAAGGGGAGAATGGCAATTTGCTTTATTTTAAAGTCATTTGAATTCATTTAAATAACTTTGTTGGTCAAACTTTACACCACCAGTGTCAAACTAAAATCCATTTGTGGTCCCTGTAAGGAAAACATCAATTTAAGCCAATTTTGTGCCACAAGGTTAAATGCCTCAGCCGAGCTCATAAAAGCATAACTGCTCTCAGCTTTTAATATATGGTCAAAGAAGAGCAGGACATATATCAGGATGATATATCTGATATCATCTTCTATCAGTGACTATCAATCCATCCATTCGACCGTTTTCTGCCGTTTATCTGAGATGAGGTCACAGGGGCAGCAGCCCCGAGCAGAGAAGCCCAGACTCCCTCTCCCCTTGCCAATCTGACCATCCGGGTCATATTGACTCCTCTTCCTCGGGGTCACCTCACCAGATGCCAGGTTCACCCTTACTGGCTCTATTTTTCAGACTGGTCCAATGGGTGTACACTCAGCCGGCACTCACCAGTGAGCCCCGACCCTAGGTCTGGCACTAGGTGGGAAGGGCTGGTATCTCATGTCTGGTTGAACGAGAACTGAATCTATTATAATCTTTATATCATGGAGGTGTTTGGAACCCCACTGTCTGGTCCTTCAACTATGACCTGTTTGCCCTGGGTGGCCCACCAGGGGCATTAGGCCCCAGACCACTCCTATGATCACTAGAACAGTCGAACCCTTGTGACAGACTGAATAGTTTTGGTTTGTGGAGAAAACATGGCAGGTAATTCTCATGACTTTTTATATTTTCTAAACTAAATGGCTGTTGTCTGTGCATGCCACCTGGTAAATGTTTTGATTTGATTGGATGATATTTGACCTTTTGAGACAATATCTATTTAAAAAAAAAAAGAAAACCTAATCATGCATCCTGCGTATTGTGTATAATCAGCAGTTGGAAGCAGACGCTGGCTACTACAGTGTGTATGTGGAGTCACCGCAGGTGACAGACAAGTGGCAGTGAATAAGAGGTTGATTATCATAATCACAGAGCGCTTTATTCTTAAGTTGTGACAGTAGGTCACAAGTCCCTCTGGCCTTGATTTATATCCATTTTTATGTATGGTTTTCTTCTTTACATTTCTTGTACATTCTCCTTGACATTCTCACTCTGTTCATTTTTGACAATAGAGTTATTTGTCATCAACTCATCAAGTTAAAGGATAAATTATTTTATAACTTTAAAACTCATTTTTACATTAATTTAAAAATGTAATGCAGCATATTTGCCTTTTTTATCTATGCACCAGAATATTTATTCAGTTCTTTGCAAAGATACACACATCATTATCAGTGACTTGTTTCTGAGGTGGTTGCTGCTCCAGCATGTGACCAAATGTTGCCTTTTAGTGATGCTGCTGAACAGTTTTGTTTATTTTAAGAAAAAGAATTCTCAGCTCAAACATTGTTTTTTGTGGCTTATAGGGTGTGGTAGTTTGTGAAATCAGATAGGAGCTGTGGTAAAATAACAAAGCTGAGGTGTAACATGTTTTTGTCAAGAAAAAACATGTAGGTTTCAGGCTCTGTCTGAAAGTGTAGTAGAAAGTGCTCCTCGCTCGCACTGTTCATGGTTATTACTGATGGTCAACTGAAAATTGAACCGCCCTCCTTCACACTGAGGCTTTAGTAAAATTCAGAAGGCATTACAAGGTCAAGATAGAATAAATCAGCCCTACTCGGCTGTGAAGACACTCATTGACAGGGTGAGTGCAAATGAGGGAGACACCCCTGTAGTTTTCCCATCACATTCGAGCGCCCTGCAAGAAAGTGAATGTCAACATCAGGTGAGAGAATGCAAGGCATCATCATGCCCCCAGTTACTGACAATCCTAGTCTATCACATCAAGTACCAAACAAGGAAATCTCAACATTCTCTTTCCTCAGTCATCTCTGTAACTGTTTGCATTCACTGGAGATGATGAAGTGTCAGTCAGGTCAAGTGCCTGTGAGGCAGTGAAATTAAAAGAGAAATCAGAATAAGATGTTTATATTCAATAAGGTATGTTGAGAATATCTGTGTGTGTGTACAGTTAAAATGTAACGTCATGGTGTCTGTTAGTCAAGAAATATAGAAAGAAATGTAGGTCTGTTTATTTCTTTTTTGTTTTCTTCACTGCTCCTCAACGTATCAAATCAGATCTAAAAATAAATCTTTCACACCAAGAAGGATGTCAGGCTGTAAGAGAAATAAAAACACATCACTACGTTTCAAAAGTTTTAAATTGTTCAGTGAGTACACTGCAGTTTGAGGCGTTTGTGAAAACTGGCGTTGGCAGCTTGAGTGCTACGTGTAACTCTGTAGAGCATCAGCTGCAGCTTTGGGTTGAGGGATTTTAATGTTTAAAAAGACAGAAATTTTGGTCCAATAGACAAAGATGGCAGCTTCATCCGTTAGAGAATTGAAGCTTTTTAGGCAAAGACTTTAGATTAGACGTTGTCCTGAGGATGAACTCACAAGATGCTCACTCTCATGGAGAACAGTTGAAATGATAAGAACAGAAGAGACTAGAGTAACTGAATCTCCTTAACCCATCTTTATCACCATGAAGGGAAACTTGACATCATCATTGTGTACATCTGTATTATTATTATAACCCAAGCTGCCTGCTAGCTCAGGTTGGCCTTTTATACTACATACCACTGACAGCAGCTCCTGCAAAATGACAAACAGCTGAGCGACTTTCAAAGCGACCAGAGCAACATGATTGCAACTTGACTAAAGTTTTTGTTATTTACTGCAAACTTAAGCACTCCTTCCGTCTGCATTCCAGTCAGGGAGCCTGGAATGAACCTAATCTCTGCTCCGGATTGCCCTAAGTCACTAGTCACATCTGACATCAGCAGATAACCACATTAGTCATTACAGCCTATTGCTGCTGCAGCCAAATGATGTCTCTCCAGCTAAATCCCCAAAGTATTCCTGCGGGGACTGTTGCTGGCCTGCAGCAATTGAAAAGTTAGTCTGTGGAGGTGTTAGATTTGAGTAAAAAAGCGATGTTTCACGTGAATTAACGTTAGTGTAGTCATAGTTACCTCAGTAGTCGTTACTGTTGTCCTAGCATCTCCATTTCATCTGAACAAAAACAAAACAAAGTCTTAATTTAGCTGTTAAATTGCAGTTAATATCACAATAGGTTTACAGTTACTTTCAATCCTCATTGATGACTAAACAAAGGCTGGTGGAACCGTTTGTTTCACTGAATGTGAATTTTAATGATGGGTTGGAACAACAGCGAACGATCTTCAAGAAAAATGTATTCCAGAAATTGAGAGGACATTATAATTTGTCCAAAGGGCAAATCATAAATAGATTCATTTTTAAATTCCTCAAAATATGTTGTATTCAAAGGTCACTGTATTTTGTTTTGTGTGAATTTAGTAAAAAAAATAACAACATCAACAACAAGAAAACCCATTGATTAAACAGATGTTGGTGCTGCACAGAACAAGTGCTTCTATATTTTCCCTCCCGCCTGGGCTCCATGAGCATTTTTAAACTGTCTGTTTGCATGAGTGCTTTTTCCATTAACGTACAGCATCACAATGAGAGAGCACAAATAAATATGTCTGAATAAATACATTTCCCCTCCAACATGCTCAGAATGTTCAATAATTTCCACCAAATCTTACCCAGGGCTGACAAACATGTGACTCTATTAGTATTTTAGTTCATTGAACCACTAATCACACAGACGGAGCTGCGCAGGAAAAATAATTTCACTTGTCATTACCTTGATTGTGGACTGCACTGCGCCATCAAAAACACAGCCACGGCCTTCAGCTCATTAATATTCATGGGTTCGAGCGATTAATTTATCTTCACCCAGGCTTGATTACTTCATATTAGGGTCAAATTGTCAACATGCTTTTCTGAGTTGTACAAGCTCACTTTATATTGGCTAAGTGTGCGCAGCTTCACACAAGCGCAGTTCTGTTAGTTAAGTTAGGAAACCATACATACCTTTTCTCATGTGTGTGTGTCGCCGTCCCTGACCAGGTCTCCACTTCTGCCATTCTCTGCTTGAAGAGTTATTTCTGAGCAAACGCTTGGCTTCTCCTACCTAGGACACTCACAGGTTGGGTTGAAGATAACTAAAGTTCTTTTAGTCTGAGGGACTGCATGAGTCAGCAACTTTTTAATGTTCTGCATTAAGTTGCTTTGCCATAAAAATGCCCTTAAACGGTTTTAATATGAAATGTCATATTGGTCGTGTGTGAGTATGGGGCGAAACAGTGTGCTACTGATGTGTGAGTGTCAGCTTTTTTTTCTAGTTCTTTTAATGCAGTGAAATGTTGCATTAGTTATTGTCACATCACATTTTACTGCACTCAAACACAGTAGTATAGGATTTAAATTAGGGAGTCAGACATACTGTGATCTGCTGATTGGTCGACTTAAGTCATGTGGTCAGACGAGCTCCTGATCTTGCTGATGGTGATAACAGTTAATATCTAACAAAACTTCAGTCTGAACTTGGATAGATGGATGGATGGATGGTTTAAAAATTAGCTGTATATTTTGTGTATATAATGTTAATGTAGCTCAAAACAACAGATATTTACTAATTGCTCGGGTCAGAACCATAGATTGATGAAGTGACTTGAATATTGATGGATGAATTAGTTAAAAATATTTTATTGATTATTACAATTTATGGTGCATTTCTTAGCAGATGTCAGTGTAGCCTTTACGCATTTGTTTTAAAAAATGAAAAAGTATCTGAGCTGAGGGTTGAGGAAATTTATCAGCATTATTTGGACTGTTAGAGGAAAACCAGAGAACACCATCAAACGCACAGGGAAAATGTTTACTCCACACACAGACGGTGGAACTAGACAGCAAATCCATTTTCTAGCTGTACTGAATGCCACCATGTGACCTTAGATTAAAATTACAGCTTATAATTATAAAAATTCTTGCAGATAGCTTTGCCTCTTAGCTAAACATTGCTTACATATATATTTTGTTTCAATCTTATACTCGCTTTTTTTCTTTCCACTGAAGCCCAATGTTCTCAGTCATAAATTGTTTTTATTTTCATTTGTCCTGTAATAACGTCGATCCATACCCCTTTGCTTTGGCTATATTCTACCTTTCACAACGTCACCTGGATTGTGTTGAGTGATACATTGCAGCTTTATGGTTCCCAACACTCTGGTACTTGGCAAAATCCAATCTTACAACGCGAGGGGCCAGAAATAGAAGCCGGCCTCATAAATGGGCTTTGTAGCAGCTTTATTTCGATGCACTGTTATGGCCTGTGGTTGCAGTTACTAATACAAAGCTGTTAGATGATGTGATCGCCCTGCAGGCCTGACATGGGGTCTCACCTCTGCCATGAGAGTAACAGAGGATTCAGCTTTTGTCAGCCGTGTCTGTGGTAGAAACGCCTGCAGTTACCTTTGATTTTGGATCTGAACTGATGCAGTAAGAAAATCAATGTGTTTGCCCCCTGACCCCCCAAGCCCTCACTCCTTTATCCTTATGTGTATATAGTTAACATTTCACCAAAGCACAGTTTGCCCATCTAGCGTTTTATAATTGGAGTCCACCCCCGCCCCTCCAATAATTAGTTTTCTCTCTTTTCTCTAGGTTTTTATTGACCCACCAAATTTAATTAAACACACATTTGTTTTGGCTCATAATTTCTTAAATAAAAAATGTCAATCACCGTTTCCCATTGCTCAGCTTAAAACTTTTTTTGGCCCATCAACAATACTGGACTCTGAGGTGAAAGAGAAAAAAAAGAAAACAAAACACACAACAGATTTAATTAGCTGCATTGTGTCAGCTAAAAATATATCGCCTGATAAATCATGGACTAAAAGCACTTCAGTTGACACATTTAGAATTTAACATGAGTCCAGTTTGGGCTGACATTTTATTTATTTATTTTTCTCACATGTCGGTTTCTTCTTTTTAATTATTGCTTTACCAGTACCCTATTTGAAATACCTTTTCCTGCACACTTTACTATGTTTTTAATTTAATTTAATTTTCTCAATTGGATTAAAAACACTAAACCATGTTTCCTCATTTTACTTCCACTTTTGTGTTTATTTATTTATTTGAATAAATTTCGGTTGAATCACCAACCTTTTCTAATGTGTCTTCAACAAATACTTTAACAATAATAATAGTTCTATTTCTTTTCACTGTGAAACCAAATCTATTCAGTCACACAGTCACAGCGGTGGTCACATTAGTTTGTCAAGTTGACCTAATCCCCAATCTGCTACTTTTGGACTGTGAGTGAGTGAGTACAGCCACTTCACACATGGGAGGAACATGTAAACTCCACAAAGAAACGCCATCTGTCTTTACCAGAATGCTTCTGTGGAACCATGGACAGGAGAATAACCAACTTTTCACTTTGATTTGATGATTGGGTTGAAATTGTTCTTTATCTCTTTCTGTGACCGAACTGTCCACTCCTGCACGTTCTCAATAATTAAATGATGATTTATTTAAAATATTTCTTTAGTTATTCATCTCAGTGTCAGGTGGATAGTGCTCTGCATATCTGTATAGTTTTTGGAGAATAGGGTTTATTTCTTATTTCTTCTCTTTGACAAAAAAGGCCAACGAAATTGTATATTTTTAATTCAAAGCTTTAATTATAATTAATTATTAGTTCAGCAATTACACCTAAATAATAATAAAAAATAAAAAAAAATAATAATATTAGCATCTTAAAAGCAGCTGTATTTGCATGAAAGACTTTTTTTGAATGTACAGAACAACCTCTAAACCTACGACCACTGCTAACTTAGTTGTTAATTGTAATTGTTGTCACAGCGTGAGAACATTGAGAATTTTCTGTGTTTAAATCTGGTCTACCTTGGGCCAGTCTGTTGCCATGGCAGTCGTCTGTGAGACATGTTCCTATGCTGTTATCGTGAATGCATTACTCCATGTTCAGCACAATTACCCGACTCCCTTAACCAGCCTTTGAGGTGCAGAGGCACTCTCTCTGTGGTATCAGCAGCTCTGCATCACATGTTTTGGTTGCCTGCTGGGTTTGAACATGGTGACGGCAAAATTACATCTCATTTCCATGCGGATCAATACAATGGATGTGCGAACATTATAACATACTGAAGGAAGCACCCTTCCTCTGAGGCGATCAATATGTACCCTTGAGTAAAGACTGGGGATCCAGAATATGTAAAGAGAATGTATTAATCATGGCTCCTGTGTGGTGTTGCCCAGGTTGGGTATTTCATTACTGGTAATAGGATTTAAAAATATAGCCTCACTGTTCCGAAATCCTAATAAAGTAATTAAGGGGTTTTAACGATTGAGTGATGAGACAAATAGTCTAATTACTCTGTTGTTATTCCCCAAAACATTCAATTTTATACTGAGCAAATATATATTGGAAAGATCTGACGGTTGACCAGTTGTGGGTAAAGTTTAAATTTATTCACGCAATGTGAAACCTGAGCCTTGTTTGGTTGAACAGCCCTGATATACTCACAGGAATAGAAGAAAACACACTGACGTTGAGTCCATTCAAATCCAAACTCAAAGTTCCAAATACTCCAATGACATCCTCCCACTTTCTCAGAGTTCTGCAGCACGACGTCTGCCCCCTGCAGTCTCACTAGAAAATCATTTCATTTCCTATTTATTTTCTTCATAATAAGTGAGTTTTCGTTACCATAAATTATCCTAATTGAATCATTAATTCATTAGCCTTCTAGCTCACATTCTCACCTTATAATGAATAATGTAATCCCCTGTAGTCAGAGAAACTGCACACACTGTGAGATCATGCAAATAACACACACAAAGATCATCAGTTACCACTGAACAACAATCACCCTCCCTCCGTGTGGCCCTGGGTATTGTCATTATAACACTGGTGGTACTAACTGTTGTTAGGGTGTTTTCAACGTTATGTTTTCTTTGTTGAACTGTAAATATCGATGCTTTCGAGGTGTTTTCAACGTTATGTTTTCTCTGTTGAACTGTAAATATCGATGCTTTCGTATTGTTACAGTCGACATGATCCTGACCCTACGCACATTTCTGCAATGTACGCAACATTTTCTGTGTTGGATTGTTGTCCTGTGATAAAGTGCCGATACAGAGACATTGTCAGGGACTACCTGCTAAAGTGAGTGTTGTCATGGAAATTTGAATATGATTTGGGTTGAAGTCATAGTAACAAAGTTTATTCTGGTCTGTATTATTTCAGTTTGTTTGTTCGGAGGTTCAGTTACAACTGCACAGTCGTCATCTTTCAGTTTATTCCAAGTCAAATGGTGAAATCACTATGAATCAGTATCTATATTACTGGAGAAAATAACTCTGCAAATGTTATGGTAGTCATTGTTTTCAAAAATAGAATAAATGTATTCCATAGTTATTGCTGGGTGCATTAGTGAGGGCACTGACAGAACAACCACTCTACAGGAGATAAGGGGGAGAAACAATCACACAGATCGCAAAGCTCTGCATTCCAGAACTGTATTGTTATTATCTGCACTGTAATCGCAGTGACCTTAGCTAAAATGTGTTGTTCTGATTTGTGCAAACAGCGGTGGTGACTCATCTAGTTTGCATTTTCTGTAACTTTGCTTATCTCAGAGTGTCAGTCCTGCAGCAGATACCTGCAGAGTTTTTAACCTCCCTGCCTCCCGCCTCTGTAACTGCTGATTGGTCAACCTCTGCTGTGGCTGATTCATACCTAGTCCCATCCACAGCTGAAGCTGTTTCAGTTGGAAAGTTTACTCTAAGATAAGCGTATGATGAGAATGTTCATTATATACTGTACTGCATAATAATATTTGTTTGCTTTCACCTGTAGTTCATCAACAGTTAATCAATTGTACCCATATACAGTGTCTACCATTAATCTAGAATTGCACTGTCATAAGAACAGCCTTTGAAAACCGTTTATTAAAACAAGCGGCCTGGCTCCATCTCTTTAAATTGATTTTATGATTCACATTTAAAACAACGTTATAATAATACCACATATAATTGCAGATGCCTGGCACACCTGTAACACTGATGCACATCCTCCGCCCTGTAGGAGGCACCAATGCACCTAAGAGTTAACCAGCCATGATCAGTAAATAATTGATCCAAAATAATATCAGTGCAATAAACCATGTGGTTTGTAGTATCGCTCTGTGCATAAAATCTGTGGTATGATCTCAGATAATACTTGTTACTGCTAACATGGACACCAGAGCTAACTTTAGCTGCTGTTGTCAGCCAACAATAGACCAGAGGTTTGGAGTCTGAGCCGGAAAAGTCTTAAATATTATAGCATTAATTTCACTGTAGAATTACATTCACCCCACCTGTGAAAAATTACATTGTTTTTGGTGGTGTTCATTCTGCCGTCAAGTGTAATTTATTTATTTAGTGAATAATCCAGATTAAATGTAATAATGACTTAATGTTACTAATTGCATCCCAACAGTGTTTAAAGTATATCATTTGCTACGTAGAAAGCCTAAATGATCAGTATTTGTCTGTCCATGTCCATGCTTTGACCCCTTTTATTTTATCCCTGTCTTTATTTATGTGTGTCTCTCTCATGTCTCCCAACAGAGTCTATTAGGAGTCTATTTAAAAACTGCTCCTCCACTTGCTGAACTATCATTTTGTAATGGCTGGTTTCGTGGCAGCATCTCCCCTCAGATGTAATCTCCTGATAATGCAAAGATTGTACAGATTGGTTTTGTTTTAAATCACTCGGTCTCTGTTTGCTCTGCACTCCTTATGTTGTCAGTCCACTGAAGGACATTTGAAGCATTTTTGTTCTATAGACGTTCAGGTCTCCATATGCAGTGTAGCTCCATGGCCCAGAGCTGAGAAACGAGATGCGTTTCTCTTCCGTGGGTCGTGGGAAGGCTCTCTGCAGACAAGTCAATGTCTCACTCACTCTGCTTAGTCAGGCCTAACACGCCCGAGGCAGATCCCTCTCTGCCTGCATATAAATTAAAGCAGATAGCTTTGTCCATGCTTTATTATCTGCTATGCTGCTGAGTGCCGTTCCAAACTTCCCACTAGAAGAGCGCTCATTTTACGGCGGCTAAAGATGAGAACACCAACATTACTCACTTGTTTTAAGCTGGAGATCAGTTACAACACTTGTCCAAAATTTATGGGGGACAGCTGCAAATCAGTGATCGGTGATCAGTTACCATCCTGTCTCGCTTTTTACAAGATTTTTCCGTGTTCCACCATAATTAATCTGTCATAAAAAATCTGATTCAGATTAAGTGTTCAAATACTCTGTCATAGTGTGGACACACTGGAAGACATTTGTCTATAACCGATTTGCTGAGCCAGAAGGACAAATAATCACTAAAGTTGTCTCTCTTTCTATTTTTTTTTAAACTAGCAGCTGACCAAGCAGATTGCAGCAAGTAATGTAAAAAAAAAAACATTATTTTAACAAACATGGACGCTTGAGAATGTATGGTCCCTGAACCCAACATTTAGTGTTTGCCCTCCTGCAGTAATCGGTAACAAGGACATGGTTGTGGAACCACATGATTGTACCTGCAGTGGTGTTGTGACCTGTTTATTTGCTGTGGCTCAGTATTAGTGCAGACTCATCAGTCAGGGTCAGAAAATGTAAAATAAATAAAATAATAATAATAATAAATGGAACTAATTTCTCCCATTCATTGTAAAATCAGTACTTTAGGAAGCGGTGCAAAGTGTTTTTCCCCATCAGTGAGCACAGGCTAAATTTATTTGTCAATTGTATAATGCTCTGCTCTGCTTATTTAAATTAGGTCTTTGCCTCTAGCTTTTTTCTTTTTCTTTTTTTTATCTCCATCATCGCCAAGGTTGTGTGTCTGGTCTGATTGCATTTGCAAGTTTTTCTTCAATCACCATGACTCCAAAAGTGAAGGTCTAATTTGGATGACATAATTTAGGTTTGTTGTTCAAGGTCTGAATAAGAAAGAGAGAAATGTGATTGTTAGGTGATTTAAAACCATGACAGTTGTCGTCTTTAATATTTTCAACTCCTTTATTTATTTAAATTCTTTGCATCTTCTCTGTGTTTTGCAGAAACAGTCTTATCGTCTCCATTATTTGAAGTCTTTGTTGTCTTTGTAATTCTTAATTGCAGACTGTGAATCTAATACAAGGGTTTGAAATGGGAAATGGAAAGTCAGACTTACTTTTCCATTATTCAGAGGGTCTGATTATTGGTCTGATAACGAACTCTCTGATAGTCAGTGATTGGATGCTCTGGCTGAAGGATATTTTATCATCAAGTATTTTTTTTTTCTTCTGTATATCAGCATGTATTAGTGAGAGAGATACTACAGGAGCACTGAAGACATTGGAAAATAAGCTGGTGCCACCTTCTCTGACAGAGGCAATAATTTCTGACTCACATAAAAAAAAAGAAAAAGAAAAAAGATAAGAACCATCTGAACTGCAATTCATATTGGCCAGTAAGTCAGCTTTGTTGTGATAGGATCTGCACCAGAGATTTGGCATCTAGATTAACTTCTGGGTTTTTATATATACAACATAATATACAAAGATCAGCCTAGGAGTCTACGGCGACAAAGGTACTCAAGAATTCTGCACAGGTCGAACATCCTCCCCTCTCCAGATGTCTTCATTTCACAGATGCCAATCAGGCGTCTGCTAATGTGGAATAGGAATATTTATGAGGTACTTTATTAAAGCTTGGTTTTGCTCCTACACTTTGCTTCAGGACTGTGCTCTTTGCTAAAAAGGCATTTGGTCTGACTGCTGCAGGTTATATGAGGATATTTCTTTATAGCGTATATAGGGGCAAACGGATGGGCTGTCTCTGCTGCTCTGCAGTATAGGCAGAAAAGCTGAGCACTGACAGAAGGAGTCAGTGTGACTGGTCAGTGTAACCAGGGCTGGACACACTCACAAATGATCAGTGCACTCCAATTTCGTCCGCCTCTTTTCAAGACCCAGTTTTTCAATCACAAAAGCTCTGTAAAATACGTACAGGCAGAAATCACTTTTTTCAATAAATGATCAAGCAGAACAGCACCTGTGGACACTTTACAGTTTTGATGCTCAGAGATGTATTTTTAAATTGAACATTTGAAGTAATTTTTCCATAATTCATAACAGTCCTATTCATAATTTACTCCATTGTCAATTGGAGACGGTTGAACAATAACATAGTCTGTCAACGAATGTGTAATTGGCACAGAATGTCCTGAGAAAAAAAACCCGGCAAATATCATGTTAGGAACATTTGTTTCTTTAAAATTCTATATATATATATATATTCAGATCCCCAGGGCTGTGGTGACTGATGCACCTCTACACCACAGCAGATGCAGTTTCTTTACACCCTGGGATAATAACAACCTAGATGATCTTTTTGCATGCAAATCCAACTTCTCTTCTTTGTCTCTGCAGAGAACACCCACTCCTTATATAAATAAAAAGAGATCAGTCTGGAGGGATGAAAATAATAAGTATGTTTAGCTTAGTCATAAATGCATCAGCAAACATATTCTATAGTCACTTTCTTCCAAAATGAAAAGGCTTACACCATTTTTGACTCTCATTCAAACATATATTGGGTTGCTGTCCGTTAAAGAAGGTAGACGCGGGTGGAATGTTTGTTTTGTTTTGTTTGCTAGGTTGTTTAACGCAATCCTTGAGAGTGAGATGATGTATAATAAATAGCAAACTGCAGTAAAACGTTGCAGAGTGAGTGAATGGGTGTAAATCAGTGAAGGTGTTAACGCTGGCTAACAACAGAACATTTCCTGTTCACTTCTCATTAGGAGGTTCAGTCAAAGCTCAGGAGAAACTTTAGTTTCACCAATTTGTTCACTATAATACACAGCGTTACATTGTCTGCTTCAAATCAAAGAAGCTTTAAAAAATCCATTAAACTTTCTTTTCAGACCTCGATGTCCTGATTTTAAATAATACAGAGGTACTGTATATACTGTAGTACTAGGCTGGTGCTGCTGGAACAGGATCCCTATTTTTAAAGGCATGTATTTGACATTTAGACACTGACGATTGTTGCAGTTGCATTGACACTGATTTTATTAATTAGACATTTCCCTTTCCTTATTAATGAATTATGAAAAAAGCTAAAAATTAATTGTATTTAAAAAAATGTAAAAGCCAGGAAAAAGGAGCTGGGGGCTGGATTATTCACATCCAAAGTATTCATCCCAGAGGAAGTTTGGAAGCAAAATTTGTGCTAATGATTCGTACTGGGATTTTGTTTTTTTTTAACATTCAGTAGAAGAGGATTAAACATACTAAAGAATGACTCTTTTTCATTCACTCGTTTAATTTTTATTTTAATATTAAAGAAATATAGAAGGAAACAGTGAAGAACTTGTCAGGAAGTGATAAATGCAGACATTTTTCTGTAGGAATTTCTTCTAACGTAGTTCTGTTCAGTAGCCATTCTGCTCAATCTTCCGTTTGAGTCACGTTATCTTTAGTGGTTTGGAATGTTCACACTATCCTTTACTGTCTGTCCATATATTTTCTAGACAAGCTCCCAGATTCCTTTTAAAAAATGAGCTCATTAGTTCAAACTCAGAAGAGAATTTACAGTAAATGAGTGGGTAGCTGTTCTGCATGCTTCGTTCTTGACCCTGTACTCAGATGTTCCTGAAGATGTCCTGCTGCTGTACACCTGTCTTGGTGTTCTGTGTCACTTCAGATGATAAACCATAGAACATGAATCATCCAGTTATAGATAGAAATATGTTAGGAAACCAGTGAGATAAAAATCTATAATGTTTCAGGTCTGGAAGGACTGTCATGGCAGCTACTGTGTGTGTCTTGACTAACGGTCAGCATTAGTCCATCGTGTTGCAGAAGCATCATTGTGACTAATGGACGTACGGTAGCAGTAGGAAGGAACAACGGAGGTACAAGCAGCAGGGAATGTACTGTAGTACTGGTATGAAAGGAGCTTTTTTTTTTTTTTTACCTGTTGCAACATTGATTTTTACACATCTTGATGTTCTGTGATCTTAGAACCTGCCTATGCCCTAGCAAAGCAACATTTTACGTTCAAAAACACAGTAGAATTATATTCATCTAAAGTTAAGATTCAATGAGTACATTCAGGGTAATAAAATCACAAAACTTTCTTTTGCTATTTACTTAAACAGCGAAACCCAGAATCAGTAAGAATTAAATTTAGATCTGGTTAAAAAAAAAAATACTGAAGAATTGCAAAACAAAAAAGATTTGATTTAAATTTCCTGGGTTAGCTAACTTCTTTTTTTGTGAAGTCATTCTAATTCAGCCTTATAAATGTATTCAAGAGTCACATTCAAATGTAATCACGGAGATGATCTTTTTTTTTTTTTTTTTTTTACCCCCACAGCTAATTGAAATTCTGCATGCGTTGCCTGTGATTAACCTGAGGGCAGTTGGACTGACATGTTTGATGCATGAAGCCAGTTTTAGGTGTGACAACGATTAAAGCAGTAACGATTATCTTTCTACCTCCATGCTTCATAGTAGTACTGCATTCCTGTGGCCACGGTATCTAACTTGTGACTGTTCTGGTGTTTTGGACTTATTTTATTGATATCAGATCTCTCTTTTGTTTTCCTTCTCTTGTGGGCTCCACGTGATTATTTCTCCTGGTGACTTGTTCTGAGTACTTCCTAATGTGCATTTGAAACTGTTCCTACTCATAACATCTGCCACATGCTCAGAAACAGAGATTTTTTTATCCTGGGGGTTCATGATCGTTCCAAAAGCTGCCGTTTGTAATCAGCATCATTAAATTTCCAACCAGGGACTTCGGTGTCCCTCCAAAATTTCGGGAACTATTAAGAAAATGAAATTAAAACAATTGACGTTCTTGCCTTTGGGTTGTGAATAACTCAGTTTCCCCCACTGCCGGTCTCCAGACTAGTCCCACATGCATGTTCTGGCAGCAATGTGCTCCTTTTGAACAGGGGCTGAGAAATGTCTCTGTCAGCCAGCAGGAGAACTTTCTCCTCCCCTCCAATCTCACAAAAACTACCTCCTGCCAAGAGCCTCCTACCGAACTGCCACCTGGTCTCGTGTTGTAAGTGTAGTCCCAGCCAAAGACCTGTGCACGAGGCAGCCAGGATTCCCTTATAAAGCTGTAGTCCAACCATCAGACCTTGGCACGGACTTGTATAAATAACAGGTTCCCTGTGCTCAGTGTTTATCTAATCTCTTTATGATTGAATTAAAACATTTATTGAGCAGAAAAATCATTGACTTTTTTTTTTCTCCATTTACACAATTGTGTTGCCGGTTAATGTCTCTTTAGAGACATTTTTTTAGTTTTTTTTTTTAATCAAAATAAAATAAAAAACAAGTCTTGTTTCCGAACTTTAAAACCTCAGTGTGTAGTTAAAGAGAATGAATGATGAGATCAGGCGTCCGTGTTGACAAAGAACCCTCCTGTGATTTTCTTAACAAAGGCAAAAGCATTAAAGTCAATTTCCAGCCTGTGATACCAGAGGACAAAGCCAGGCGGGGACAAGACAATGGCTTATTCAGTATGAGAGGGTTGAGACTGACCTTTTTAAATGGAATTTTCCCTAATAGCAGTTGCCAGTGACCAAGTTTAGGTCTTCAATCTTGTAAATGTAAACTCTGACATTCAGAGCCTGCACGTCTGTCTCATTGATTCAGCAGGCGTCTGGCAGGAAGGCAGTGCAAGTAAATTCCCTGCTCTCCTCCTCACTGCCTACAAATGTTTTCATCTCATTTTAGTCTTGTGTGAAAGGGGGATGCAAATTGTACGCGATATTTAAACAGCCACAACATTTACCTAACTCAAACAGCCAGTGCCCAGAGGAGGTTGCCTTCAGTGTCGCAGCATGTTGAAGTGTGCAGGTGATTAGTGTAGTGTTAGTGTGCCCCCACTGTATTTGTTGAGAACAGCACATTAGCCGTATGCTTAGAGGTGACAATGCTGCTGTCAGGGACACCTGTGCTGACAACTGTTGCTGCGGCTTCAACAGCCGTCCATTCACACTGAATGACAATTAACAAGAAGACCTTTTCTGAGTGTTAAGCAGAGAATTATTTCACACAGTCATTTTTGATTTGTACCATCTGCATAAATAATGATAATAGAACACAGGGTCACATGACTGCAAGTAAAAGGTATGTTGATTTGAGGAGGTGAGTAGGTGTTTAGCCAGATTAGCTATGGTTAGAGTTAGGGTTAAGAAATATTTTAGTGTCTGAGAAGCTAATTTTAACAATATTTGAGGCAGGAATAAAAATCAGTGCCCAATTTTGGATTATGGCCAATGTGACATTTTACTATCACATTGTCTTGATGGAGGTTTACTGCAAAGTACACCTTTGTCCTATTATGTTGCCCCGGACAGCCATATTAATCACCATCAGTTGGTAATTAGGCCTGGGATTAGAAAAAATAAAAAAAGAAACACTGACAAGAAGCAGTTTATGACTAAGGTCTGTGACAGAGGTCAGTTACTGTGTGACTGTCAATATGTTTCACCTGACTGCGAAATAAAACAAATCAATGAATTAGGTCTGACAGGTTAGGGTTTTGGAAGAACAATTTTTTTTCTACTGACATGGGATATTTTCCATTTTACAGACCATGGAGAATGTTTTTTTTTTTTTACATCCAAAGAATACTGTTTGAATCCATGAATACATTTGACAACTTGAGCCATGAACAGAAATAAATATCTGGCAGAGGAGGATGTTAAACATGATTGTAATGTTAAACCTATAGAATGTTATGTTGGTTCTGTTTTGAAATGACAACTTTTTAGATGAATTAAACAAGTATAAACATATATTTAATAAACATACTTTCACTGTTAATAACAAGGTTAAGATTATTCCATAATTAACAGATTCGTGGTTGATTAACTGAATACATATTACCCACGGCCAAAACCCTTGATGTTACAAATTTAGCCTGGAGGTTAATTTCTTGTTCATGTCTAGACTCACTTTGATAATTCTGGAGCAAATGAACTTAATTATTAATTAATTTGTCATTTCTCAGAGGGTTGGATTTCATCAGCACCTGAATTTCCTTTGAAATATTTCTGGGTTTATTTTTGTTTTGAAAATGTCCTTATAGCAGTTGTCTGTATAGATTAGCTGATTTGTACATATTAGTATATCTGGAAATTTCAACATTTTTCATAAGCATTTATATTAACTGTGAATACTAATGACTTCTCTTGATTACAATAACATTGACAGCCTCCTCTCAAGTCAAAATCTGACCTATAAAGATGTCACATTTGGCACAAATGTCAAACCTCGTCTATCATTTTCATGCAGTCAACAAATCAAATAGGAAAAAAGCTGTGATAAGAACCCTGACCTTTTCATGAAACCAAATCAACCTCCATTAGTTAACACTGATATATTTCTCAGTTAATGCTGTGTTTTCCATGCTTTAGGGTTAAGCTTTACTACAAATATGAAGTATTCTGTCGGGTAATAATTTTCTTTCATGCTGTTTAACGGGCTGAAGCAGAGCTAAATGTGATTTCATAGTCTCCCCTCTGCCAAGCGTCCACAAAGACAGCATGATGAGTCACAGCTCCAGCTTCTCCTCTCGGTACAGACTGTGTGTCACATTAAATACAGTAGATGTACACCGGAGAAATTCAGGTAAATTCCAGCGCCTGTCTGCCAGCTCTAGTTTGCCCTGCCGTAGCAGGCTGTGTGTCTCTTTTCCAGGGAAACGAATAATTCACACGATCTGCCAAAGATCTCCAGTGATCAGCCATGGAGTCACCGTGAGCTGGATCTGAGCACAAAAGAAAATAAACCTTTCCACAGCTAAATCCTGCTGGGGCTTAATATTTTTAGCGACTTTATGTCACAGAATGTGACCATTGTTTTAACACTGGTGTGAACTTTTCATAATGAGTCATGTTTTCCCTTGTCACCCTTAGCCCACCCACTAATCTATGGGTATGAATAATGTTTCTATTTTTACTTCCCACGCTCTGATTGTAAACACAATAGCATTGTCACACAAATCAATACCTGTCCAAATCTGTTTTGACCAGAGTCATTTTTTACATTTTTTTTTAAATCAAAGATCGTCCATAAATGGGTTTTAGATTCCCTCTGGTGTCGGACCTAATCTGCATGCTATTGTTCACATCCCATGTCGGACAGAAAGAAACACGAGCCAGAACATGACAGGACAGCTGCATCGTGCTTTTGTTCATTACTGAAACACAAACACTGCACAGAGAAGCTGTCGGAACCTTTTTTTTTTTTTTTTTCCTCCTTTCCTCAAAGTCTGCAGCACCATTATGGACCACTGTTGAATATATGTTATTACCTTGACTTCTGTAGGTGTGATCAGGAATAGAAAGACTATGGCGAAGCAGGGACAAACTCAAGCTCTTGTAATTCTGGTGGGAAACGGTATGGTTCCTGCAGAACGAACGCATGTGTCTGTGTGTGCGTGCGTGTGTCTGTGTTGTGCATGAGTGCTCATTTGAGTTATGAGAAAAGAAAGATTGGAGAAGCTCACTGTTGCTGCAGTGTGTTGCTTCAGTACACATCCACTCTCATCTGGCTGTGGCGCAGTGAAGGTGTTTATGTGGGTTTGTGACACACCCCGATGCAGTAAACGGTTGCATCTGTTCTGTCAGCGTGACCTCAGGGTTCGCTCTGTTTACAGAGCACCGAGGCGTTCTTTAGCTCTGTGACCCGCCTGTGTCAGGAAGCTTTTTGTTTTGATCTCACAGAGGTTCTTCCAACTGTGCGGATCTGTTTTATGAAAGAAACGGGAAGAGAGACGGAGATGGGGAGAGAGAGATTCATGACCCAGTAATAGTATTACATCGGCCGCTGGACTAGATGGACCTTTGATGATTGTGTAACTACAGACAGACGGTCCGAATGATATGTAAATATGGGACTGGCTGTGCACGTTGACACTAGTTAAAAATGAAATGCATCAATTTTTACAGCTAAATTTGGATTTCAAAGGGCAGAGAGTGGCTGTTGGGGGACAGGCGAGCACATTGTGTTTCTTTTGAATCTCGTTTCCCAGAAAACTCGTTGAACAATGTGCCTAAGGCTGGAGCCACCATAAGTTTTTTTTTTTTTTTTAATTTATTATTTTTTTACCCTGAAAGAGCCTGTCAGAATTGTAATTTGTGTGGTCTGACATGAATAGTTTTCCAGTCTTGAAGGAGTTTCAGAGCTGATCTCCTGCACCAGTTCTTCCCCTGTTGTTCTTCTCTAGACATTGTTTCCCTGAGATTGTTGCTTTGCACCAAAGCCTTTGTTAAAGGTTACAACCCTTTGGTATTAACGTGCAACAACCGTACTATCATGCGGTGATAAAAAAACTGGCTGGTCAACCTCTTAAATAATCTACCTTACTAAGATTGCCCAAAATTAGCGAGGCATAAAAGCTCGTGTCTTAGACAAACAGCTACTAAATTAAAAGTCTCGACTTAATTTGCAGGCATTCATTAGGAAACTGGATGGAAATTATGAATCTGAACACTGAGAAATCTTTTAATTAAAAATATTTTTTTAAAGACCCTGGTAGGTCATTTAACACGAGGATCATATGAAACAGTTATTTAAGTAAAGAATAATTTTAGCTAAACTAAATAACACGGTGCTGATGATAACACCAGGATCATCTCCTGATGATTGCTGTCTCTGCTGCCTGGAGGCAAACACTGTGGATGCGAGGCCTTCAAGGACATGAAAACACTTGCAAACCACTCGGGCGTACAATCACATCTTATTATGGACGAGCAATGAAATATATCAGACATTCAGCCAGTTGTTTTCCAGAGTAGATTATTAAGCTACAGTGGAAGCTTTTTGGGCTGTCTTCCCTGTCAGGCTTTTGGCAGGAAACTGAAGTGACCGCTTCACCTTTGCAGAATGATGATGAGTTGTTTGCTTTTGTGCTCGCCGAAATAGTTTGTGTGCAGACTAAACGCTGAATGAATATCACACTTCAAAGCTACATGTTCAAAACAATTGTTGTCGGTTTGTTAACGGCACCACCAACAACCGTTCTCCCTTAAGAGCAGATATATTACCACCAAAGTCATTGTTTAAGCTAACGTGTTTCACATGACAAAACATTTTGTCAGCAATCTTCCACTGTGCAGTTCTGACTTGTAAAGCTGTTCGCCCAGCAGGGATTTCCACTAATTGCAGCCACTGAAAATAGCGGCTCGGAGTTGTTGCACTTGTGCTGATGTAGAAGATAAAGTGGCGTCGCATGATCACACGACGGTGGCGCAGCTCACTCCTACAGTCACGGCTTTGACGTAGAGAAGACGGATGAGGGGGTAGGGGTGGTGTAAACAACAATAGAGAAACAGATTCGGAAGATTGTTCTCTACAAGACCTGACGTAGAAAAATGACTGGTGCTGACATGATCATTTCACCAGAATGTATTACAGCGTAGGGAAAAGAAGCTAAAGAAAGGTAGAGTGTACACAAGCCGCACAATGTTATAGAATCGTTCAGATTGTTTTAATAAACAATAGAAAGTCCTGAATGTTCATCTGTAGCAACACTGTCCTCTGTTTGTCATTTCACTTTTTTGTAATTTTCCCTTAAAAACATTGATTTTAATTTTGTTAAAAAAAACTTGTACTGACACAGTCCTAAAACATGCTTTAGGTAACTGGTCACTCCTAATTGACCATCGATAAAATATAAGTTGTTTCCATTTTTTACTCTCAACCTTCTCACCCAGTGACTGTTGGGTATGGATCCAGCCCACGACCCTCGTGTTTGAAACTCCCCACATCTTTAATCTGACTTTTTATAGTTTTGAGCAGGAATTGCACACTGTCACTGTTGCAGGTGTGTCTGTGTAATAGTTGCCCATTTTTGCAGAATATAAAAATAAGGATTTATAGTCGGGGGATGCTGTTGTCTGATTCTCTTCCATGATTCCTAAAAATATTCTTTCAAAGAATATCCAAACAGTATGGGGGCCAGATGAGCGTAGACACCCTGTTTAACGGGTCATACTTAAAATAATAATGTTTTCAAAGCACTTGACCCAGGGCCAGGCTGGGGGCCTTCAAACTGCCCTTTGTAGCCCCCTCTGTGTGGGTTAAAGGCAGAGTTACCTTCTCCTGAATTTAAACTGTGGAAGAAAAAAAAAACTGTGGTTTACTCAACCTTTATACATCACTGTAGCAAAACATGTTTCTCTTCGCTGCTGCTAAGGTCACATTTCTCAAATCCTTTTCTTTCGCTCACTCCTAAGCACTTCCCCGCTCTTTGTTCAGTGACATTTTTAATACAACTAAATGGATTAAACTTCTAAGACGGATGAGAGTAAGATTCACAGTTATGTGTCACGAAAAAAAAATCTAATCAGTCTTGTGCTTTTAGAGATCTAATAGTTACGGTGCATTCACAGACACGTCAGGCGGTAGGTTTATCTTTTAAAGCAGCCTTTTCTTTTAGAACGGTGCCTCTAATGTCTTGGTGATTTTACTGTGTTTATTCTCCGTCCCTCACTTTTTAAAACCTGAGAGGAAATCGTTGTCCGTTGTGGCAGCCAATTCCACTTTCTCCTTGTACCGTGTCGCTGTGTTGTATCTTTCAGACTGAACATTCTCCGGTTCACACTGGGTCACTAGGTTTAAGACGTGATGTCATCAAGTGCAGCCCAGCAGACCGCGGAAATGAACATGTGGAGTTGTTACTTTGTTATTTAAGGACAGCGACCATCTTCTACGGCCTATACTTCATTACGTACCAATTATATTTTCTCGGGACGTTCTGATGTGTCTTTCATTACCACCAAAATGTTTCATTTTCATCTCCAGCTAACCTCCCTCCAGATTTTTTGCAACTCATAGTGCGTTGATTTGCTCTCAGTATAAAATTGGACCATCATTCAGCCAGCGGCCTTCAGCGAGTTTAGATTAAGCCAAGTGGAGTATTGACTGAGGCTGTGCAAACAACATAGGTATTAACACACTCAAGTTGAGAATCTGTTAACGTCTCCCTTGGCTAAAGTTTCCCAGGTCGCTTAAAAAGCCACCTGGAGGATGATGGGATGGAGTTACTGGTCTGAAAAACATGCTGTGATTTGAACAGTTCTGTGTGCATGTGTCCACTTGTGCACTGACGGTGACTTTTGTTTATTCTCTCAGTAAATAGACGTCTGACAGAGGGGAGTAGAGGTGGTTTGCCGTCATTAATAATGAATGGAGGTTTTACAGGGACATTATTTAGAAACAGAAACGGTTTACACACTAATACTGCTGTAAATTGCTCAGGAAGCCCAGTGTTTTTTCTGCTTAATGGGTACTTTTCCACCAGGAGAGATCAGCACATTTCACCTAATGGCATTTGGAATTCTTTTTGATTTAAAGCCAAATGCAAACAAGGTTTGATTCTTGTAACAGTTAATACTGTTCAGGTGTAGTACGATGTAATACGGAGCGCAGGTCTGCGGCTCTATCAGGGTAATCTCAGTGATTAAAGTAAGGAACTGCTGCACCGGCTGATGATGAAAGCCTGACCTTCGACAGCTGTGAGAATGAGTCCACACTGACGTGTCTGGTAATAAATACAATCATGTAACATCTATATTTCAATGAAAACCATTAACTATTTGTAATATTCCAAATGCATATTGAATGATTGGCTCCACAGAGACATCAGTGTTTCAATCAAATTACTCTTTATATATACTTAATATTCTGAGTCAGGGGTGAGACGATGGAGTCCACTCAGTTCATCAGAGACTAAAACCATTCACACACTCATACCCATGGTCAATTTAGAGTTTGTAATTTACCTAAATCTGTATATTTTAGGAGAGTGAGTGGAAACCAGAGAACCAGGAGACATACAGACATCACACATGCAGCAGGACCAGGGACCAACAAGTAAAACTATAGTTTGTCTGCTGTGAATGAAGAACACTAATCACTGTTTCTACCTTTTGGGCTTGATTGACTTTGATGATGTCTGGATAAAAAGAGAAAATTGTCTAGTCATTGTGAGACAACACAAAGGACTGAAAGAACACTAATGGTTAACCAAAGAAAATGGTCAAATTTGTTCAAAAATTAAAGCAGAATGTGAGACAAGAAATAAAGCGTATCTACTTATCTAGAATTTAATTTCCCTTTGGAATAAATAAATAAATAAAGGATCTATCTATCTATCTATCTGTCTATCTAAACTAACCATAAGGATAAATAGTTACACATAAAAGCTTGATCATCCAGAGGCAGAGAAAAGCTGTTGTTAAAAACGCTGATGGTGAGCTGTAAAGTCGAAATGCTAATCCAGGGCCACAGAAAACATCTGCCCATGCAACATTAGGCTGCTGACTTTGGACCTGTCTGCTAAAAGTTAACTGTTTCCCCCGTCCACTTTTTCTCTCTATAAACTAATAATACAGTCTGTCGTGTAATTAAAGCTGATAGGCTAAAAGTCACCGTCGTGTGGTAATGCAGAAGGGAGGAAGGCTGCAGCACCGGGATGATGTGGTTGTTGTGCCACAGTCACCTCTCTGGACACAATTACAGGCAGCGGAGCATGGCCTCTTTATTTAGATACAAATGTGAATATTGTTCCTCCTCCTGAGGATTGCGTTATAACCTGGACGATGCTGCAGTCATTAATTATCGTCCACCTTGTTATAGTGTTGATGCTGAGGTTCATGAGAGACGTTTCACGGTCCAGATGCTGAATTATTGGGTCTTGGACCAGAGGGGGCTGATGGAGCTGAAAGTCCAGGAGAGATGGAATGAGGAAATTAATTGGACCAGGATCAAAGGTCAAATTCTATTCACCCAGATGAAAAAAACCCCCACTGCATTCCCATGCATGCACTCGACCACCCACTAGTTTGTACACAGAGATGGCACCAAACACACAGAGGAACAAATCCTCCCACGCACAAATGGGATTATAATACACACACAGACACATACGTACTGACACAAAGACCTGTTTTAATATAGCAGCAGAAACTTTTTTTTTGTCTGAGATAAATCACTCCGTATCAAGGCCTAAACTGTGGCATCATAAAACAGAACTGTCATTTTTATTGCTCAAGTTTGGGAGAAATCATTTGAAAGCAGCGTATTTATTGCTTTTATGCTGCTTGTTAAGATGAAATACAGACAAAACAAAACGTAGTGCCCGCGCAATAACCTGTGAAAACAGGCTAACTCTGCTCTGGATGTGATGCAACTGGTATTTGATATTAAGTATTGGTGCCATCTATTAACCAAATGTGTTTCCTGACCAACAGATACCTCTTACTGGTATTTGGTGTTTTATTTGTTTTTTCATTATGGTACTATAAATGGCCTAGCTGTGATTTTTAGCACTGCAATAGTCCTGTCTGCCAACAACAACAGCTGAAACTGCTTGGTAATCTCTAATGATTCACCCTTTAAATGATTATTTTCTTTAATCAACAGCGCTTATGAATAAATATTTGTTTTGACACACAAATCTGGCAGACTTCTCTGGGATTACGTAGTTCAATTTGTACTGTCTCAAACCTAAGTAGCAATGAAACAGTGATTATCACTAAGAACTGATTTGCCACAATGTATTTGGTGAGGACCAACCTACGGACGGTAACGTCTCTGTCTCTGTTCATTTCTTAATGATGAAAATGTGTCAGCCTCTCCTTATGCCAACTGTTGTCCTCGTACTGGAGACACAAAGATGACAGTTTGTTGATTGGAGTCTGACTGTTGATCGTAAACACACGTGAAGTGTCAGAAGGAAAACTGGCCGCTAAATACGTGTGATAGAGTGTTTTCTGTGATGGGCAGAAAAAACATGTCAGTGAACCAGAGTTGTTGTAATAGAAACATTTTTTCAGTAGTGTCACCTGTACCATCAGTGGTACCCAGGGTAAGCTGAGTTGTTCTTCTGTTTATCTCTTATTTAAGGCTGTTTTCCTGCTGTGAATTCTGCCCAAGACATTTTAAGTTCAATTTGTTTCAACATGCGCACTTTTACGCAGGAAATCACAAGTGCAAGTGAGGCGAGAAGAGGACCAATAAGCAGAGACAGCGGCACATGAACAAACTGCATTTTTAAACCAAGCTGGCAAAAAGACTTGGTTCTCCCCAGATGTTAATTTCAGGGCAGTCTGTTCCATTTGTCTGCAATCTGTTGCAATACTGAAGGAGTTGATTGTTTGACTCCGTTAGAACACTACAGTCGGGCCGTACTACCTATCTGACCTCCTATTTTGCCCCTGATGGTAAAGATAGTCTGGGTTTGTTGACCATGTTGTTTCACTGGTAAACCCCATCGATGGGTCCGTATCTGATGATGTTAAAGCACCTTCTTTTTTTCTAACCAGATGGACCTCTCAGTGTAGCCATCATCAGGGCATTACCTCCTCTGTGGGGTTATTAAAGGGCAGCTCCTTGAACCACTGGCTGTGTTACTCCTGGGCCACATCACATGCAGGACGGGCTTATTTTCCAATTCAGATGACAGAGAAATAGACGTATAAATCATCCTAAATTGTTTTCCTCAACGTCTAAATCCTTGATGTGGCAGATGGCACAACTCTGTTCTGTTAGCAGCAGGGTAAAATTTAGTGGCCCCAACAGAATCACCCTAAAACATCTGGGCAGAAGAAAAGAAACCTTAATAAGCTCACTACACAGAGATTGAGTCTTGTTTTCTGTCTCACCAGGGACAAATATGAGCTCAGTTTTATCCAGAGACTGTCATCTATGAGTCGCTCCCTCATCTGTTACTCTCACAACACATTCCTGGGTCCAACAGAGAAGAGGCTTCATAAATTACCGCTCAGTAAGAGGATGCCATTTTCCTCTGTCGATGTCTCCTGGCCGAGCCAAGCTCTCTGTAATCAGTCAACTGCTGCCGTGGGAAATGTCTCCATCGTCCAAGCTTGAACAAATGTCCAATATCGAAATGGATTTTATTCTTTTTTGAGGAAATTTAAACATTTTCTTTAGTACACTCAGTTCCACTCTAAAGTCAGACGAGTAGAAATTACGTGGAAATGAAATGAAACATTATTTTCCGAGCCGTTTGACTGTAGCAGATTGTCTGGTCCGCTACTGCGGCCTCGTCAGGCGTTTTGAGAGTTTTCCAACATGAGTGATTTTTGTCAGCACAGAACCTACAATACCATTTAACTGCCAGACAGCACACACAAGAGAACACTGGTCAGAACTTTCAAATGAAAAGCAGCTCTGCAGAAGTGCAGAGCTGAGGAGAGGCACGGCTCTGCGTGTCGCTCTGATTTGACTCTGTGCAAACAACATTTCCAGCTCAAATCATTTTGACCAATCTGTCCTTCAAACTTAGTATGGATCTCACCGCTCCATCTTTTTTTCTCTTTCTCTCTAAATGTCCTCTTCTAGATGCCAGTGTGAGCGACTTTCTTTTCAGCATCCATTTTATTTTAAAATGTTTATTTCCAGTGTCTGGTCTATAAAGTTTCTTTACAGGTGCAGCCAGAGGCCAAACACTATCATATTTTATGATGCATTTTAGTGAGGCCACATCCATGTGTCTTATGTGGCTCATCCCTTATTTTAACCTGAAGATTTTAAATGTTCCTGACAGTGATACATCACTGGATGTTAGTTTGATTTGATAGTTATATTTACTGTTCCACTTTATTAGTGTGTTAAAATAAAAACATCCATGCAGATTATCTCACTCAAAGGAATGAGCCCTTTATTTTATTGTATTTTATTTTATGTTATTGTATTTTATTTTATTTTCCGTACCATCAGGGTCTAATTATTTTTTACTCACGACAGTGTATCTAGTTGTTCTAAAGTGGATGAGTTGTTATCAGTCAAAGTGATGATAGCATAAACTCTCAAAATAAATCCCAACTTTGAGCTTATTTGTTGATATTGAATTCTTTTTTTCTTTTTCCTGGGGCTCAAAGCAGGAGTTCATCACAGTCTGTTATTTCAGTCTTTCAGTCTTCGTGTTGTGTTCACTGATGCAGTGGTGATGGAGTGAGAACCCTGCTGAAGCTGATGTAGTGCAGCTGGTCTGTGTTCCCCACTCACACAGTCACACTGGCGTTGTTGTTGTTATTTTGTTGTTTTTTTTGTTTTTTTTTTGTCCTTGTTGTGACTTCAGGGCATGTTTTCAGTTGAAATGATTGAAGATTGAAGTTTTTCTTTGCATTTAAAATTATTTAGAAACACATTGAAATGACGAAGTTTGGTTTCTGGCTGTGCCGACACAATGAGTGATTCAGAGAGTTAGGAAACAGGTTTTGGCGGTGGTTTTGCAGGGTCCTCATGCATCCTGGAAAACCTGGACACCTGAATCATTTTTCACTCATAGAAAACGCATGGAAAATGGAGGGGAAACATGTTGTATCTATTAGACTGTGTGGATTGGTGAGTATTTTTCTCTCCCATCTCCACAGGCTCCTCTGTCTGTCCTTTGTTGAAAACATTAGCACCGAAGTACTCTAGGTAAATGTAAATCACAAATTCAGAAAACTTTTTCAAGGTGTTATTGTGGCCTGGGGATTAGTATTATTGTATTACCCCATAACTCAGTCTGTCACGCTGTAGCAGCTAAAAAAAGTCCTGGAAAACATATTAATGAAAAGGGTGGCAACTCTGATTTGGCACAGTACCAGAGATGTTAGCTTCGCTTGCACAGCCTCCTTAGGCAGCAGTCAATGGACTTGGATGTAAAAATAGCTTTGCTGCATCAGTGTCGAACACATCGTTTAATATTTATAGTACTAGTTCTCTTTCGAGCGTCGCAGTGACAGGAAGTGAACGCTGAATGATAGCAGCAGTGTTTGTTCCTCCTTCATGAACAAAATCCAATTGTGTCTAAACTCTAATTTTGGTCAAGTGCTGAAAGCCAAACTGAATCTAGATTTCCAGCGTGGGAACGCCGTCCTCTGGGTGTGACTCGTATTTGACGATAATGAAGATTAGATGAGGCTGGTTGGCATGTAGTGAGCGACTGCACGGTGTTTGTGAAGCTCAATACATCTACATGCTGTAGTGACGACTGCTGCACAGCCACCTCTGCAGGGACGGCTTATTTCATGCATAACTGACATTTGTCATCCTTGAATACATTTGCTGATTTTATGCAGAAGCATTTGCCCTCACCCCCGTTGTTATAGTAGTAGAAAATAACCTGCAGCTCTGTGTATACGGTGGTCATCTTTCATTCGCAGTAAGGAAATACAATAGTTTTTTTTTTTTTTTTAGATTTGAATGCTAAAACAAGAGTTCAGATCTAGGTTCAGATCTGATGTTCCTCACACAGAGAACAATGGTTCTCCAAACAGCAAAAGTTAGTTGTTGTTATTACGTGACCCAAAATGTAAAACAGTAGGAAATAAACTTTACCTTGAGCTTTTCTATTTTCTGTTTCTGCCGGTTTTTATTTAATGTGCAAATTAAAATAAAGAAAGAGAGTGTATTTGAAAAGTCCACCAACCAACAATCTGTTTGTTTTCTCAGTTGATGAGCGCTAAATGAAATAATGTGCTGTGTTCTGGGTGGTGTGTAAAGCAGATGTTAGCTGAGCAGGTATTTGAGCTGATTTTATGCTCGGGGATAAATGTCAGTGAGGAGGAGGAGGAGGAGGAGGATGACTAAACGCACCTTGCAGGATAATGACGCTGATGCATTAATGCAGGGCTTGAAATGCAAATGGAGATCATCAGCAACATTTTTTTTTAAATTGATATCTTTTTACTGCGCCATCAAGATTTTTTCACAAATATTTGCCTCGTAAAGTCAGAGACACAGAAGCTCTCTCCTTATCCTGATCCTGTGTCTAATTATTGATTCTATAATTACTAGTGTTAAACACACAACATTTATGGCTGGCTGTTGCAAATGTTTCATAGAAAATTTTGATTGGTGTTGATAATGTTTTATTCTTATAGTTTCACTCTTCATGTGTTTTATATAGTCTTAGTGTAAATTAGTTTTTTTCCACAATGTAAAATTAAATTGAATTTTTAAGGAGCTTTTGGACCTACTGTAGATATACACGGTGCAGTCAACTGACGTTACTTTGTAAAAAATGATTCTTTAAGTCATTATTTTTCTACAGTTTTATTCAGGTAGAGGTCATAGGAGGAGCAGGGTTTTTTTTCTTTTAAAAAAATATACATTTGTTTCAATAAATGATAATGTTCTACTTTTATCTACTCATGTCTTTGAACCCCTTATTGAAGAACAAGGTAACATTTTCAAAAGAAGCATTACATCCAGAATGTTTTGTCAAAACAAAAGCATCTCTGAAGCTGAGCAATGAAATATTAAACATAGCAAAAATAATACATTGGTTGTTTCACAGTATCTGTCTTAAAAACACAGCCTTGGAGAGTGGAGATTAAAACACAGCGTGTTTTTAATCTCCAGTTTTTAGGACTAGACGTTGATTTACGGTTGCAAAAATGTTTCAGTTGTGAATCCCTGGCAACCGAGAATTACATTTGCAGAGAATGGAGGTTAAAAAAATGTCATTTTGCCACCCAAACTTGTAGCTATAGCAGTTTGTATAGTATATTCATATATTAATTGAATTAATTAGTGAAAACACATATAGACCATTATATTATATTCCTGCCAAGAATTCCATTTAAATTAAAAAAAATCTTTTTAAAATCTTTATTAACCATGGCTAACCATAATTAAGTTCACGATTAATCATAGTAAATTGTGATTAATCCAATGCTGATCTGTGATTCATTAATTTAAATTTTTTGAAAGACCCAGTCATTATTCATTAGGAGAAAACAAAACATTTTAATCACAATTCACTTTCACAGAAAAAGAAAATCGAAACAGTCTGTCGGCAACTCAGGAAACAACGTCTGGCTTAAGATTTCTGCTCCGCTGAAGCAAGACTTCTGCTTCTGTGTGGAAACGTCACAGTCCACAAAATATTCTCTCAAGAAAGATGAACTTTTTTCCCTGACTCTAAATGTCAATAATTCCAACATGTACCTGCAGCAGATCTAATAAAAACCTTCCTCCTCACCTTTATATGATGGGGTTGTATCACAAAATGTTCCCCTTTTTTTTCCTGCCAAAATAAATAGCAACCAGATGCTGTTTTTTTTTTCCTTGTTAAACTGCGACTAAGCCAAAATAAATAGCAACCAGATGCTGTTTTGCTCAGTACTGATGATTTATTCCAGATTATCAGCTAAGCTCTGTTGATTTACATAAAATGTAATCACCTTTATCACAAACTTTAAATCCTCTCTGGCTCTACGTTAAACTACACTCTGCCTGCTGCACTGCTTTGCTCCTGACGTTATCGATTCTTCGGAGAATTATCACCGTACGCCTTAGAAATGTACTGCAGAACGGGATGGGGGAGGTGGTGGTGAGGCATTGTTATGGTACACTAAACAGTTATGAACCAAGATATGATGTGTTTATACGATACAGAGTAGGATTCCTGAGACAGCAGCCAAATGTCCCTGCGTCGGTGCCAGACTGAGTGTTCTGATGAAGCCTTTTAGGCAGACTGTCCAAAATATGGTGATAGACTCCAGTGCCCAAATACAGCCAGCAGCCTTTTACACATTCCCATCTAGTTTTTAACTGGGTGGCATAAAAACAAGGAACACCATGAGGCTAAAATAACAGGAAATTGATTGCTCTGAACTATGAAAAACATAAACAATGCAGCATGTGCTCACATTCTTGTAAAGTATTGACAACATTGAAGTGATTTTAACTACGAGGATGCATCAGGACACGGTTGTTGATTTTTAAAATAGAACTGCATGTAGTTTCCTCTCCCTCCCTGCAGGAGGTGCTTTTTGGGCACAGGAATTTATCCAAACTTTTATTATTAACAATCCAATTGCATTCCCCTGAACAAATATTTGTGTTCTATTGAGAAAGTCAAACTATATCTTACTATAATCAAGCCTCAAGGCCATTTCTGTATTTTAATCTAAGAAAACATTTATGTATAAAAGACTTGTCCTTCTGCTACTACAGTAGGTGAACCAGACAAATACTTGAGACTGAATGTGAGTGTGAGTGGTTGTTTGTCTCCATGTGGTCTTATAATGAAGTGATGATCTGTCCGGGGTATACCTTGCCTTTCACCCTCCGTCCATCGGGATTGGCTGCAGCTTCCATCACAACAGGATAAAGCAGTAGAAGATGGATGGCAGAAAGAACAGCCATTGTGACAGAGCCGAACCCAAAACCTATTATTGCTTTCCCAACCCCTGTCAGCAGAGTGCTTCACAGAGCCTGTTGGTGCAGGGAGAAAACAGTGACTAAGAATGAAAGTGTATCAGCCCACAGTAGATATAAAACACACACACACAGCAGCAGAATCAATCACAGGGCGAGTAATTACAGACCCTTTAGTCTGTGCTGGAAAACACCCGACACTTCAGCTTCACAGCTGACCTGACCACAAGCTGAACCAACATGTCTCCAACAAAAGGTTAAAACACAGAATCAAAAATATTAGTAGTTAATTAAAAACAAATAAAGGAAACTATATTAGCTTTGCAGCTACTTCATGTTTTCATTAATGTTTTCAAAAAATAGGAAGAATAGAGCTAATGTGCCTGCATGTTATTTTTAAATTTTTATTTATTTACTTTTTCAGACTGATGCAAGGATTTTCATTTGTGAGTTTACCAATACAGAGTACCAGTACTGATACTTCTGCGGCCTGGGTTTCAATAAATATGCAAAGAACTGAAAAGCAGTGTTATTTAGGAGGCACAGCTCTGTGGGAAATGTGACATGCAGTGTGTGTGTGTGTGTGTGTGTGTGAAAGCTCAACCCAGAGTCAGGACCCGGAGCACCAGAGAGTCTTATTTTCTTCCTATTACAGTAACAGCGGGCTAATTCAATTCAAATGGAAACTAATCTTTCCATATTAAACCAAAAGTGTTCAAACAGACAAAGATATTAACAAAGCTAAGAATTAAATCATTGAAAACAAAGTGTTAAAATAAGATAAACGATTAATTCAATTTAACCTTCTGCATGAACAGAAAGTGAGCAGAGCTTTAACATCTACAGCGCTGACCTCACCTGACCTGCTCACATCTCAGTGAAGCTGTGTACTGTAGTACTATTTACATGTTTCAACAACTGCATATCACTTTGACTCAGCTGGTTTTAGTGAATATTTGGGTGGCTTGATTAACACTCCTTGTTGTAACCCATCTAGAAACTTCTACAGTACCAAACTGAATTTCAGGTACTGTCAGTGGTACTGATTTAAATGCCAACTGTACCTTTATTACCAGGTACTGTTTCTTGTTTGTCCTTGAGAGACCCTGAAGTGTTGCAACAAGACAGAAACCCAATGGTGGGACACATGTTATCTGCAGACATGATGCCATTTATATCCAGGAGGACATTAAAAAGTGTTAATAGAAGACAAGTTAACGATGACAAGATTAAATGCTCATTAAATGGCTGCCTGGAGAAACCAGAGATAAAGACATAAACCTGACAGGTTAAAAAGGGATGAAGAAATCAGAATTGGCAGTTTATAGGAAAGACAGAACCGGGGGATTGTCAATTTAATAAATTGTGAACTTTCCCTAATTGCTTAGTAATAAAAGAGTTATCAGCAGCAGGGCTGCAATATTACTCTGGATTAATATCCGATTGACCTTGGTGCAAGAATTAATGGAGTAGACAAGAAAAAAAAAAGAAACAAAAAAAAAATCTATTGGATAATTGTTTATATTCGTCTGTGTCAGTGAACATATTGACATTTTTCCAGAGTGATCCTAAATCATCTGTGGCCAAGTCTGCCATCAGCAACAGATACATCAACTGTTGTGTTTATAATAATTTACTTTGATCAGTGCATCCAGACAAAGAACAATAAAGAGCACTCAGGGGTAATAAATAATGTCTCATTTTAAAACTTCTGAATGGCACGGTTGGGCACCTTCTCTATAAAGTTTAATTACTTTTCATCACATGCAGCATCCTTCTGCTGTAAAATGCAGATACTGCTGCCAAAGCCCTGGAAGATGACGACTCTTCTGTGCGTCTTTTCACTTTACTGCTCCTCTATCATGCGCTCATTTTTAATTTGCATCCCTGCCGTAAATCTGTGCACTTTGCAGCTCAGTGCCGCAACCTACACCATTGTATGTTTCTAATAATAGCCTGCAGGGCTTTATAATGGAGGACTTCAGAGGAATGGGAAAAACGCATGACGTGGTTGATAACTCCCTCACAATTGAAGACGTGAAACACGGCAAATTACCCGAATGTCTGATTTGACTTTTCTGTGGGAGAGACCTCTGATCCTTAGCATTTGAGGAGAATAAAAGACTAACATTTGTTTGAATGCCAGAACAACGCGTGTCGTCATGTGATGAATTATTCTTTTTAAAGGAGAGTTGGCGTTGGACTAATTTAATTTCGACCAACAATTGTATTATCATTCCAGTCAATCGTTTGACTTCTGTCTGTGTTTACCCTGATTCTCCTTCATTTCCTCTGGGCAACGTTTTGCAGACACATGTTCAATAGAATGAGTCTTTTGTTCTAGATATTTGATTGTATTGTTTTCTTTCTATTGATTAGAGGAGGGGGTGGAAAAAACATGATATGTGTGAACTTCCAAATACTGAAACAAACACATCTAGTTCACAGCATGGTTTTAGCATCAGCATCGTGCAAAACTTTTAGGCAGCTAGAGACATTCACTCAGTGAAAGCTTTATAATAACCTGTTTTATTTTCTGTATTTACAGCAGATCTAAAGTCTCTCAACCATGCTACGTGAGAATCGTACCAATTCACTACCCAGACTCCTTAACCATAGTTTTGAATGGCAGCTTTTAATTTGTTACTGCCCCCTATGGGGTCTGTTTTCCCTCACATTTCCTCACAGACATGTCTTAATCACTTGCAACGGAAAGGAAATGTCTGGAAAAAACAAACAAACAAAACAGGCAGGGGGCAGCACCCCTGCTGTTGACATAAAATACACTTCCTGTGCCACACAGTTACAAGTTTTTATAGGTAAAACATATATTTTAGTTCTTTGTGTCATTCCCAGTCGACAGGTGGCAAATGTCTCTTTGTCCTCTGTAGAAGACTCAGGATCGGTTCTGTAAACGGTTTGCATACAGTATATGATTCTGTTTTACATAGTGGCTGCAGTAAGTGAGAGCCCTTTCTGGAACTGTGAGCCCACACACATTGTGGTGTGTGGGCGGAGGATTGGATGACAAGTCCTGGATATATAGTGTTTGACTCAAGCTCACTTGGTATTCCTGTGTATTCCAAAAGCCACATAATTCACACACAGGGAGACGGTTTTTGTGCCAGATCCCATGACGTGGGGCTCGGAGTCCAGGAGTTCAGGTTGCATTGTAATGCATGAATGATATCCACTTTTGGCATCTTTGAAATACACATCAGCATGTCGATGGATGAAGAGGTACCTCTTTCTGCTGCATCTATTTAATTCCCCACCCCCCAGAGCTACAGGCAGAAGCCTTCTCCGGCTAATGATCCTTTACAAATTAAAAGCTGTTGCCCTGAAACCAACTCCATCTCCTTCCATCCATCAGAACATGCAACATCAGTGGACCGCCCTGTATTGAAATACTCCTGTATCCTTGGTGTTCTGTTGACGCAGTCTCAACAAAATGACTTCCTTTTTTTTAAAAAAAAAGCTGTGATTTTGTGCAGAATATTGCTTCAATTTTCTGTCCACTCGAATCTGTAAAATATTCAAAGGAACAAAATTAGAATATTGCTTCAATTTTCTGTCCATCTGTAAAATATTCAAAGGAACAAAAAAAAATTAACGGAAATAATGGTGATGTAGTCACACGTTCAGATCCGACTCCTCTTTTCTCGTCTCAACCAGATGTGAGGAGTGTCAGAAAAAAATTGATTTGAATTACATGCTGTTCATGAAGACAAATCACAGCACACAGGGCTTTGCTTTTCCTTCACCTACAGATGTATTTGAAGGGCATTTATCACGGACAGACAGACATGTTCACCTTCCCACTATTGGTCACAGGGGCCTGGGATTAATCGGCAAAAAAAAACCCAAGTCCTTCTTTGCTGTCATGTACAGTTCTTTTCACTGTCCCACTGCCGCCGTAATCTCCCAGAGAAGACAGTTTAAATTAAATTGAATTAAATTGTGAGATTGCACAAAGAAATGTGTCCCATCTGCAACCAAAGCGCCTACCTACTCATTCATATATATATATATATATTTTTATATTTTTTTTTTTTTCCCAAGTCATGTTTTTATTGATAAATACTGAAATGATAGGGATGTGAAGTTGAATGTGGTCTGTTGATCACCTCTGCTGACAGGAGAAGATCTGGTCTGGAATTTGACAAATGACTTGTTTACCTGCAAGGGAACTGCATGATTGGTGGCTCACATACAACGTGTGTGTGTGTGTGTGCGTATAGGTATATATATGTGTGTAGTCCAGTGGGCTGTCTCAGTGATTTATGGTGTGAGTGCTTTGACAAAAATTAAAAGTTATCATCCACAATAGATTACTGCAGAACTACTGTTACACAGCCCAGTCCAGCCTTCACCAGAGCACACGCTGATAAACCACACTGCAGGATTGTTTTTTTTTTGTTTTTTTTTATAAAAGTTTGATGATTTCACTTTCACCAGTTTTTTTGTTTGTTTGTTTGTTTTTTTCTAAACCTGCAGCAGTCATTGCTCAAGGAGAGTGAATATTTTCTACTGTACAAGTGTTTGAAATTTAAAAATCTTCACGGACTCTCTCGCTGCTCTCTGTCCTTTTGGAACACATTTTGATTCCACAATACAAGGTTTCTTACTAAATAAACATTGCCACCTGCTGCCAGCCTTTGCTAACTGAATCAGGAAATGAAGGAAGCCCTTGAACGTTGTGTGTTCGTGCACAAACAGATGTGTCATAACCACACTGATCATTTAATTGAGTGGAATTAATGTCAGACCTTGTGACCCGTGTAAGTGCAATCTATTCAACATCTGTCTTTAGATACTGTATATCAACAGGCGCTTAGCAGCTTAGCTCAAGGATCTCTCTCTCTCTCTCTCTCTCTCTGTGTGTGTGTGTGTGTGCCCCTCTGACAAACACAGGAAATGCAGCTGTTTAAATGTTCCTACAGTTTCGGTTGGAAAACCATGCAGTGATGCGATGTTGGAGACTGTACAGCTGGGGGCGGTGAATGCAGTTTGCAGGGACCGTGTTAGTAGGTGATCACATGGTGCATTAACAGTGTTGCAGATGTGTAGCTACTTTCCAGTAGTGGCTTTGGCTGATGAGGATAACATTAGTCATGATCTTCTTACCATTTAGCAACTTTGTCTTAAAGTTTTATTTTTGCAAAAGTTGGAAAGTTTTAAAACCACAGCTTACCGCTGGACAAAGATAAAGTGATAAAAGTTTTCAGGATTCCTGACCTCTGTCTCAGAACGTTTTGACTTTAAACGTAACTGAATTACAAATAATATTTATATATATATTTATAATAATAGGGAGAAAATGATTTTACAAAAGTGGTGTGCTGTAGTAATAACACAGCACACACATGTTCAAGTATACCTCACGACTGAAGCAGCTTGGTACACTGTGACCTCACTAAAGTGTGAACATGACCTGCCTTAGTGCTGTAATGGTTGAATAGATGAAGGGTGAAAAACAGAGAGCGGTCCAGAGATGGAATCCTCCCGACTGTGACACCTGCCAACAACGTGACGGTTTGACAGATGAGTCAGTAGTTATAAAACAGACCCTTGATCTCAGCTTTCTGAGCAAATATTAATGGCTGCACCTTGTCGACTTGTGCTTCGGTCGTATCAGTACAGTGCAGCAGCACTCTTGCAGTGCTCTTACAGTAGGTCTCTGCTCCAGGACACTGTTTTAATGACCAGACGCAGAGGTTTATTTCTCTTCGTATTGGCTTTTGTAGCTCATTTCCTACTGGAGTCCTAAAGGATGCCAGGTTTTAATAGGGAATGTCGGAAATGTGTATAAAATGTTAAAAAACGTTCAGGGTCCAGGAGGAGGATTTATTTAAATACATAACTGCACTCTGGCCGAGAACAGAATCAACTGGAGTAGATTCTAGACTTCTGTGGTTTACACTTGTTTACTGCTGCTGTTGTATGGAAATGAAGTTCCTGCTCACTGCACTCTGAACACATTTGTTTGTTTGTTTGTGTTTCCCCCCGCCGTAGAACAGTCACTGATGGCGGCCAAAATATGATTTGCAAATTTATGGTAGTTTCTATTTGGTGTGTGGTATTTTCTTTGAAGTTAACCCACCGTCGTTGTGTTTCCTTTTGTAAAGGAATTCGAAGCGTCACCATGAACAACCAGAGTTCATCAACATGTAATAGCAGCAGGTTGTCTCAGGTTCAATGTTAACTAAGGAGTTTATAGATGCTGTGAATAATGGCCGTGGGGTTACGCAAGGTTTTTTGCCCCATGGAAACTTTCCACCTCATTCATAAATAATTAAAGAGAGTTTTTCTTCTTTTAACAAAAACTGCATGAGGACTCCTTTGAACTGTCTCTGCTAATCCCTTTAAAGGAAGTGCAAAATCAGCGAGATGCCAGGCCGGAGAGCTGCCTTTCAAGCTTAACATGTTCAGAAATAATATCAGCGCTTCTTTTCCGTGTGCACTGAGCGGCTTCAGTGTTTGACTCTAAGGATAAATGTTGAAGGAGATAATGACCCTTTAAGATCATAACAAATGCTTTTTGAAAGGACCAGTCAGAGGAGCACCGCGCTCCCTTTAATGATGTAAAATAAAGAAATCTGATGCGACCAAATAACTTGAGATATGATTTTTGGTACGGCAGGTTTTTGAAATATATTCATCTTCTAGCCTGTAATCCTTTTCAGGGTCACAAGGGGAGCTGCAGCAAATCAAGGCAGTCGTACCAAAATACTGAAGTAACCATTCACAGCTATGGTGATTCCAGACTGTAAAAATATAGCAGTTTTTGTACCAAATCACTCTGCCACCCTGTGGCTGCTAATGCAATTACTGTCATCAGAAAGATTTAGAATGAAGTAGATGATTTTCATTCACTCTGTCCTCACCACATGGCTGCTGGGATTGGCTGCAGCGCCCCCTGTGACTTTGATAAGAATTGGGATTATATTTGTTGTTTCATTATAATACAGAATGAGATGTGTCTCTAATTATCTGTGGGTTATTTAATGAAACAGTTTATTAATATTTGTATCATTTACATTTTAATAGAGCTACATTAAGATGCAGAGATCATGTAGGACAAAAGGTGGTTGAATTATGGGTGGAGTGAAGCGTCAGTCTGCTGGAATGATTTCAGTGAACATGATGCTCCATCATTTACTTGAAAATAATTAAAAGGCAACACTCGGACTGACACTTTATTTTCCGGGGGCATAGATTTGGTCCAGAGCTACATGGAAACATCATTGAAATGGGAGTTAAAACTCCAACCAGATCATGTTTCACAAATGACGTTAGTACAGCAAAGACCAGAGAGGAGGCTTTAATATGTGTCTGACCCTGAAGGGAAGTGTTCATTATCTCAAGCCAAAGATCATCCAAGGCTCCAGTAACTCCAACCATGAGCTCCATCCTGGGGGGACTTCCGGCTTCAGAGATATAGAAATTAAAGTTATTTCTTGTAAAATTACACAGGATCATCAGAAAACCACAGTCTGGTTGATGTTAAAGGTGATTTTTTTTTTTCCCTTTAACAAACGACTGACTTACATCCGCCACGGATCGGCTCACTCTGTTTTAGGGTTTCTTTTTTGAAGAGTGAGAGTGTCTGCAGTCTGCAAGGACACTGGCGTTATGTGAATGTTTGATAAGATTCTCTTTTCACTGGTGCCGTTTCCACACTGTTCTGTTAAATTAAAAAGGGAGGGGGGAGAGGGGGTGGAGGTGGTCACCTTTTATTTTCCTGAACGTACTTACAGCTAATTGCCGTCTTAAATAGACCAAAATTAATTTTTGAAAGGCTCTTTGAAGTGTCCACAGTGAAAATTTCCTGCTTTTCATTTTCTGTATAATTACTTTGGCAGCGACACGAAGTCCCCAGCTTGTGTCTGATGAAAAGCCCTGCGCCTCAATGAGGCATTAGCAGCTCTTTTATTGGCCCAAACACAGAAAATATGAAGGGAATTCATATTCAAATCCTTAGGATCCACTGTTACCAACTGGACCAGTGCTACCTTCAGGTTCATACGGTGTACTCACATGCGGGGGTCAGCGCTGGACGATTGAATGTCTTCATCAGTCATCTTCCGTTTCCTCTGTGCTGTCAGATAGACCAGCTGCATTCCCTTTGTCTGTCCACCCGGGGACGTTGAGCAGAAGATAAAAAAAATATGAGCTGTTGTTTCAGTGTTATGACAAAGGCCTCAGTGTTTACTTACATCTTAGTTAAGGGGGAGATTTTTCAGTATCATTTTGGTTTTAGGAGATTGGGACAATTATGTGTCTGTAGTTAATTCATTAAGGAGTCAGTTTTTATAGTAATCATTTTAGAATGGGTTGAAATGGGTCCTAACATTATAAACTTGGATGTTAGAAGGAAGTTCTGCTTTAATAAATGATAGATTAACTTGTATAATTGCTGAATGTAAGGCTTGAGTGAAAACCTTGAGTTCTGAAGAGGGTAGAAATTTAAAATTCATGGTATAAAATATACATTTCTATCTCGACTGTAAAGCATGTGGCTGGGAGATGTGTCCCTTAAATCTATCAATCTAAACAGATACTGTAGATAGAAGTATATATGTACATATATCCATATATCTCAATAGATAGATACATGTATAGATGTATATCTGTGTATGTGTAAGTTCTGCATCAAGGTGCTGTGCTTAGGGTTGATCATTCCTATAAGTAGTTGTAAAACAAATGTTGGTGCCAACAAACAAATTGCAGCAGACAGAGCAGAAAATGGGAATAAGTAAAACCAGAGAGATCTTTGGAGGAGACGCTGCAGCAGTTTTTGGACAGTGATCATTAGTGTGCTGTGAGGAAAGGAGCCGGCACCTGGAATCAGGAGGTGCGTCATGCTCCTCTCCTGCAACATCCAGACTCACAGATTATGTTGGTTACCTTCATTCATTCACTGCTCCAAGCAGTGAATGCATTTCTTTTTGTACTAAATGAGTTGTGAACATTATGATGCACTCCATTGTAGAGAGCCTTAATTATTTTCATTATGAAAATAATTGTTAAAGATAACAGTCAGCAATTCAGTCACTGTTTCAGACGTTTTCCCAGAGCATCGTTGAATTATTTATTTCTCCATTAAAGTCTTAATTAGGCTGTTAATTTGTTGTGTATTTTGTTGTATAGCGCTTGGCTTGGCTGATTTTGTTTACAATACAGTGTCAAAGTCTTAGGTAGATATTTATGTTGATTTTTTCTTTGCAGATATTTAAGGCAATGCAAAGAAACAGACGCTCATTCCCAACAACATTAAACATGTTAAACAGATCCATCACCCTGTTTTCTGCAGTTTAATATTTTAGTTTTGTTTTTTCCACACACAAAAAACCCCCAAAAACATTGCTTTAAAGCAACATAATGATCACTCATTTTTGTCTTTAACCTTCTGTGGAGGGAGTCTGTAATTATACAGACATAATATGACAGTATGACAGTAATTGTAACGTAACTAAAGAACATTGGGGAGTATTTCAATTGAATTTGTGTATTTTTGGATGGTTTTAAATAATTTCCCTCTTGAAGTGACCTTTCAGCGGTCGTAAAAATAAAATGATAAAAAGGCATCCTTTTACTGTCCCTCTGTCACGTCCACCCACATCCAGTCGTACTCTGACAGTTTGGAAACCAAATTGCTAATAAGAAGGAACATTTAGTGTCAGAACATTGCAGTAAACCCATCCCGTTCCTGACGGAGAGACAGCGTTTTTATGCCACAGTAGAGCCGTGATGAACTGAGGCAGTGATTTCTTAAGGCAGCACATCAGCTCGCTTTAAGCAGCTGGATAAAATCCACCGGGTATTGATTGAGCTGTGGCTGGGACGACGCTCAGACTGAACCTGTTAATTAAAGAAATACACTTCCACCACTTTCCCATTTACCATGGTTGTAGAAAGATTTAACCAAAGGTGACTTTTTTTTCAAAACCCATAAATAATTTAAGAGTAAAAATCAAAGCAAACAGTGCATGAAATTAGTTAAAAGTTTAAAGCTCCATGTTCTTGTAAATGTAGGTACTTGGCATTGTCACATGACCTGATCTGAGCTTTTCTGTTATATACATCTGAAACCTTTAGTTACTATTTGCTTATTAATTATTAGCTCGGACATGAGGTTTGCGAATGGTCCACAAATAAATCCTTCAGACCAGATAAGGCTTCAGATGTCACAGGAGAACAGAATATTCTCCTTCTGCCGTTCTCTCTCTGTCAGACTCTAACCACACAGTTGCTCACAGAGACGGCAGCTTCAGCAGAAATAGATGCTGTTTTATCCATGCTACATTTATTTCCCCAGGAATAACTGTGTGTCATTAGCGTGATAAATCAGCTTGTATTCAGTGGTGTGCAGCTTTGAAACCCGGTCCCTGACTGCCATGTGTTAAGCAGGCACCAACACTCCCTCGCTCCCTTGGCGCATTACCAAAGTGGTGGAGCCCACTGCTGGAGTTAAATGCACAGACTGTTTTTCTTTTGTAAGACAGAGAAAAGGGAACATTTCATGGCAAACAAATCAATAAATGTGAAGCATATTTGACAATTTTCTGGCTTTTCCACATTGTTATTCATCTGTACTGTAAACCTCAACAAATGGCATTTGTGGAAAAAACTGACAGTTTGGACCTTGTGCAACCATCTGATTGATGACTTGATTGTGCAATGAGAAAAAGCAACTTTTAAACACAGAGACATCCTAATAAATCTAAACCTTGGAAACAAGACCATACCATAATCGGAAAAGTATCAAAAATGGTTTAAACCAATAAAAAAGACATGTAAACTCATATACGACCAGATTTTTATGACTGATGTTGTTTAAACATCCTCTTTGTGGCCATAGATTGCAATAGAAATACCTCTGGTGACTTTGTGTGTAAAGTCTATAATGGTTATAAAACAGTCTTTTTTCACAGTGCTTATCTTCACTCTGGGTCGGCTTAAATTGTATTGTACTTGTAAGATGTGACGGACGTGTACTCTCACATACTGCTACTTTGTTACCACAGTGCGACAGTGTTTGTGTCCTAAATCCTTCCTCTAAAAACTGACTTTAATAAGCCGTTCTATCAGACATGTCTGGTTGTATTTTGCAGTTAAACTTGGAGCTCAGGGCTAAAGCTGAAACTGCTGAAGTTTTCTTTTTTTCTTCCTATTATTATTACTTTTTTCATCTACTTCTGAAAGTATTTTTGTTGTTCCTGGAACTAGACACCGAGCGAGGAGTTGTTAGGCTTAATCAGCATTCTGTGAACCCAGTGACTTTTTTCATTTTAAGGTTCCAGTCTACGGCTTAGATTCAGGCCGACAAAGTTTTTCTTTTTTACTTTTGAGACATCATGCACAGTCCTTGAATACGTCTAATGGCAAACTGTGTTCTCTGTTTAGACCCGGAATAGCTTAAAGATTAAATATCACAAATGTGACTAGGAAACTGGCCATCAATGGCTGCCACTTATCTGCCAGTCACAGGATGTAAGACGATGGATTTTAAGGATGAGAGGATGAGATGAAGACAGGTGATTAGTGGCGGAGAACGACAGCAGTTTTATGACGACAGAGGACAAATGGAGGAAAGAAGTGGAAAAAAAGTGCAAACAGATTAGTGGGTTGACAATAGCAAAATCAAATAGAGGTGATGAGATGAAGACAGGTGATTAGTGGCATCCCAAGACCTCACAACATCCTTTTATTTATTTACTTGTTATGTTTACTGCTTTGGGGATGACTCTGTTTCCAGCACAGGTTTGATTTCTGTTCTTCTTTATCAGAAAGACCTGAAATAACCTCTGCATTCTGCAGAAATACACCTCTGTCCATGAGTTGAAATGTATGCAGGGGAGCACATTAATATTTGATGCTGCTACAAAACACATGATAGGGATGCTGCAGCAGGATGGCTGATTTGTGTTACAAACTAAAGTGATTAGCCAAGGTTGAATCTGTTGTTATTGGTCTCTTCACTGACTTTAGTGCAGTAAATCTGAATACATACAGTACACAGGCATACGCTTGGACTATTTTTTGGACTTATGTCACTGTAGTATTTGTAATAGTCCCAAAAAAAAATCTAGATAACCTCCAGTGATGGTCGCAGCCAAGAAAATGTCTGGTCTGTGATTGTGCCACATTGAAATTCTCAGGCCATTTGCAATAAGCTTAATGAGGTCAATGAATCAGAAGTACACTGGCCCTTCACCACATTGTCAATTAAGGTTTCATTAAGGATAGATTAAACAGTAGATTATCACTGTCATTCAAGGTTGTTCCTGTTCTGTGCATGCCAACGGAGCTAAATTTGATGCAGTGTGGTGCTGTCATTTGAAATATGCTCAAAAACTGTTAACCTTTGAGGATTTCAGATTTGTTTTCAGCATCATTCCCACACAATAGGGGTCGGCCTGGTCGCGTATCTGGTAGATTTATTTTACTCCTGGAAGTAGCTGTAGAAATAGCTGTAAATTTGGCCTGAATTTGTGCTGCTTTCAGGGCCACTTTAGCACAGATTTGCCTCACTCTGTGTCACTGTCTGGTCTATTTTCCTCCACCCGCTGTGTTACTTCACAAATGAAACCAGATCTCTCCAATCCAATGTGCCCTCTAAGATCCTGAAGAGGATTGGTTGACGTAACACTCCAGTGCTACTCACAAGCCCTGGACATCCAACCCATGTTCCCCACCCTTCAGTGCAGCGGGGAAGCTACTTGTCCAGCCTGCTTCGCTCATTTACTCTAGAGGAAGTCGGTAGGTTACCGCTGTGGCAGGAGCATCTCTTCCAAACAGAGGTCACTGTTTGGAAGTACTCTGGAGAAAATGGGAGCGCCAGAAGAGGAGGCTCCTCGTCCACCATCAGACATCACCGTGTTTGGGGCCAACTGCACCCTACACGGCCTGAGCCACATCTTCCTGCCCGGTGGAGTGACTTTCAGACGCTTACTCTGGGCTACTGCATTCTGTTCGTCCCTGTCCATCTTCCTCTACCAAGTGGCCGATCGTGTCATCGAGTATTACCAGTATCCCCATGTCACCCTTTTGGATGAGATGGACAGTCCGGTCATGTACTTCCCCGCAATAACCATGTGCAACTACAACAGCTTTCGGAAGTCACAGATTCGCAGGAACGACATCTTCTGGATGGCCGGGCTCCTGGGTGTGGAGCAGAGCGACTTCGATGACTTCATGGCCGCGTTAGGGCAGCCCACAGACAACAGCAAGTTCTTCCCCAGCAAGACCTTCAACATGCTGGAGTTTGTGCAGAGAACCAGCCACAACATCGACGAAATGCTGCTCGACTGTAAATACAGAGGCAAGGACTGCGGTCCAGAGAATTTCACTACAGTGAGTACGGCTCCTCGGAGTCTAGCCTCAGGGTGAAAATCAGTGTGTATCTTCACAAACAAACACTTTTGATGCCCTGCCCTGCCCTGATAGTGGATGTGATATGTCATATATTGTACTTCAGAATACTTCAGTTTGTATGAAGACATCTTGTTAGTCTGATCTTGAATTTTCCCAAATCCTGTCCTCAGTGAAATTGAGACCAGCTGTAGGAGGAATGGCTGCGAGCATTGCCAGGATGAGATTAGCACGTCCACATCGGTCATCATTAGGGGAGAGACAGTACACTTATGTCATCATTTCTCAGTGCTTTCTCGGTAATGGTCCTTTAACATCAGCTTTTATTTAAATAATTAATACCATGATTGTGTGAAGATTTAGGAGCTCTGTGGAGAATAAGGAGTAGAGGGATGCTCAGGGAGGGGTCGCAGCAGTGTTTTATCTCTGTTTACTTCAGCCAGTGCTTAAAGAAGCACAATATCTCTTTTTAATGTGATGCCAGTAGTTTCCCTCTGTCCAAATTCTTAACTCCCGATGACTGCAAGTCATTTGTCATTTGGGTCGTTACTTCTCTAAAATGTTCACTGAACCTGAGAACTACAGAGGAGAGATGTGCAGTTCAGCAAAACTCACCTGATGTTGAGTATTGAAGTAAACACGTGTTCTTTAAAGGAACATGTTTTCGGTTACAGTAGGGCTTTTAAATTGTCAACTCTGGTTGCTCTAAATATTATACTGATTATACATCTGACCCCAAGGAGTTTTTGCTATTTCTTTTTAAATTCACATTCTTTGTGAATAAAAGCATGTCAGCAGTATTTGTGTGGAATTCAATCGTCCTGCTGCAGAGACAGGGGAAGGATTGTGTTTCCATGAAATGGGCCATTGATTTGTATGATGAAAGTTCAGCTCCAAGATGGGAATGTCACACTGCACGGACAGATGGTGCTCAAGTTAGAACCATAGCAGTTAGATCAGGCGTAATGTATACTTTAACTACTTTAACTAGAAGTGGTACATAAATGAGAAGATAATCAAAATACAGATTTGAATTAACTGATCATGATTAACCACAAATATATATGTGACAGAATTGTTTTTTATTCATATTTATCTATACATTTTTAACTGTGTACTACATTCAAAAAAATGCATTGTGGAAATGCAGCTATAGTATTCATATTTATATTTTTACACTTGTCATTGTGGGCTGGCAACACCATTTGCCTGTACCAGGATTGTTGTAGCTAACATTAAGGTGTAAAGTGTAAGCTTAATGTGCTGCTGGGAAAACTTTTTGTTTGCTTAATTTTCACCAAACCATTCTCCCAGCTAAGCTGTAAAATGAAAAGAAAAACTTCCTGCACAAGAAGCTGGTTTTGTCTTGCATTTCCAACTTTCTTTAGTGCTGACGTCTCTCAAAGCACCTTGTTAAATTTCTTTGGCTCAGCAACACAGTGTGCCAAAAGTGCAAAAACTGAGATCGAGTTCATTAAATGCATCATTTTTAACGCCTTATTTTGCCTGTAAATAACTACTCAAAAATAATGTTTGATTAATTAACTCATACTTGACTATGTTTTCTATGAAAATCAGAGTTTAATATAAAATGGCTGCACCAGCGTTGACTGGTGTCCCAAAAATTTTTTTAGCAAAACAAGGCGGATTTTGATATCGCTGTAGTCAGTCAAATGACCTTGGCTCGTTCACGTCCCTGTGCACAAAGGGCAAAAAATCAGCTAAATGTCAGAAACTGGAGAGGCTCTGAGGCCCTAACTATAGAGGAGACTAATTAAAGATTCATGGAGGTGCCTGAATTCCCTCTCCCTGGCCTGATAATCGTTCGGTGGAAGGCTCACAGGCAGGTCTCTCACAGGAGCTGTGAGATGTGACGGGTTTGAAATTACTCATCATATACTGAAAATGACTTACACACAAGACCCAGACAATGTCTAACATTTGGGGAAATGAATGTGGGAAAATGAGAGGAAATATATTCATTATTCATTTAAACAGCTCCACTGCAACATTGACCCTTTTTTTCATTCGGACCACTTTAAATAGACAGATATCCTCAAACAGAGGATTGTTATGTATTCTCCCCCCAGAACTCAGCATATTGTGTGATATTTCAATCTTTGTCGTGCGCCTTCAGTGACGGGAAAGACCAGATGCTTCAACTAATGAGCTGGATGCCGGTGCAGAACGGGGATGTAAGGAAGGAAATATCAGGCCCTCCAGTGCAATTATTCCTCCTGCATAAATTAATGAAATATTTTGGAGGAGAGAATGCCAAAAACTCAGTGGAGAAGAACACGTCTCTGATAGTAAAGGCTTGGCAGATGGTAAATGCTGGAAAATGTCTCGCCTGTTCTATAAATACACACAGAAGGATAGCCTTGAACACTTCTGCAGAAATCTCAGCCATTTTCCATACAAAAGAACCTTTTTATAGACAAACTAAACTATTTGTTAAACCAAACCTTAAATCAATAAAGGATTTTTTTCCCCAATTTTAGAGGAAAAATCAACAATTAATTAAATTTTTGAATAATGTTTACTGAGTATGTCTTTGATTATTTCACGTTGTAGTATTCTACATTTGTCATGTACATAAGTACAAGAAAAATCATGTAAATTTATGTACATAAATAATAAATTATTTAGCAAATCTAATTAGCAAAGCTTTTAGTCAGAATATTTTTCAGTATTTGAAAATAGTTTTAAATATCCAAGACTGTGACATGATATTACACTAAACCTTTAGGCTTTTATTACAAGTAAAAAGTCAGAAAATGAATGTAACGTACACATACTGTATATGCATAGATATTTACTGACATTTGCAATTACTTCAACGTCTAGTTTCAGTGTGTGATTGATTGGCTCATTTACACTCAAACATAAACACCCTGTAACACTGCTGTGGATTAAACCTGTAAAAGTGCTCTGGGGACATAAATCATGTGTCAGTGTGTATATGCAGGATGCATGCAGAGGTTGCTGTAATATCATTTCTATCGACCAGCAGTGCAGAGCTTTGGTTAGTCAGGGCCAGTGAAGGCATCTGATCCCATCACCTTCATCCATTTACTGTCAATACCACGCTTTATGATTGAACTTCCTGTGAAGATATCAGCCCGTGTTGAAACCTTGATCCTTGTTAATATTACATTATGGTCTGTCTGTCGGTGCAGTAGGGTTTTTTATTTTTTGCAAGGTCTGGCAAACCAGAGCCAGGATGTGGTGGCGGGGGGTAGGGGGGTCTCCATCCTGTGCAGCAGGGAAGCTGAAGTTGGCTTTGGAGAGCAGAGACACAGGGAGGATCGATTGTCAGACCTGAGCAGAAATGAGTCTGTAGATGCAGACAAAGACAGTGTGAAAGCTGAGGAATCAAGGGTGCAGTGGTTTATACAAGAAAGATGGAGAGCGAGTGATAAGCAAGACTTTTAGAGTGGAAGTAGAGAGCTGAGAGCAGGAGGAAATCAAAGAGAGGGAGGAGGAGATGGAGAAGGAGGAGGCTGAGCTGTGTTTAAATTGAGGTGGCACCAGGATTTAGCCTAAGACTGACACTGTCGTCGTGATTCAGCCTGTGTCGGATCCAAGCCAGATCAGTGATGCACAACTGGAAGCTTTGGTAGATGGGAGTTGTGTGTCTGTGTGTGTGTGAAAAAATGTGCTGCTTATGGCATGAGGTGGGAGGAGTGGGCTGAAATAAAGCTCCACTGTGTAAACAATGAAGTGAATGTGGAGCCGCGTGTGTGTGTGTGTGTTAGTGTGTGGATGACAGGCCAAATAGCAAATGCCTCCTGTGTCTGTTCCATTACTCAGTGTCACTAAAGGCCACTGTGGGAGCCAGCGTTACTGTAAGTGCAGTATTGGCAGCCTGATCAATGACACTGAAGAGCAGCAGTAAAGAAATTCATAACGGAGCGCTGTGCACCGACGCTTTTCGCTGACTTGCACATGGGGGCGGGGCAGCAGCTGCTGCCAAAGGCAGACATCGGAGGTGCCAGTTGACGGAACCTCTTAAGTTAATTAGCTTGTTAGGTGGAGACACCAAACACAGTCGTGGCTCCGTCCAAAACCAATACTGTCATTATGTCATGCTGTAGATAAGCATCTTTCTGGCACCCGCTACAGAAAAGGGCAATAATTCTACCTGTTCAGAATGATCATTTTTATTTGATTGAAAAGAAACAGCCAAGAGATTGGCAGGTTTCACTCCACGTGTCCTTTGGATCTTGATCATATATCGCTCAGCTATTTTTAGACTGTTTTCCTACTAATGGTCCCTGTAATCCATATTCTCCACTCTTAGCCAATGAAGGCAGCATCTCACATATTCCAGTATTGTACTGATATCTCCTTTCACGTAACCTGAGATTTCCTTCAACATTGTGTGTCACTGTTCAGGGAAAGCCAGATGTGACACACGCGTTCAAAACGGTAGAAGATTCTGAATGTAAATGTAATTATGTTAATGATCTATATGATTTTTTAGGGCGTAGTAGAAATGCAGTGATGCACTAAACCTTTAGTGGCTCAAGTACAACATTGTTATTTGATACTAATCTAATCTTTTAATTTAAACCTAATGTTAATGGTTTATACCTGAGGTCTGTAACTGGGAGTTCACGTCCCCTATTGTTTCCCCGCAGGTACTGCACAGACTATTTTTTCAAGTCATTTCAATTTTATTTCCACTTATTAAATTTGTCTAGATATCATTAATCAAAAGAAAAGGATCACAAAGGCTTTTAGAAACTGCACTGTGAACGGTTTAAAATAAATACTATACATTTGAATATGGCACTGGGCTCGATTTATTATAAAACACAGAGTACAGTAGAGGTTCTGTTCCATTTTTAAGACATAGCTGCAACATTTATAGCTATGATTATCATATTACTTACCTTAACATATATATGTATATATACACACACATATATGTCTCCCCATATGTATATACAGACACAATTTGTTTGAAATTATAATAATGTTCATATGACAAAAAACAAATCGGTGTTCAGAGTTGTTTCTGGATGGTACTTTAGGCTTCTGGCAAGTGCTTACTTGGCTTAATTTCTGGGAAAGCACACAAAATAGATTAACAAGCCCCCAGCTGTGAAAACAAGATGAGGGTTTGCAAAAAAAAAAAAAAAATGGTTGCAAATGAAAGTAGTGGTGAGCAGTGACTTTATCTGAGTGTGACTGCAGGCGGTGGACTGAAAGCCTGAGTGACAGCACACCTATGTTTTTGACTTGGAATCTGCCTGGAATGAAACAGGAAGAAAGAGGGCAGGTGTAGCCAGCGGCATCTGTTTGTTATTGATTCAGGCTGCTGCTGCTGCATCTGCTCTGCACCCGCTCAGCCAGGAGGGCATATACAGTACATGCTGTGTCAGAGATGTTAACAACTGTAGATTGTGGAAGGAAACACTCGCCTCCTGTTTCTGCCCGTTCCATTACTGAGCCTGAAAGAAATAACACACAGCTGCTGTTGCAGCTTAAAAATGTATTACTTTTTTTAAGAAGTTTTGTGTAAAACCTACATTAATTCACCTGTTTATTGATCTTTTGAAGTACATCCCAATAGTTCAGGTTTTTTTTTTTTCAAATTAATTTTACATGGAATAATTCAGTGCAGGTCTTACCAAATCCTTGCTTCCTTGCGTTACTCTGTCAGCATATAAAGTGGCAGTGGTGCTGGTTCTGAGGGTGGTTTTCAAACAGGCCACCAGATGTCTCCCTCTGCTAAGACAAACCTTGTGCACCCACCTAATTATTCTATTTTATTTTAGTTGTTTAATTATTTTGTTTGTTTCCAAGAGTCCTTGTTACTATATCACAGTTTAAAGGATTCTTACCTGGACCTGAGCTGTGGGACGTCTGAGAGACTCCAGTCAAGTAATTGTGTATATCTCAGTCTGACCTGCTGAATTTCAACTAAGTCCAGTAAAAATCCAGAGCTCACTGCTGATTTATATGGAATACTAACACAAAAAAAAGCTCAGCCATATTTATTCAGGTTGTAATTATTAAAAGGTGATATGTACTGATTAAACACCAATATTACCAACAGCATATAATACTACTATGGTATATTTGTTCAAGAAATGTTAATATGAAAAATGTTAAATATTATATCTATTATCTTAAATAAAACAGTTGTTAATGATGTATTCTGAACACACACACAATATGCATTTTCCAGCCCCTTCTTTGGGAAACCTAGTACCTAATACTCAGTATCTGCAGTATTGTCAACATTTTTCTGTTTTTAATGGCAGGAAATTTAATGTGAAGTACGTGAAACTACAAAAGAAGAGAGTTTATCTATTGTATATGCCTAATGAGTTGAGTTGCTTTGATGTGATTGGCTAATCAGATATTGCATTAACATGCAGCGGATGGCAGTGGTGAGTCAGTGTATCTCAGATCAGGTGTTTTTTAGATGAAAGTATTTTTAAAGAGTCTGTTTTTAACAAGGGCCAATGGGTAATTTAATTTATTATTTTATTTTTTAACAACCTGCGTCTTTGTCTGCAGCTCTGGTCTGTTTCTGATGCACATTTAATTGCTGCCAGGATCGGGTTCGGTGCTGAGCATTTTCACTGAGCCTTGAAGGATCTCTTCTCTTCTTCCCTTAACTCACTTTAAACTTCTCCTCCTCTAATGAGACCTCAGGGGGTTAACATGGCTCTGACATCAAGGAGAGACAGTCATTTACAGACGCTCTTAGAGTCATATGTTAGGAAAATAATTAAAATTAATAATAAATAAATACGTCTTTAAATAGGCTCACGTCTGTCTTTCATCACGCTGCAATCAGCTCCTCATCTCAATGTGATGGGTTCTATTCTGGTCTAATTACAGGCTGCAACCCAGAGTCACAGATGAAATGTGTTTGTCGTCTTAGCAGAAGAACAATAGCAGTGTGTGAATGTCTTTTCAATGAGGAGGTTAGAGAAGGAAATCGTCAGCGTTTGCTCTCAGCTCTTTGTATCCTTTCTAATTGCAGACCTGTGTTGGGTGTTGATGCTTTATTTGAATAATTTAATGACGATTTGGCAAATAACCGTTTTTGAAATGTATCCAGACTGAAGAGCAATGGCTGTTTTATTTCAGGAGTTCCTCAACGCTGCGGTGTAATGCAGCTGCATGATTGCACAGTGTTGCACCAGATTGGAAAACTTTCTTTTGGATTTCAGAGTCTCTGGGAAATACTCAGGCCTTTGACCGGTATATTGTCGAGCCATTCACACAGTAATAGAAGGAATGTAAAGAATTCCTGGTCTTGTAGAGTTGCTGCCTCTAGTATGACTCTAGTATGGCAGCTTTAAAACTCTTATATGTTTGATTAAAGACAGATAATATCATCCAAGGCAGACATGCTAAATGTCGACGACACCTGATGCACTTTGATGCAGCGATACTGAACATTAAATTCATTTACTGAATGTTTGTAGTAATTAAAACAACTAGTATTTAAAATATTCTATTGTTTATCTCTTCAGGTAAAAACATGTAAACTGCCCATTTATAACATGTATAATATAAAATATATCAGCATGGCTATTGCAAATCTAACTAAATGAATTAGTCCAGATACTGTAGTAAAAAGCCAAATCAATAGAAAACAAAGCATAAAGCCAGAAAAGACATGAAATAAAGACAAGAGATGAGACAAAAATAGGAAAATAAGTTAGTAACTACTAAAATAGGCATCAGAATAGTACAACAGTGACACAAATGTTATTATAGAAACACCAGTTTAATTCATTTTACTGATGGCCCTGTGATATTTATACAGAGCCTGTGTTAATCAATGGGTCGTCTGTGGGGTCGCCATATTGGATTACCATATATTTCAATTAGCTCAGAGTAGAAAAACATATTTTTCTTCTTTTATGTTTGTTGATAAAATATGTTGACAGCTGTTGGATGTGGCAATTAATGTGAAGGATTTTCCAATACATAGTCAAGGGTGTGAACTGAGCCAGTTTATAATGTCAGAGACAGAGCTACTTGTGCAATTTTCAAAATTAAAAAAAACAAAACAAACTTTGACATACAACATCATAGACATCTTGGCAACACAGTGCTGAAAACATTTCTTTTTTTCTTAGTGTTGACATGTTTGAAGCACTGCCCTTTTGTGACCAATGTTTATATCGTATTCTGTTGACCACAGAATAACAGACTTTTCTTTTTACCATTAACCCTTTATGATTCCATCACTACATTGATTCTCTGCATTAAATAAATCCCATCTGGTAATTAGCATGTGTGTGTGGCTGCTGGTTACACACAGATAAAGGCAGTGATTGAGAGAAAGTGTGGACAGTGTTCTAGTAAAGACTAAAGGCACACATTAAAAAGACTAATGGTGATTGTCATGCATTTCCCGTGTGTAACCTCTCAGAGTCAGGGAGTAATGAAATTGCTCCCCAGTTCAAACTGCTGACTACAAGGAACTTAGAGACGGAGAAAACCTTCCGCTCCACAACTGTGCAGAGCTGCGTTTGTATAGAACAAATGAGCTGGAGCAATTAACTCAGCAGCGCCTCAGCACTGAGCCTCATATCTGTTGACGCAGTTCACAGGAGCAGGGAATAAAGGAAATCAATGCAGCTGGTCAATATGTGGAACGGCTGGTTAACCAAGTGTAATAAGGCGCCTTTGTTGGAGACGTTTACTCACCTGCCAGTCATTATTTCACTGATCATTTTAAAACACACTGCCGTTTGTTCTCTTCCCTTTTCTTAGAACTAAAATGCTACAGAGCTTTACCCTTAAAGCCACGTTCTCCTTCATAAGTAAGGTTCAAACAAAGTTCTAAGAAAAAGGTGCCGCAACGCACACATAATCTTCAGCAGCTGCTGAGGAGGCTGCATCCACACAGTTACTGTAGAGGTTTTTGCCCAGGGAACAAACAGAGTCTGGAAACGTTTCCTAACTTCTAACCATGAGACATCCATTTTAAACTCAATATTTTTGCTCCCTGCTATTCTCTGTCCTTGGTCTGTCTGAATGTGTTCAGTGGAGATCTGTTTCGATTCAAACTTCAATCCCCCCCCCCCCCCCTTTTTTTAAATCTCATCATAACACTTAGGATGGGAAAGCACTGTCTGTGATTCTTTATTGGTATTTTAAGATTATTAATATTATAATCATTCCATTTTAGATTAAAAGTCCTGAAAATTCCAGTACAAATATTCAAGTTCTTGCTGTATAAGCTTTAGATATATTGTGTGTTTTCTATGCTATCTTTGCGTATAATAAGTGAAAAACTGTATTAAAACGGGAGGTTAGTGTTAACATAAAATTCATGACGCAGCAACATGGAATTTTATTAGCCATACTAGACCTTTATTCTGAAACCAGTGATTAACAGTCGACTTCCTTTTTACTTTTATGTCTAATTTTCCAGACTGTGATGTTGAAGATTGAAAAATAGGAGTTAAGACTTTATGATACTGCAAATGTCAGTACTACCCTTTAAGGCAGTACTTCAAGTCTGACTTTTGTATGAACAAAAATCTTTTATAATATATATATATAAGGTTTGCTGGATTGAATCCCAGTCCTGCTGGTGTTGAGCAATAAAAGTGCAGCCCACTGCTCCTGTGTGTCCAGTCAGATTCAGCGTTTCATGGATGGGTTTCACTCACGGCAGTGAAACTGCGCTGCCATTGTTGAAGTTCCAGAGAATGTAATAAGAAAATATTGATACTGTGGTATGACACTAAACTAGAAAAAGTAACAGATTTCCATAATTGTGATATCAGCCACATCTGCATGCAGCAGAATGTCAGAAAATGTGCTGGGATTTTGTTTTCCACCATTTTCCAAAATGTTTTTGTTGCTTATTTTCATTCCCTCCACCCAGCTGTCTCTATCGAGTTATCGATATGTAAATATATATTGATCCCTGACTTAGCTGCAGATTTACTATTACATACATCAGTACCTTCTTTTGTTTGTTTATTTGCACGGTGAAACAAACATCACCATTATTTTGACTTCAGCTGCCACCTCGCCCTGCCTCACACCATTGGAGGTCTGCTTCATCACTAGAGGAAAACAATTTCATCCACTGGCTCCACCTCATTCTCCATCCGACTGTGGAGAGTGTAGGGAGGGCATCAAGCTCTATATTCGTTTCTGCAGGCTGCAAGTCTACACACTAAAAAGCATCTCTTCAATCTTTGAGGGAAAAAAAGGGAGGAGTTGGATTCTGGGCAGCCACTGCACAAAGAGAGAGAAACCAGTAGAAATCTGCAAGTACTGTCTGCCACTGGTGAGGGAGATGGAGTGAAAGATCTGAGCAACAGGGGCAAGAAAACAGTGGTAAGCCACACCGGATTTTCAAAGTGATTGCCTGTGGGAGTGAAGGCGGCGCTCGCATCTGCAATTTCCATGTGCATTTATCTCCTGATGAAGGACTGGTGATGGTTACGCCTGATTGTTTTTGTTAATGGAGTGATTGAGCTGTTTTTCTCATAAAGGAATCATTATGTAAATCAATTTTATTTCACCCTCCGAGCGTCCTCCTTTTCTTTGTACCTCTTCAAGCTTGAACAGTGGGACAGCTGTGCTGTAGGACTTTGCTGCTACCTGCAATTTTTTTTTCTTCCTGAAAATGGTTGTGGAGAAAGCCACTGAGTATAAATTAGGGGAGTACAGGGTGGGCTGCTGAGAGACTGCGTCTGTTGGAGAAGCGCCTGTCTTGCCAAGAGCAATTATGGTCAAAGCTTCCACATCCGAATCAGTCACCCTGGGGCCCCACAAACAACATGGCGCCCAGGAAAGAACTCTCCAAAACACTGACTCCAGCTCGCTCAAAACATCATGGAAGGAGATCACGGTGGCGTTCATAATGAGAACCAAGATTCACGGTTTGAAGTTTGTCTTCTCACCAGACAAGTCCAAACCACAGCGTCTCATCTGGAGCATGGCCTTCGTTGTGTGTGTGGGTCTCTTGGCCACCTGGTCCTGGAACCGAATCCTCTACCTGATGTCTTACCCGGCTGTCACAAAGATTTACATGGTGTGGGCTCACAACATGTCCTTCCCAGCTGTTACGTTCTGCAACAAGAACGTGTTTCGTGTGTCCACTCTGACCAAGGACGACCTGTATCACAGTGGCTACTGGATGGACCTCCTGTATCCTAATCACACGGTGATGGAGCGGAGTCTGTCCATTCTGAAGGAAAACCAGAAACAGGGTCTCCTCAGTCTGCTGGACTTTAAAAACTACTCCCCACCACCGGGGTACCGCATCAACACGACGGAGATGATGGGGCGTCTGGGCCACCAGCTGAAGGACATGCTGCTGGAGTGCAGGTTCCGGGGTGAAACCTGTACCTACAAAAACTTCAGCACTGTATGTACATGAGACAAAACACGTTATTTTATGACAGGTCTCTACATGAATGTTACTCAGAATGTCTGTTCAAATTTTACAGCAGTTTTAAGATCTGCTCTCAGCAGAAGTCTTCAGGTGTGGTTATTTCAAACCCACAGACAAACCCGTGCATTTTCAGACGTGACACCTCCTGAATTATTTAAACTTGTCCACTTCAGGAAGTCACTCTGGGAAATTAACACAGCTTTTCCTTCAGGTTGTGGAGGGAAAATCAATGTTTTCAATGACTTTGGTGTCCATTTTACAGGTTTTTGAGTTTCTCATTCAGCCTCAGTGTCAGCCCTGGTTGTACTGAAACCTCAGCAACAGAGAGAGCATTAAAAATTCATGCATCATGCAACATTAAAAATTAAAATGTCAGTTTGTGAACATCTGGAGATCAGATGTCAGGCTCAGTTACTGTACAGCTGATTTTTCTGTTAAAAAACTCCAGACAGAGTGAGAGTGAATGCTGCATTAAGAGGGTGGATGACATTTGCCAAATGCTGTTATTACTCAGGGGTTGGAGATTTTCCTAATGGACACGTTCCCACACAAAACAGCAGCTTTAACTCCATCAAAAAGGTATTTACAAGGTCAAATGTCTGGGGTGAGAATCGTCCAAGCACTTAACATCTGAGTTCAAACTCCTCTGAAGCAGATTCAACAATAGCATGTTAATGCATTTAAACACAGGACATTGCCAGTCCTAAAGTGAGTTCACTTTGACAGCTTCAGTCCATACATGGACTATTACTGGATGCTTCTTAAATGTAGAACATGAATAATGTGTATTCACAGTGGGTAAATAAAGATGGTATAGCGCCCCCTGTCCTTAACCTGCAGGGATATTTATAAATTGTATTTGTAATGACCTGCAGTGGTATAATTTAATACTTTTAGCTTCTCAGACCATTGATCGATGTCATCAGTATTAACAAATATGTTCAACTGTAGATGAATTTTGAAAATGAATCCTATAAATGTGATTCCTATTATATAATATATAAAATGTATTTGGTGATGTAGATGTCAACCTAGAATGCTAACTGACGCAGTAGCAGTAGGACCACTGTGCTGGTTTGGTTTGGTGTGTGAATCACTCAAAACTTTATTATAAAGATGTTATTTAAAAACCCAGTGCAACTGTGCACCAGTAGTGGAATGGATATTGCAAGCATAAAAACTGCAACCATTATGACTGGTACAATCGTTTGACTAATGATGTGATTACCAGATGACGGTACAAGTACTCCTGCTGATGTACATGTAGGCATACATCTCTAGTGGCCCATTGAGAAATGACGGAGAAGATAACCTTTTTCTATGATTTTTTTTATGTACTCTTTGCAGAGATCCTGGAAATCCTACCTTGAATATTAGCAATGACAACATTATATAATATTTTTTTATTTGCACATCCAGTTTGTTGTTTATGCTCATGTTTAAAGCAGCCAGATTTCGTCTTAAAGAAAATCGTATTTAATCCCAGCATGAAGTGTGAGGTGTTTCTGGAGGGATGCTCCAGTGTCTTTGCAGAGCTCATTATAAAGCAGCTGGGGGAAAGAACCGCTGCTCCGTTATCTCTATCTGGGCTGCATGTCTGTGTCTGGACACGGAACACTGAGTCGGATCTCTGGAGATCATCTCTGCTGTTGGCATGCCGGCTGAGGTTTTGTCAGTTCTGTTTCTTACCAGAGTAGATTCAGAGGTTTGGCCCACTCTGTGCTATGACATTCAAGTAAATGGCAAAAAAGAAATCATCAATTAGGGATAAAAGTAGAGGTGCAGTTCATCTCAGTGATACCCAGATATAAGAGCAGGTTTCTGTTGTGACTATCACTGCGTTTTTATTTGTTGAAAGTGGAGGATGTACGAAAGCTGAAACAAACAAAAGCTGCAATGATTAGGTGATTAATCAGTGACTGTCTACTATCAACTACTAAACTAGTAACTAACTAAATGATGACACAAACATAAATCCAACGTTTTTTCCTCCAACTTTATCATTACAACTATATGTAGTTTTTAATTTCTTCACCTGAGATATCTCAAGTGTGGTGATTTTAGAAGTTGGAAAAGAAACTGAATTAAAACAAGCCAAGATAGTTAGGATGATTAGATTATTAGGTTTTTCATACCAGCGAACCCACGTTATTGACTTAACATCAGCTACGAGCTGAGATTCACTGGAACATATTTGGTCCCTGACGACGCTGGTAAGCCAAGATGAGACAAATATATAATTAAAAATTGCAATTTAACTCCATTCCAATTCCACATTTAACATAATCAAAGAACAAAACACAGGGGAAATTTGGAGCTGAACTGAGTAAATGCCAAGAACTGCAACTACTGCTGTGGCACTAATGATTCCTTCAATATTAGAATCAGATGTTTAAACCTCCGCCTGGTTTTTAAGGTAATCACAAAACCACTGCAATGATTTTCTGCTCTTGTCTCACAGATAGACACGGGTTAGTGTTGTTCTGTTTACCAAAGTGTTCTGTTTTTAAAATGTATGAGCTGAAATAACCAGCATGTTTTTCTGTCTTGTAAACAGATTTACACCCGTTACGGAAAGTGCTACACCTTCAACTCCGGATTAGACGGAAACCCTCTGTTGACTACTTTGAAAGGCGGAACGGGGAACGGCTTTGGGATCATGGTGGATATTCACGCAGGAGGATATCTTCCTGTTTGGGGAGAGACAGGTCAGTGTCACGGTTGTCACGGTAACATTTACATAAACAGTTACATTAGTATCCATAAAGGAAAAACATTTTCAGAGTTGAGTTGAATTCAATACCAAGTCTGTACTGATTATTATCATGTGTTAATAAAACAGGGGCTTTTGTGTATTAATAAGTCACAACATTGTCTCTGGGTCAAAAGCTGAATATCTTTGTGAATTTAATTTAAGACTATAAATTAATTATTATATGAATCAACTTTTAGCTTATGAATGTGGCTCTTCGTCAAATCTAACCTACATCTCCAGAAACTTGATTAATTTTTTGAATTAATTAATTTTTAAACTGCCTAAAAGTAGGTTGTGATGACATCAAAATTTGAGGGAAAAAATATTTGACGATTCCCCTGCAGCAGCAGCAGCAGCAGCAGCAGGAGGAGCAGGAGGAGCAGGAGGAGCATCGACGTTGGTTTGAAATAATCATGTGGCATACTTCTGAAGAAAAGTGTTCCACACCAAAAAGTGTTCTAATCAGATCCCGTCAGTCCAAATTTGAAAGACTCAGACGTCAGCTCTGCTGCATTTGGTGTCGAGCTGCACATGTAAGAAAAATAAAGAAAAATCTAATTGAGAATCAGCTCCAAAAAATGTCCAATGATCCGTTCATGAATTCATTCACGAGTTTTATATTAAAGATCAGGCTGAAATGATCAGACTCCACCACAAACACAAGAGTTAATTTGTCACATGACCAGTTAGCCACATATAATTACAGTGAAATGAAACCCTGTGTCGCTCCATAGACCTTGCACATTTGACACAATCAATGCGGAAGAAAATAAATATACAAAAAGGAGAGAAAAAAATCTGATGTGAAAGAGTTTAATTAAAAAGAAAACGATTCATTAGTTTTGAATGTGCATCAGTAGTTCTGTGTGTAAAGGATTAATGTGTACAAGCCACAGAATGTCAGCATTAAAAATGTCATTAAAATGAATCTTTATGTGGAGTAAAGTAAGTCCTTTAAGCAAATGTATTTACAGTATTTCTACTTTATTGCAGTTTATATTCCCAAGTGCTTCATTATATAAGATATGTCAATTTTAAACAGTAAAAACATTATTTAAAAACTAATTAACAATAATTAACTGTCACCGGACAAAACCTCGGGTTTTTCAGTTCATTCGTTTTTCTGTTCATTCAGTGAAATAACCGCAGAATATTTTTCGTGTCATTTTTTTTCTGCTGAACTACAAAGAGGTGATTTACTACCATCTTTAAAAAGCCATTATCTTGATGAGTTCCTCTCGGCCCGAAATGTGACAACAGGTCCTAAAATAATTTGTCACTGTCATATTTGCATTTTTATGGTGGGAAAACAAAATGTTAGTATCATAAATTCACCAGTAGAATTTGCATGCAGTAAATTTTGGAAATCTGTTAAATATTGTTGTGCCTAAACTAATACATGAGTTTTTCCCCCCTCTCTGCATTAGATTTTTAGCATTGTTTAGTGAAGTTTCTGCCCAAAAGCGGCTGCATCACTGCTGCTGGGGAAAAGGGAAAAGTGGCGGACAGTGAGTTTCCACGGGTAACCACACACCTTTCATTACATTGTACAGATGAGACGTCCTACGAAGCAGGCATCAAGGTTCAGATCCACAGCCAGAATGAGCCGCCTTTCATTGACCAACTGGGATTTGGTGTGGCCCCGGGTTTTCAAACTTTTGTGTCATGTCAGCAGCAACTGGTACCTAATGTTCGGCCTTCTTCCCCAAAATGCCCGCTGTTTTCTTTTCTTTTTTTTTTTTCTTGCTCTGCATCATGTTTTTTGTTGTTGTTTTGTTTCTCCCAGAATCCTCTGCCACAGGGGCTCATTACACCTGAGTCACAGAGCAAAATCTGATCTGCGATTAATCATGAGTGGGAAAATCTGCGGTTAAACTGTGAAACAAATAAACACCCACTGAATCATGGGTAGAATAATTCAAACAGATGATTTACGGCACTAAAGAGTCGTTAAAAGTCCAGGGCAACGAGTGGCTAAATTTCCACCCTACAACCAAACTTAGCTCAACTTAATCACCAGAGAGGGTACAGCAGGCAGAGGACGCAGCGGTGCTTGTTCTTATATTCAGCCGTCACTGCCTTGTGAGTGGAAAAAAAAGGGAAAATATGATCATTTCAAAGCAGCTTTTTGATCTGTTTGAAATTTCTCTCTTGTGGTATGTTCAAAGAGGAGGCAATGGAAAGCTGAGAGGATGAGCTCTGGATATCACACAGACTGACGTTATTGTTTAAAACAGTAAATATAACCTTACAAACCAAGTAATCTGCACATTTAAGAAAATAAAAAATCACCAAAAAGCTTCAGGAATAAACTTTCAAAATGTGATATTAAAGGATTTTTAGTTATAATTTACGATCTTAAAAAGATCTTAAAAAAGTGAGGGCTACAGAGTTGGTTTGATTTAATGAGGAGGAGTTTAAATAGAATAGAAGAAGCTGATAATATGTCTTTTTACAAACCTCCATAATAAATTCATCCATTCAGTCATTTATCTTCTACTGCATTTTCCCATTAGAAGTCGCAGGAGATTCAGCAATAATAATAATAATGAATTAAATCTGCCTTTAGATAATGCACTTTAATTATTACTTATTAAACAAAAGCCATAAAAAAACTTGTTAATTTAGTCTTGTGAATACATATAAATTAAAGGATGTAAATGCAACTTAGCAACTTGGTCCAGAAAAGGCTGTTTGCCGTTGGGTCCAATTAACATGTTGTTAATAATCTCTGATGATATAATTGTTGCAGTTTTGCATTTATTTTATTATTTCTGCTGAATTATTGACTTCAGCTGCTACATTTTTCATATATATATATATAATTTTAGTTTTTATTGCATTTGTATCTTGGTGCAGCTTTTCTGGAATTAGTATTTGAAGTTCTTTCATTTCACAGCTACAGATGTTGCACAGTGTGATATTGACTCAGGAAACTCAGTAGTGAGCGTTTTCAAATTCAGAAATAGCTTTTATCAGCTTTTTTTTTCCAAAAGGAAATTCAACTGTGATTCCTCAGCTGTCACTTCCCTCCTGCTTGAACAATGACTAATAACCATACCTGAGCCAAAATGGGTTAGACAGCGTGTGTGTGTGTGTGTGTGTGTGTGTGTGAGAGAGAGTGAGCGCCCATGGATTTCCTATCCAGATCTAATCCAAGTGTACAGCACTTACGTGATGTTGCCAGGACAACATTTACATTGTGTCTATTTTTAAACAGAATCAGTGTCAGATCAGGACCATTGTCTCCCTTCAACCAAAAAATTATTATTATTAAAAAAAAAATCCTTCATTGTAAGACAAGCAGCCGTGCCACAGAAATTATGGGTTTTTATAATGATTACCTCTGAGATTAGGAGGATTCATGTGCTTCAGGCTTATTAAAATTTATACCACATATTTATTAGCTCATGGTTTCTTTAGCACTAAATCCAATTCATTACCTTTAACGATTAGTCGTGCCCACTTCTAAATTACTCCTAAATAATTATCCTCATGGTTAATGATCTCTGTGGGTCTGGAGGGGAAAAAAAAGATCAGATGGAAACTCCACCCCTCTCTGGAGCAGACTAACATGGGACGGTAGAAGCAGAATTACAGTCTCTTATCAAGAGACACCAGGACACCACAAAACAACGAGTTTTATTTTTAATATAACTTGGATAATATGGACTGTGTATCTGTGTATTCTTGCCTGTATATGTACTGAACGATCAACAAATGTGTCACCATTCAGTCATTCAGCCTGACCCGCTGATCCTCATCTCTGCATTAGAGCTACATGAATTGGTAATCATGACACAAATGTCCATCCCAAAGCTAACAATTAGGGATAAGAGAAAGTGGGTATTTTCATTTGTGTACCATCGCTGATACTTAAGGGTCGGTTTCCATATGTGTTTAATGAAGTGGAAGGCAGTTTTATATGGTGTAGGTCATACAGCTCACCTCATCTGTCCACACAGCAGTTAAACTCAGAAGAGACATTAGCATATTCATTCTGATGTTGTAATACATGTCCCTCCCAGCTGCTGACCATGTTGACCTTAAAAAAATGACCTATGACAGCGATGAGACACTGAACTGTAGTAGGTATACACACATCACTGCTCCACCGGTGCACAGCTGCTTTACCAGGTCACTGGATAGGCAATTTTCCCATCAGGCATCAGCCCAAAACCAATACTAGTGTAGGTATCAGTCATCCCTACAAAACGTGGCTGTTTTAGTAGTAACACCTCCGCAGAGTTGTCTCTCAGCAGGATGGATTGCCGTGTTCTTGCTCTTTGACCTTTGATAATGCTGTAGGATGTGCTCCCTTTACCCATTGCCTTAGATGAGACGTCCTTTGAGGCCGGCATAAAGGTACAGCTTCACTCTCAGTGGGAGCCTCCTTTCCTCCATCAGCTGGGCTTCGGGGTTGCGCCCGGCTTTCAAACGTTCATTTCCACCCAAGAGCAGAGGGTAGTGTATGACTGTCTGGGTCTGCTGCATGACCAACTATAGACAAATAAGTGTTTTCGAAACAACCAGTCAAATATCCAGCCAATAACATTCATTAAACATCCATCATCAGGTGCCATCCTCCGCTTGAGGACTGAATCACCTGCCTGGCCTCGACTGTGTGGCTGAAGCACCTACTGTACATCTGCAGTTCCACCTTGTTGTCAGTGTCTTGTGTGTTCAACAGATGTCAACATAGACTTAGGAAATGGACATATCTGGGCCATATCCAATATCCAGTTGTTGCAGTGTCAAACCTCAGAAGTAGACTAGAGGTCGGTCAGGGAAGTACGACTTTATAAGTGGAAGTTTAATCAGTGAATGTAGTTTATAATGTTAGTTTACATTTCCCTAGACCTTGGATGTTAATTGTGTAAACATTGCTCCCATTAGCAGTCACATATTGAATTGCCTATCATTATGTTTTTGTCTTTTGTCTGTTTAAGTCTTTTTTCCTCTAAATGAGATTCTTATTTGGACAGTGTTAAATTGATGTTCTATTATTCAGGACATGGTTATTTCAAACAGAAACAGCCTTGATTTGCTGTTCACTTCAGTTAATAGATACCACAACTGTGGTTTCACTTACAGTTTGGACAGAGATGAATGTGTCCATTTCTTATGTTTGGTCTACAATAAAGAGCAGCTTATGTTGTTCCATCACAGCTTAAATCCATTCCCTGTTCGGTCTGTTCAGTTTTGCTTGGCTTTTCTGTCACTCAGTGTTATTTGTAATTTTCATATTAAAATTAAATTATTGATATACATAGTCAAGGCATCACTTTGGTGTTTAGTTTTATCAGCACTTGTGTTTTGTCTCAATTGTAAGACCAGTTCCCTGCACTAGCTGTAGAGTTCACTGAAGGCATAATCGTGTTTGCCAATCTAGGTCCGACCTCCTCAGTGAATTGCACTCTGTCTCCGTCGCTTCACATTGACTAAGTGACCATTCAGCCGTTGGACTTGGCCTGGTTGGAGCAGGTGGAGACGATTGGTAATTACAGTGAGCTCTAATGTGACAATAACGGTATAATTTCTCTGCAAAGATTGTCAGGGAGACGCCTCCGGCTTCGATCCTCGGCCAGCTCTCTGCGCAATTAGTGTTATTTGCCCAGATGCCTAGAGCAAGCATGGCATCGTTAATAAATAACTGGACAATCACGAAAACGTGTAGTCGGCAATCATTGAAATCCTTCGTGTGGTTATGTGTTAGGAGTTATCTGAAGCTGCAGTGCGTAGCTTACACTTATGCATAAGAGTCTACGACACCAGCAGTTTGAGTCAATAGTCCAGCTGTTAGTTTGTATTATTTAAGGATTAGACGCCATGTCTTCTGGCTACATTCCCGCACTGTCCACAGGAAGATATATATATAAATGTAATAATTTTAAAGCAACACAAAAGTTGTTTATTTGTGATCTGGTAATGTTGCCAATAGGCGTAAAGTCAGATTCTTCACTGATTAGATTGTTTTGGCTGGTGTTTGTAATGGAATGCAGAGAGGATTGAACCCCTGACCTCATTGAGGATGAGCCACTAAACTAATAAAACAACCTGTAAATGTGACGATTCATTTGGTTAAAGCTTTGTTTTCCACTCTCCACAAACGACTGCTCCCTCAGTGATCTCTGACATGTTATGATGATTATGATACAGTACAGAGGTCTGTGTAATGTTTTTCTTCATAAAGAGAAAACACTGATCTCTTCACATGTTATGCACTGCAGCACTAAACAGATTTCAGAGCCTTGTGCAAACGTCTCCTCAAACACCAGTTCAGCACCAGGAGTCTTAGACTAGATGTGGGCCTAACACCTCACGTCATTAAACCGTCCTCATTAGTGAGTTGGTTTGGATTTCTCCCCGGCTTCTCGTAAACGCGGCGAACAGGTCTTCACCCTGTCAGTGAGTTCAACAACTACAACACAGCGACGGTTCTGCGTAGTACATTTCCAATCTGCTCCAATCTTAATATTGATGTACATCAGTGTTTCAGTAGTTAATCCACCATAAAGTCACTCCATTGTCTTCAAATGAAGTCCATTTTAACCAACCTGTTCTCATTAGACCGACCAGCTGCTCATTTCTCCAGAGTGAGATGTTGTTAATTAGAGAACTGTATTTTCTTTTTTTCATTGTTCCTAGTTTCACTTCAGGGTTGTAAAATATGTTCATTATTTGTGGTGTCCTGTCTGAAACAACATATTTTACAGATTTGAGTTCTCTCTCTCTCAGATTAATCTCTAATCCCATGGTAGTCTGCTTCTTACCAGGGACTAGACCTGCATCAGTAACATTTTGCATGATGTCTGCCTGCTGCCACACATGAGCAACAATGTCCCTGGACATTTTATGCAAATACTGTCCCACTGCACATTTTCATTTTAATATCTGTATGTTTTTCTGTTTCGTTTTTTTTGGTTATCTGTTATGATTTGATATTGTCGTGTATTGCCACTTTTGTTCATGCTCTGGTTTCATATTTTTGTGCTTTTAAGTTGCTTTTCTTTTTCTTTTTTTCTCTCTTTTTTCCTGACTGTCTTCTGTTGGTTATTTCAGCTGCAGTACCTCCCTCCACCATGGGGAGATTGCAAGTCTACGCCTATAGACTCTGAGTACTTCTCCACGTACAGCATCACCGCCTGCCGTATTGACTGTGAAACTCGCTACCTGCTGGAAAATTGTAACTGCAGGATGGTCCACATGCCGGGTGAGAACTGTGACTTTGTGATTTTTTGAGGTGTAGTTGTTGGTAATCTCCACATGGGCGTGTCATTGTTTCATGTTTTACATCATTCAAACAGGGACCTCCACGGTTTGCACACCTGAACAGTACAAGGACTGTGCTGATCCGGCTTTAGGTGAGTCCACACATGCTACACTACTTTAGATAATGCGTCTACAGCTTTCACTTGCAATTTCTTTCATACACAGACAGTACTGAGGCAACTGGTATACTGAATGAAGTAATGGATTGAAGGGATACTTGACCACGGAGCAGTTTTAATTGTAATTTTCTCATGGCCCAAGAAAATGATACCCACGGAGCAGTTTTAATTGTGACAATTTTCTCATGGCCCAAGAAAATGATATGTCCCCTATGGAAACCAAATAAAGTAAACTGCATATTTTGTAGTACAAGTTTGGCACGTTAGTATTTACTGCTGTAATAAACCAGAGCTTTAAGTACAGGACTGCAGCTTTCTTTTATTTTGGAAACCAAATGCTCATCTTCTCCGTAAACCTTTATGATTTTAAACACCTTCATTGTGACATGCAGTGTGTTGCATCAGTATCCTTTTTTTCAGTATTTAACTTTTGTTTTGCACTGATTATTAATTCAAGGCAAATAATGTGTTTCTGTCTGCAGTGCAGAGGTTTGGAACCTCTGCTTTCAACAAATACCACCAGGGATCAATAAAATACTTCTTATTCTGATTCTGGGAAATGTGCGATGTGACATATGCCTCATTGATATTGAACAAATCCACAGCTCTTTCCTCTCCCTACTATTTTAGCTTCAGTCATTATTTGCTTTCATGGAAAGTGAACGATGGCAGCGAATGTAGCTTTTCTGTTTATGCAAGAATAAATAAAAACCCAGAGCGTCTGCATGTCTGTTCCACTCCTCACGGTTATCACTGTGTGTTTGAATGACTTTGATCATCCACAGACTTTTTGGTAGAGAAAGACAACGATTACTGTGTCTGTCAGACCCCCTGCAACATGACCCGCTATGGCAAGGAGCTGTCCATGGTTAAGATCCCCAGTAAGGCATCTGCTAAATATCTGGCTAAGAAATTCAACAAAACTGAGCAGTATATTGGGTAAGTATCACTTGGTAGTTGTCAGTTTTTCAGGTTTTTCTATATTTGGATATCTTGTTGTGTAGCAGCACCAGAGTCTCCATCGTTCACCTTCAATGTAACAATAATGGGAGATTAGAGTTTATACAGGAAATATAAATGATAGTTTTTCATGGTGGTATGGTTGACAAAAAAGAAATGTTGTTGCACTCCTGTCTCGTCTGTCCAGAGAAAATATACTGGTGTTGGACATCTTCTTTGAAGCTCTGAACTATGAGAAGATTGAACAGAAGAAGGCCTATGAAATTGCGGGGCTTCTCGGTGAGCTCTCTCTGTTCATCCCAGATGTATATGTTTCTCCTGAGTTTGGTAAAAATGTGACTTTGTTTTATAATTTGAACAGACTTATCATATGTTCAGAGCCAAACCAACTCTTATAAGACACTAGGCCTGAGTAGAAACTACTGATAATTTTAATAGTTGAACTGACAGTGAATTCAAATGGACAGTTTCACCCACTGTCCTTCAGTTACTGCACCTGTTCATTCATTCATTTCCTGTTTGTCACTCTCCAGGTGACATCGGAGGTCAGATGGGACTGTTTATCGGAGCAAGTGTTTTAACAATCCTGGAAATATTTGACTACCTATACGAGGTAAAACCTGAACTTTAGAAAGATATTAATGAATGGATAACAGATAATAATTAGGAAGTTAATTAGTTAATGGCCAAGATTTGACTTGTGTTGTGAAAGATGCATGAAAACATTAGTACTCTGGTAGAATGCTTTTCAAAATACTCCTACTCACGTAGTTCCATATGCAAATTATGGAACTACGTGAGTAGGAGTATGTACAAACAATGTACTTACTTAAAAAAAAAATCCTTTTAAAACTTCTTTTTTGTTTGCCTTTTACTTTATTATAACTTAATTCATCTCTGCACACAACGTTACGCTGACCTGCTGCCAGCTGCAGCGTTAAATTAATTTTAATGATTTAAACCACAGACTGTAAACAGGAAATGGACATCTGTTGGCAAAGGTGAAGCCACAGAAGGAGAGTCAAAGGGCTCTGCTGTTCAGAAAATACAAGGTGGAAGACTCTAAATGTTTTAAATAGACCCAATATGGAGTGAGAACGGTGATGATAGGCCATGGCAGGAAATGGCTCAAATACGTGAACTCTGCTTTTGATGGATCTTATTCACCATCTTCTCTGTTAATTTATCTTTTATTTTTACAATTTATTTTGTAAAAGACATTAGATTAAGTACAAAAAGCCCTAATTCTTCAGTAACATTTATATATATACTGTATTGTTTAATAGGCCCACTACTAGTTTCCTTCAGTAATTTGATGTATCCAGTACTTCAGGTTTGTCATACAACCCTAAGTTTGCTTTGAATGTATTTCATCTCTTTGGGTTTTTTTGTGTCTTTTTCACTCAGGTGTTTAAAGATAAGGTTTTGGGTTACTTCGTACGCAAAAAGCGGCCTCAACGTTGCCAGAGCGACAACCTGGTAATTACCGTCTCAGAGAATGGTTCTGACTGGATGAAATTAAATGACATGATGAGCTCAGGAACCAAAGAAACAACAAATGTCTGCTCACACTTTAAATGATTTTAATGAAAAAGGGACAAAAGGGACAAAAAGAAGAGAAAAACAAAGCAAAGAAAGTCGAAGTCACACTAATGTAATCAGTCTGGCAGGAACTCCTCTGTGTCCCGGAGAAAAGTCATTACGTTTACACACATTCTCTTTATTGCACAGTATGAATGCATAATCAGGGGTGTATTACTGAGCTGGTACTTGGATGGAGAATTATTGCAGAGGAGCCGTGCTTATATGGGCTTTACCTGTAAAAGACTACAATAGAGAAGTTTGTGTCACCAACAGAGTTGATTTGTTGTCCAGCTCTCTCTCGCCTTTCACGGCTTTTCTCATGTTTTTATGCCTCAGTTCAGCTCACTGTATTTATGACTTATAGGCTCCTCACATGACATAATCATTTCTCAGTGCCTACATCAATTCCATGAGAACTGAGCCATATTTTTAAATGTTACTATCTGTGATCAGAGCAAACTCAGAATAGAATCCTGTCAGAGCAGCTAAAAAAAGAAAAGAATGTGTTTTAACGGTTCAATTACAAAGCTGCCTTCAAGGCAATAAATATTTTTAACTTCAATTAAGTCCAGTGATTTAAGGTGTTATTGTCCTGCCCTGAATTACTGTAAGATGTTGTGTTTGAGCCCGGTGGTTTGACACCGTAAATTCACAAACAATTTTCCTGCAGCCTCTAATCTGTCCAGTAAAGACAGATTGAAAAAATATATTTTGAGTATTTAATGTATAACAGCAAATAGAATTATTAAATGTCAATTATTAAGTGTTTTTCAATGTCTGAGTTGCAAGACCAGAAATGTCTAGTAATTAAGAAGAAAATAAATACGGATACCGACCCAGTTCGGGGTCACAACGATTTTAGTAATGGACTCTGATTCTTTAGTTCTCAGTCAGGTCTGTTAGGAAGAGAATGAAGCTTCTCCACCGACAATTCACAACATCACTAAACATTTTATGGTTTCATCTGCTCTTCTGTGGTCGTCTTCAAAATGCATGCAGAGATGGGTGTGGTCTTATTGTGTTCTTTAAGACACAGATCATGGGTTTGTGTTGGTCTGTGGTGTGTAGATTGTGATTGTGCATGTCTGGTTGATTTGTAGACAAGGTGGAGTAATGTTGACTCAGATTAGTTTACATAAATATATCCTGGCTGTGTACGTGCATATATTTATATTTATATTTATATATATATATAACTCTATTCCCTTCTGACGTGAGGTTTTACTGTATATTCTGCTCCATCCATGACACACACCCATCTGTTTACTGTCAACCATCTCTCCTCATGTTCAGTGAACTTGTTTTTCATCACACCTCCACTCACACAACTTGACAAACAAGTAATGCTTGTAGTTGCTTTGGAGTTCGTTCCTCAGTTTGACTTTCATTCTCTCCGATGATCGTCAACACGTCTGACTGTCATCGTTTCCCCGTGCTTTCCCTGCTTTCTCAGAAGAAAAAAAAATCCCCTCTCTTCTCTTTGGCTGACGTGACGGCAGGGAAACCACTCTCTAGCTCTGTTTCCCCCGCGACATACACTAATGGCATTTGCACTGTGTTTATTTTCATTTCAGTCACCTTCACCCATCTTTCTTTTCATCATGTCTATTCCAGGACTTTCCAGAGAACCCAACCAGCCCTGGTGTCACGCCTAATCATGCCCCCAGGTAGCACACCCCATTGATAATAGATCCTCCCTCCCATGCTGTCCCTCTCTCTCATACATCCTAACAAGACCATCTCACACATCATTTTCTCAGTGGCACCAAACGATTTGCTTGGCTTTAAGTAGACAGCCAACAAAAAGGGCTGATTACCCGGCGGCAGAGAGCATTTTATCATCTGTCTGTGTATCCAGACGGAGTCGTTAGGTTTGTGTCTGCTCTCATCGCTTTGACACGAGACACAGGTTGGTTGGATTCTCCAAGTGCGAAAAATGAAACTTGGCAAAAAACCTGCTCCTTTCATCTCCTTCCTGTGAAAACAAACGACTTATGTAATGAGATTTTTAGACAATAACTCATTAAATTATTGTCTAAGAACCTGGGTTACATGAGAGCTGTTTGTTTCCCTGCTGCACAGAGGTCCAATTAAACCAGTGTGTGTCAGTCCTCGGTGCCAGATAACATCACTGGATGCCTCACTATGTGATGTTATTACAGGTCTGCATGCAGTGAGATGGCACCAAACATTAATGTTTCTCTGTTTGGTGGAACAGCCTTTTTTAGCCTGTGTTGTTGTCAATGTTTAAGAAATTGTCTACAGTAGAGGACTGAATTATGTCTTTAAAAAAAGAGGAATTTGAACCACGGTTTTTCTGAACCTGATTTCTTTTATTTATACACAGAGACACAAGTCTGAGCACCACTTATTGAGTTGAAGCACTAACAAAATATGAGCACAAATACAATTCCTGTCTCTGAAATATGAAACAAGAATTGAGTTCAGGAGTTAAGCTTTTCAAAGTCCAACAGGGAAAAAAACAAAACAAAACAAACAAACAAAAAAGATTAGACTAATTCAAATAATTATTCAGGATTCTCTAGTTATTTTGTCTTCTACTGTAACTGAAAACAGACTGAAAACATAGTACATGGTACATTTTTTTGGTTTCAATCCTTATGAGAATGTCACTTAAATATGTTGTTTTTCTCTCTTGTCTCCTCTCTTTTCTGTTCAATTTACTCTTTCCTCCAATGTGATGTTGCTGATCTTTTACTTTCCAAATTTATAATCATCATCATCATCATCATCATCATTACTGCCTCCCTAATCATCTATATGTCATTATTCTTCATTGTCTTAATGCATCACATCTAACAACAAATGCCTTTTCTCTTCTTCTTGTATTTTGTTCTACCTTGTCCCACAATCCTTTGCTCATTGGTTTCCCCTTATTTTACCTGTGTATATTTTCATCAACGTTTTTACCACATCATCATCATCATCATCATCATCATTATCCCTTGGTCACCCTTCCCTTGACCTTGCTTGAACTCGTCTCCCCTCCTCCTTCCCTCCCTCCCTCCCTCTGTTTTGCAGAGCACCTGTGACACACTCCGGAGTCACTCGGACAGTCTCGGATTCACGCCGAACATGTTACCTCGTCACCCGACTCTAGGCAACTTCGAGGAGTTTGCTTGTTGACAACACTGAGTTAGGGTTGGTGGGTGGGGTTGCACACTTGGGGACTTGACAGCAAACTGTGAATTTATGTATTTACCAGAAAAAGGGGGGGTTTGACTGTAGACCTCAGACACACATATTATATTAGAGTTTATCATTGCCTGAATAGAAATAGAATACTATCATCAGAGGGGGGAAAAAAGAAAACCACTTCCAAAACAGAACTCAGGTTTAACTGCCATGTTGAAACATCAGCATTAATTTATTCATGTTCCATCTGTGCGCGTGTTTCCATCTTCCACGGTCTCTTGAAAATATTCAGTCATCACAGAATAAAGTGTCCAGAGATGATTTGCGGCCTGTGTTGAGACGACTTGCTGTTGTGCTACTTTTATTTCCTGTACATTAATCAAAAAATAGTCACAGGTTATAAATGTGAATAGGTATTTGTAGCTTTGCAGTTTCCTACCACTGTTACATCTCCTTCATCTCCGACCAACGCTGTACTTGAGCTACCGTACATTAGTCGGCAGTTAGGAGAGGAGAACTGAATGTTGGAGACAGGAGCTGCTCACACCTGGAGCCAAACGTGGGACTAGTGATAAATGTTGCCTTTTGCTCTTTTGAGGCCCACCGTTGCCTCGTTGATACTAAAACTGTGCTTTCTCAGTTTAAAACACAGAAAGAACTTTATTATTTTGTAGAAATGCAAATGTGTTCAGTTGTACTTCTCATGGACACTGAGGTGCGGAGGCTGAAGAACAGGTGGTTTTTGTTGAATATACTGGCTATTTACATGACGTGTAGAACCCAGTGTGGAGGGACGGAAGTGGTCGGTTGAGTCTTTTTATGACTGACTTTTTTCATTTGTCCCATTTTTGATGGGATTATTATTATTGGAATTATTACAGATCAGTCGTTGAATCATCAGACCAAAAACAGCGGGGATTTCTTCTGCCTCTCTTGTACTTCTGGTTCCTCCGTATCGTGTCTTAACGGTGTTCATCAGCACAATGATAGTAATCTATTCTCTATAAAACACGAGTGAAGTTTAGGTCTGTCTGTGACGTTCCTACGCTTGACGAAAATTTGTAAATAAACGTAACTTAATGCCATAGATAATAGTATAAAAGTCTATATATATATATATAATCAAATAACGTTTTTTTTCTGGTGATTATTATATTAACACATGACTGGAAGCTGGAGACTTATTATATACTGTACATGTGAATTGCCTCAAAACATGGAAACCTCAGCAGCGTTCAGTTTAGTTGATTCTCAGCAGAAAGACATTGTACAATTTCCCTCATTGTATCCTATTATTGATATTATTATTAATATTATTATTAATATCATTATTACTGCAGAACATGTAATTAGTCACAAATACAGTTTGTGATGTATCAATGATCAAGTATAATAAACTATATTTACCCATCTTACTCATGTACTCACAGCGCTCCTTCTTATCCTTGTGTCAGTCTACTTTCTCTGGGTGAATATCCCTTCACCTTCGCTGATACACGCATCCATGTACTATAAATACTCCATTCTTTTTTAATGAAAAAACAAACAAAACAAAGCGAAACCTTCAAATATAATGCCGAAGCCGTGAGCTATGTTTGCATCTTTGTAGTTTATAACTCTGTTGTCTGTGTATTAGATGACTGTTGACGTGAAGCACAAACCTTTGGAGATCAGCCATCACTTGAAAGCCAATGACTGGGCCGGCGTCTCATGTCTGTGACTACCTTGTGTTAAAAGTTTAAACTGCTCACACTGTTAAACCTGGCGCGCCTGCCGCTCCAGCATTATCAGGAACACCAGGGTCAGACAACACATGTTGAAGAGACTTTGTCCTGGAGGAAATGTTAACACTTTCAGGAAACAGGAAGTGAAACTAGTTGGTGTTGTCATGAGCAATAAGTGCACTAAATCAGATATAAGTGTTACCTGAGTACAAATATCTGGGATCACTACTCTGGAGTGAAGGAAAAAAAAGTGTTGTATGACATAGAACAGTGTGTTTGTCTTTGGCCACCCCTGTTTTTTTAGGTTTTATTCATAATGTGCACATAAAACCAAACATCACTTGCATAGAATTTGGTAATCAACAAAAATAGGTGTTACTATTATATATTTTTTTTTATTGACATGGAATTTCCTTGTGTGAGTCTTGTTTGTGGTGGAAAAACACTTGAACAAAAAAGAAATGACCCCAGTCATAGTGCAGTTTGTTAAATGCCATAAGAATTGTAAAAACTGACGACAGTCTTTACCCCACGTCAGAGAACAGGAGTGCGTACGAGAACCAGTGGTGAACTGTTTTAGACCTGAATTTACTGCATATCTATAACCAAGTACTACAAGGTGTTAGTTACTGTTACTATACTGTACAGAGATTTTAATTATTTCCTTTTTACTCTTAATAAATACACCACAGCACATCATTCATTTTCTTGCTGCATGACCACTGTGTATCCCCATCATCACTGGGTCTTTTTATGTGATTTCCAACATGCGGTTTATTTGAATTGTCTAAACTGTACTTCTGGAGCCAGATGAACCAATGCAGCGTTCTCTATAACCTGTTGTGCATCGTTCTTACCTGAAAATCCAGGCCTGGTTTTTCAACCAACACTCACTTAATGAGAAACTGTAACACATGAGGATAACTGAACTGAACCTCATTCATTTTTACAGAAACTAAAAAAAAAACAACTAATATTTGGATGTGCCTTTAAGACTGGTTCTTACTGGTACCACTGAAATTTGCATGCACTCCCACCAGTGGGAATCTGGAGTTGCTTCATCTGCCTCCACATGCTGTGTGTGCATTTTACTGTAGATAATGTGATTTTAAATCTGAACTGTACATTAAACGGTCAATACAAACGTGTAACCTAGTCTCCAAGAAAGAGCTTGTGGAAGTGTAGTCTAAGTGACGGTGTGAGTGACAGGAGCTATGATTAGAACTTAGTTTCCCCTGACATAAGGTCTGACTTTGTCTGTGAGCTCCTCGGTGTTTGGACGTGGCTCAGATTACGGTGACAGCGAGTTCTGCCTTTGTAACAGTGAGAATAATTTAATAAAATTAGTATTTAAAATCAGATGTGTGGTTTTCAATCTATGAGATTTATATCTCTTGTCTGTACTCGGGCGCCCTCTAGTGCTATGGGGGATTTTCTTTAAACTGCTTGTTCAACATAGTGACGGAGGTGAAACTGTAGCATATGGTACTTAATAGTTCTTAGGAGTAAGTGCGTGACATCTCTGTATTCTGTTGTTTACTGTGGTACTCAGAGGGCTGGATATTTTTTTAGTTGACATGTGGTGTAAAACCTTTGCGAATCATTGGTTTCATTTGTTTTCTTCAGAATTCTCTGGTCAGGAATAATCATAAATCAAACAGATATTTGTGTCAACTTTACGGAAAACAGAGCTTTTACGAATTGGCTGCAATGCACAAAAGAACAGCTGACAGTATGTTTTCATCTAAGACAGCAAAGGTACTAGCAAAGTGCAAACGCCACTCTGCGTTTTAAACCTAATTTTATGCTGTACAAAAGTAAATCTACAGCACTTTGAAACATCCTGCTGTAGGGAGATAATAAAGAAGTAAATGCAGATGATGTAATAATCTTTTTTATTATTATTTCTATTATTGAATCAACACAAACCATTAAGATTTTTAATCCTAAAACTTCTGGAAAGTACTATAGACCTGGAATACTCTGTGACCGTTTGATTGAATGTGCACCAAATTATGTTGTGCAACAATGAAACAAAAGCAAAAAAGAGCAGACATTCCATCATCAATAAATACATGCATCCAGCAAAGTAAATCTAGTTTATAAAGCGTTGAGGTTTTTAGAAGCACTGTAAAAATGTGAAGTAAAATAACACTGCGAACAGCAAAACTCTGTACAAACATCACCTGGAAAAAAAAAATTCAAATTATTACCACATTACCTGCCACTGTTTTAATACCAGTAATGACACTGCTACAAATGTGCTTAAAAAAAGCCTATAAATGTGAAAATGTGTCCAAAATAATAATAATAATTAATACACTCGTTACAAATGGTCCACTGTTCATCACCTTAAACATTGGCCCATTTATTAGAAACCAGGTATAATCCTGGCTGTCAGTCTCAATAATATTGATGATGAAACAATTCAAATAAAAATAAAAACAAAGTGCACAAAATAGGAGATATAAAGAAAAGTTATAAATTAGATTCACATGTGACATAATGTTGCGGTGTGAAACAGGAGACAGAATTATGAAGTGTCTTCAGGTGTCATTTTAGTCTATGTAATTAAACAAGTAGGTTGCAATATAACGATTGAATTCCCCGGGTGTGTGCCTGTGTGTGTGTGGTACGTATGGGGGGATTATTTTGCCATCAATCCTTTGTGTTAATAACAGAGAAAATACAATCATTTTGAGCTGTGTTTCCTCAAGAGCATTAAAAACACTAAAGAATTAACAAATGGAAAAAATTATTATAAAAGATAAAAGCTCCAAACATTTACACTGTCGAAATGAGAAAAAGGGAAAAATTCAAACGAAAGAAATCCCCAATGTAGAATTGCAATCTCTTCTGCGATTGACATGATTTTATTTATTTTTTTAAATAGTGACGTTTTAACTTTGGCTGTCCCTGGGAGCTCTCTTTTGTTTATATTTACATAAACTTGCAGTCTTTGTCAGAGCCAGGAGTACAAATGTCAGGTTTGAAAGCATCTAATATAATTAATTTTCTTTCTGCATGCACGCTGTGTGAGGAGAATGTTGCAGTAATCTCCCAACAATTTGAATTTGCTTTGTCTAAAGAATGTCTCTACTGCTGTTGGCCTTTAGGAGGCCTCGCCAATTAGGCTACAGTTTCCAATGGCAGCAAACAGGCCGTGAAGCTCTGCAAGGTCCAATAACAAAAGCTATTATAATAACAGGGCTCTTTGAGTAACTGTAGCTGCTTGTACTAAAATGTTAAAGGTAGTGTAGGCTGTATATAAAACATGGGCACAGCCATCATGCTGCCCTTCTCATGTTCAAAACGTAATTACCTTTACTGACATAGACTTCATTTAACAACTGACATCATTAACTTCCCAGAAATACAATTACTGAGATTTTTACTTGAGTTTAATTGAGACAAGGATCTCAAGCTGAGTCGCCCCCTGGTGGTTTCCTGTTACTTGTAGGGTTTTATTTTTGCAACCAGATGGTGTCTACTTTCCTGTTTACAGTCTGTGAATGTTAACTGATAACATCAATTAAAAAAAAAAATTCTTGCAGTAAATGAAAAGATTTTTCTTCTAAAACCAAATGTAACGCAGCACACAGCTCACCTTCAGTGCTTACTAACCTGGAGGTGTGTGTTTTAAATTAATTTATCTTAACATTTCAAAGAACCTAAAAGCTTGCAGAGTTTCAAGAGACTCTGCTTCACATTGAGGCACAACAGAATGACTTGCAGGGAAATGTTTGAAAATGACAGAAGATTGATTCTTCAGGCTGAGTTTCAACAGGCGACAATTGGGAGCATTTAGGGTGGGCAGAAATCGGCAAAGTAAGGGTGCTGCAAGGCCTCCTCTGCAGAGATCCTCTGGACCGGGTTACATTTCAACAGGTTCTGGGTTTGAGCAGAGGAGACAATTAATCATGAGCAAGGGTAGGATATTTTTTTCTTTATCCAGGAATAACTATTTGTTGCTAAGGAATTGTAAAAAACTAACCAAATGTTTTAAAATGTGCCTTGGTAGTTTTTAGAATTTAGACGATATTGTGAAATAGACCAGCAGTATGAGAGGAAATTTACCTGGAGTAGATCCCGTCCTGTGCTACTTAGTTTGGGAACCACGTTCACCAGTGATGTGGTGGCTGGATACATGGGATATGGCTTCAGATGGAAAAAACAGTGAAGAAAGTTCAGTTGGAGACTTCAACTGTAAAAAATGATCTAATGTCAGCTAAGAACCAGTGAAAAAAATATGGATTACTTACCTTATAATCAGGGAGTTTAGTCATCGTTTGCCACTGTTCTTCTGTAGGTGTACCCAACAATGTTCCAGGTGGTTAAGGAAACGTTTTTTATGTTTAAGACTGTGTTCAAAACAATCATTCATGTGCATCTGTGGTCACACAGTCCTACACACTGAACGGTATGTGACTAGGACCCTTGTTGTAGTGAGATAGTTATAAAAAGATATCTGAAAATTCTTTTCAGCTGGTCGTCAACATCATTTCCGGGAAATAAAGGCCTCCCAGCATTAGCCAACTCTGAAAGCAGAGAAAACAAAACTATTAGACTTTGTGGTTTAGTTTTGGATTAATATATTAAGTACACAAAGCATTTGAATAGGATTCTCCTTTTTTTTTTAAAGGTACCGTTCCCATGCACATCGATCACTTGATTAGAATTTGCATCAAGGATTTCAGACCCACCTGCAAATATGCATCCAGCTGACCACATGTCGATTGAGGTAGAATAAAGTTTAGCACCGAACAGCACATCTGGAGGTCGATACCATAAGGTAACCACCTACAACACACCACAAAACACAACGTCAATTACAAAAATCTTACCCTTGAATATTGAAAAATGACTAAGAAATGTATTGAAACATCTTAATTGAGGGAATAAAAGCTAGGTTGCCCATTTTTTAGACTTTTTAAAACCAACCTCTGCAGAGTAACACCTCACAGGAATACCAAAGGCTCGAGCCAAGCCAAAGTCTGCAAGCTTCAGCTCCCCATTCTGTACAGAGAAAGACAATGGTCTTTTCAGTCTTGGCAACATCACAGAACCAGTAGAGCATTTCACCCAAATGTTAATCGACTTTCAACTCGTTTTCAAGTCAAAGTCCATGTTCTCCTGAGACACTCACTCTGTTAATGAGTAGATTCTGTGGCTTCAGATCTCTATGAAGAACATTTCGACTGTGACAGAAAGCCAGGCCCTTCAGCAGCTGGTACATGAATGACTGCAGGTTAAGAAAAAGAACAAAATGCAACCAGAAATTACAAAATATTCAAATTTATGGTGTATTTTGTTAGTTTATAATGACATTTGTTCATCAAAATTGATCAACTATCCAGGATGTACGCTTTTCATTTCTAACCTTCACTGTTTCAGGATCTAAATCCCCATTGCAGCTGTCAAAATACTTTTTCAAATCCTGTAATTGGAAAAAGAAAAAAAATCAGTGAGTTTAATGAATTCTTCAGGAAAATAGGTTTAACGAGATGTTGTCTCACCTGATCACAATATTCAAAAACCAAGGTCAACTTCTTGTCACTGTGCAAAACATCATGTAATCTATAAACGAAAAAAAAAATTAATTATAGTGCCCCCTACTGATGGGGAAAAGACGAAGAAAACAGTGTTGAATAACGTCATTTTTTTTCATGACAATTGAGGAAATCTGAATCTATGGTAGCCTTCAATAGTTGTTAAAATACAAAAGTATTTATTTGAATGTAAATTATGGCAACTCTATATTTAAAAACACGTTTTTAAGACAATGGGCATTAATAACATCTATTTTTTTTTACATTAGAATAAAATGCAGAAATTGGATATTAAAATATGTACTTTTAACTGAGTTATCACTAACCTGACTATGTTTTTATGCTTCAGTTCTTTCAGGAGGCAGATTTCTCTCAGGGCTGAGCTGGGCACCCCCTAAAACAAATGACAACCACTGGCATTAACAACAGCCTCCTCTTTTCCCTGGAAACAGTAAATACCGTTTCTGTTTTTGGAATATACCTCGTCGTCATCGTCCAGCCTCACCCTCTTTAAAGCCACTATCTCATGGGTTTCTCTGTTTTTAGCTTTAAAAACTGTTCCATAAGTGCCTACAGGAAAGAGAGAAAAAAAATCCCAGTCAGTGCATCGATGAATGAAATGGTGCTAACGTTAGCTTGGTAAACAAGAAATTGCTAGTATTGGAAACGACTAACGTCAGATATGTCAATGCCTGTCAGTTATGTGCATGTACACGTGATAATGAAAACACTGTTATATACACGTAAAGCGCTGAATAGGTATACATGCAAATAAGTAGATTTTAATCGTCCTAGCGTTAGCCTATCTTGTAAGTCCAGATAGCTGCGATGGCAAACCTAGCTCGCTAATGTTTACTCTGCAAAAAAATAACAGAATCTTACCCTCTCCAATTTTTTCAAGCTTTTCATATTTCTGCATGTTTTATCACAAAGCCAGCCCTAGGCCAGATTTCAAACTGACGGCTAACTGTAAGCCTCAGACAGGGGTTAGTGATGAACCGATAACCAGCGTTAGCTCAAAGCTATACCACAGCTCCTGCTTGGTTAGCAGCAGTAGGTTTGTGTTTGACGACATCTTGTGGCCAAAACAGAGACTGTGAGAATATTAAACGCTACAAAACATAGTTAAAAAAATAACAGTTTACAATAAAAAATTGGTTTTATGAGTCATGCAAAAGGTAATGCAGTCCACTAATTAAAACAGACTTTAATTATTTCACAGTACATTAAAAGCATTTCATTCTATACAAAATAACATACAACACTATTATCTCATCTTTAAGACAGTGGAAGTGCCACAGGCTGATTCTGTTAGACTTGATTTTTTTAGTTTGTAAAATGAGTCCCAAAAGTTGACATGAAACTGATAGATTTAGAGCAGCTTTATACAAATCATTATAATCCCGTTTCATTATTAATCTTGGATCTACAAAAACAGTGTTTTGCGATGTTCATTTCTGTCCCTCGGCTCGTTGCCTGCGGATCAGATCGAAGTAAAGTCCTCCTTTGGTCAGCAATTCAGAGTGAGTCCCAGCCTATAAAGCAGAGTAAGAAGATATAGTTAAAAAGCATAAATTAATCCATATAAATTACTCAGACTCTCATGTCTCTCCAGTGCTCCAGTTATTTTACAATATGCTCTAATAAATTAATAAGGAAGTAAAGGGTTCTCGGTTTTCCTTTATTCTCCCTCTGATACTTCACCTCCACAATCCGACCATTGCTCATGACGCATATAAGATCTGCTGCCTGAATGGTGCTCAGTCGGTGGGCGATGATGAGCACAGTGCGACCCCTTGTGGCTCTATCAAGAGCTTCTTGAACAACACGCTCAGATTCTGCATCCAACGCACTGGTGGCTTCATCCAGTACCAGGATGCTGGGGTTCTTGATTAGGGCGCGGGCAATTGCAATGCGCTGCTTCTGGCCACCAGATAGTGTCACCCCTCGCTCACCTGAAATTGTTAGTTTTTATTATTACACAATGTATTTTACATCTGCTGTTGTGTCTTTGCAGTATTAGGTGTTTAAATGAGAGCACTTACCAACCACAGTGTTATAACCATTTGGGAAGCTGGTGATGAAGCGATGAGCATTGGCTTGTTTGGCTGCATCAATCACCTCAGCATCTGTGGCATCAGGTTTCCCAAAGCGGATGTTATCCATGACAGATGACGCAAACAAAACAGGCTCCTGTGCAAAGAAATAGAAGAGAAGACAGTGAGGAAATTAATTATTGCTGCCACAGCTACATAAATGGGGCAGATGCAGAACAGAAACAATACATTTGATAAATATGTCTATTTCTTTCTCTACCTGGTTTATAAATCCAATGACTTGACCTCTAAGCCACGTGAGGTCCAGTGTTCGGATGTCCAGTCCATCCAGCATGATTACACCACCAGTTGGGTCATAGAACCGCTCCAGCAAAGATGCCACGGTAGACTTTCCTGAAATAAAAATACAGTGATAGTTGACATTAAGCTTGGACATGAGTTTTTGGACATGAAACTGTTGTAGAATGACATTACCTCCTCCAGACTCTCCAACAATGGCAATAGTTTTACATGGAGGTAGAGTAAGGTTAAACTTGTTCAGAATCTGATGGCCAGGTCTTGTTGGGTAACTGTAAACATTTGATAGAAGTTTAAAAAAAACAATAATCGTTATGGTCTGCCTTTTAAATGTCATAATTTCTGCACATGACTTTGAATTTAGGTAGTGTCAGTGCTCAAACCTGAATGAAATGTCCATGAAGTCCACTCTGCCCATCAGAGAATTGTAAGGTATACATCCTCCACCAGACGGTGGGATGCTTGGTTTCAAATCTAGGTATTCAAAAACCCGGGCACCAGCACTAAGTCCTCTTACAATCTACAGCAAAGACATTTAGAGTTTATGGCATTATTTGAAACTTTTAGATTTCAAGAAATGTATAATTGTATACCATATATAAGCTTTGTATCACCTGTCCAAAAAGGATGGAGATACTGGCCATGGACCTTCAGCAACAGAAAACCACATATCATTAATACCTGGGCAGATTAATTAGTTAGTTAATACATAATTTATTGTTTTCAAGAGCATTTGTTCAGTGCCAAAATGTTAATGTGTGTTTGACCTTTGAACAGTCTGAGAGGCAACCAGGAAAGACATCAGGTCTCCAGGAGACATCTCATTTCTGGAAATTAAAGAGCCTCCAGCAAAAATTGTTCCAAGCACGATGCCTGATATAAGGTCAAACAATGCTCAACATTACAATGTCTGTGACAGAATCAATCTACTTTATTATGGATTCAACGATTAATATTAGCAGCACGCTCACAGTTTAGGGCTATGTTTGACAGTCCCTGGAAAAATGCTATTCCAGCACCAAGATTTTCATTCATGTCTCTGGATTTGTCCACCTCATGTGCATACAACCTGGAAAAAAATTGGAATTACATGTATTCAAAAAAAAAAGTCCTCAAATAATTAGTGGACATAATTCTATTTGCACTCACTCAAGCTCACGCTCCTCCATGGCAAAGGCTTTCACTGTCCGCACATTGCCAAGAGCCTCGTCTGCCACTCCTGTTGCTTTTGCCACCTTCAGTTTAACAGGTCCAGGGTGTAACAGTTGAAAGGTTTTATTGCCAGGAATTGATTACACTCCCCATAGTTATGTTCAGATCACATATACATAATTGCTTCAAAAGGCGCCAGTGATCAATATTCATTTACACCTAATGGTGAGATGGCAAAATTCCACAAACAGATGACTCCTTCAATCAAGACTACCACTCCCTGTGGCAGTAAAACTTTTTCTGAATTTACCTGTTCTTGAGCCAAGCGGGATAGCCTGCGCAGGAATGTTCCAATAAGAGCTCCAGCTCCCACTAAACAGGGGAGGACGACTACCGTCAAACCTGTGAGTTTAGGAGACATGATGTAAAGGGAAACGAAACATCCAACTGTCTGCGTAATACTCCGTAGACCCTGTTGAAATATGCAAGAAAAGGTACAAAAGATAAATGAAGGCATTACAATAAACACACATACATAGTATTAATCATTTTACAACTCTAACGCCGACTTCTACCTGAGAAATAACCAACTTGAATGAAGATTTGAACTCTTGAATGTCTGCTGTCAAACGATTCACCACCTGTCCAGTTTTATTAGCATCATAGAAAGCCACATCCTGTCTGGATTTAATGGAGAGCAATTGTTTTTTATTTTAAAAAAGACACTTTTTTCTATTTGAAAGGCCATCAGTTAATGTATCAAATCCTGGTTTTTGCAATGTGTACCTTAGCAAAGAGGAAAAGAGGGCCTTCCTCATGTCTGCTGCCACTCTCTCCCCCAGCCGAGAAAGCAGGATGATGTAGCCAGTTGTCAGTAGGCCCTTAACAGCGAAAGGAATAATTAAATAATTTAATAATAATAATAATAATAATAATAATAATAATAATAATAATAATAATAATAATAATAATAATAATAATAATAATAAATGTTGCATACAATGCATACAAAATGTGCATCAAAACAATATACATATATATTACTTCTATGCTAATTAGTTGATTATATATTACTATGCAACACTGCTGTAGAACACCAACAGATTTCTTACTTGAATACCATACAGTCCAAGTAGTTTCAGAGCAGGAATCCGAATCTCATGGACATAACTCCCAGTATTTTCCCTCAGATATCGGGCCACAACATTCACCAGATCCCCGAGCATTAGAGGGATTTGAATATTCAAGATGGCTGCAGCAAAAGCCAGCTATAAGAGTAATACTTAGTTTATTAAGTAAGAATGAGAAATTGATCCTTACAAACAATGGTAATACATGTGATTGGCCAGGCTTACCACAACAGCTCCAATAAGAGCGAGGAGCTGAGGTCGGACAAATTGCCACAGGATATGCCATTTAAACTCGGGCACAGTCTGTTGGTCTGCATCCACCACCAGCTCATTGTTATTCACATCGGCCTCACAACAAGCCACATGGCAGAACAGTCGCGCAGACACAGTCAGTGCAGCTGGTCCCACAAGGAACTTCAGAGAAACTCTCTGTGAGTTTGATGTGCGTCTGGCTAACTGGCCAATTGCTCTCTGAGTGACGCGCCATATCAGAGCAGTAGGTTTACCACCCTGTTGTGATGAGTAGTATCTACTAGATTTTGGTGAGGTATACCATCTAAATGACAAAAAACATATTCATTAGAACTGTACATGCATAACTGCTTGTCATTGGTTTGTACTGACTTTGCTCTCGGGAGCACAGTCCCATCTGATATCAAGTACAGCTGGTATTTATGAGACGTGGCAGTGAGATCTGGGAAAATAACCTAGACATTAGTGATACCACACTTCTGAAATGTTGATGTTAATGATTTGAATGATAATAGCATTTTAGTTTTACAGTACTAGGTTCATAAACATCATATGTCACATATATAATACTATATTCAAATGAGCACACATTTAGTCTTATATCAACCAGTATTAAACAATTTTATTTAAATAATATTTTCTTACTGTAAATTCCTCCATAACTTTTAGCCTGTATTAAATGTATCTAAAGCCCTCCTGCAGTCGTTGCAACAGCATAAAATATATAGTTAAACATAAATTTAAGATTTACCAAAGGATTGGGGAATGCTAAAATTGCTCTGTGACTTAAATTGGGTTGATTGGATCCTGTGTTATAAACACGTTGTCAGATGATCACTGCCGATCATACTGCCTTACCGTGACAGCTTCCAGATGTCTGTTGGTTTACTGCACCGTTGGTTTACCGACAAATACCGAAATGGTGCAGCGATGCTTGCTTTACTACAAATTATCTGAAGCATGATACGTGCTTTCTTCAGAAACAGTATAACCTGGTTGTGTCAAATAATGGTTAAACTGTGCAGTAATCCACGGGTAACCTGCGGGCTGCCATATTAATTTCGACCCAGAATGCATTTCTGTGTTTACTTTGCTGAGCAGCTTCTTTCAAACACTGGATATTCTTATTATTTATTTTAGACTTATTCTCATGAACTAAAATAATTATTTTTTGACATTTTGCCATAAAAACGAGTGTCGTAAAATAAAAGATAAATACGTTTATTTATCATTTCCTGAACATCATTTCCTGAGCGGAAATGATGCCTTGTGCTACATTCAAGTACAGTTTTCTAAAGCAGACACTTTTCATATACCAGCGAAAAAGACGATTAATTAGCAGATCTGTAAACTGTATGTTATTATATACATAGAATATGTGAATTTTGCAAAATTTAAGAAATTATATTTCAAACGAACGATATTTAAGATGGTAAATAAGATTGCAAATGAGATAAAAGGACGATCAACCTATGACTTCATCAGCAGCTATACATATTTGTGTGCTGACAGAGCAAAATATATATTTTTGTAACTACTGAAATTCCCGCAGAGAAACCTATACCGCTGCTGCAGATCGACTCCATACAAATGTTGAGTCTGTTCTCCCCTTTTCTTTTTGGCAAACATTGAATGCAGCATTACACCCCAAGTGACGTCAATGGCGTTTTGTTGACATTAGTTTGTGAAAGACAAAAACGGTGGCGACACGCACTCTGGACTGTATATTTTTGGAAACGAATTGACCGCGAACCCGAATCAGGCTGAGGAATGGAGTGTCATGATAGAACATAATCGCGCGTCTACATGAAACACGCCACGGTCAAGGCTGTAGCGAATTAAAAGAAACAAGAGGAGCAGCGATAACAAATGACGTGCAAACCTGGGAACAAAACAAACCGTTGTCAGTCACCCTGACTACACGATGTGGCTGAATCATGCAAGCTAGCAAGCTATCATGCTCGTAGATGTTGTGGTCAGATTGTGTATCACGCGTTCGCTCCTTACCCACACAACAAGCTACCTTTTTGATTTTTAACCACACCACTGTTTTTCAGTTGGCGTCATTGGAGTGTTACACAACTGCTGTTCGCCAGGCAAGCAACATAGCAAGCTAATGTTAGCCTAACGTTAGCGTCACAACCAGAGCGTGTCATCCTGGTAGCTACATCATGCATAGCTGATGTATCGAGGCTGCATTGGTTACATGTGCAGTGTGTTTACTATAAGCATTTAATTAATTAAGTGAATATAAGAATGTAAAGCAAAGATGGCTAATTTGGAAGCTTATCGGGAGTACCAGAGGATTGAGGACTTTGAGGAGGACTCGTCACCAGGAGAGGAAGATTTACTGCTACATGTGCCTGAAGGCCTAAAAGGTAAGTTATGTTGTTTTCAAAAGAAACAACACAGAGACTTTTACCACTGTCAGTGTTGTGTTCATTAAAATATTGCTTGTTTATTAAATAGACATGGTTCTACCCTAATGATGAGTCGTTCTTGTTGTCATTGAGTGTTTTTTGTTTTCTTTTACAGATTCATGGCACCATGTAAAGAACCTGGACAATTTCTTCACAAGAATATCCTTTTATAATAATCACGGAGTAGTTAAATAACAGGATTAGGGAAGATTGCAGATCTGTATGCCACTAGCATCATGTCATGCTGACTCATGCTCATGATCTTGCAGTGTAAACATCATAATCAGACTGTTTGAAATGAAATTGAAATTTGATATTTATCACCTAGCAGTGAAAACCTTTTTTTTTATAGTATTTTGAAAGACATCAATGTTATTTTTGTAAAGGTATAAATATGAAAACATGTTACTTCTAATATATTTCCTCTTAAAAATGTGTCTTCAGTTATTTTAACATTAACAGTTTACAGTATGTCTTTTTGTGGAAGTTTACATTAAATATTTGTAGTTCTTTTCAATTCACCTATTTTGCTTAACCCTTCTCTCCACGTTTATCATTTTCATCAAAAGAATGGCTTCGCTTGTATGATGTTGTCCGAGTTCTTCGAACTTGTGTAAGTTTCAGGAAAAACAGTCTTACAGTTTAAGGCACAACAATAACACATTTTGACATTTCAATTAAACACTCTAGCTCAAGGTTGACTGATGGTATGATAGTGCTGGTGGTTTTTATCAGTGTTTTTATTACAAGACAAACACTTTCTGTCATAATTCATTATATGTTTGAGTTTTAGGAGGGGCTTTGGGCTCAGACTCACAAAGAGTAATCACAAAGAGACTGGAAGGTTTTGACACTAAGTGCTGTGTGAATTCTTTTAGTTTTTGTTTCCCATTGCTAAGCATTGATGACACTTCTGCTACTGAGTTTTTATACAAAACACATGGCATGTTTGATGTAACCAAGTTACAGGGCTGTAGACAGATGATCTGCTCTGGCAACCCCTGAAGCAAAGTTGCTCAATGGTAGAGATGCCGTATGTTTATTTCTTCCTCTAATTTATATTTCATCTGTGGTTCAGGGTCACATGGAATATTAATGAGATAAATGTCCTCACTTGTAACAAATCCACATCCCAGATGCCACATTAGCAAGATTGGTTACTTGCGAATGGTTGTGCTTACCAAACTTTACATTGAGGTGTCAGTACGTAGAAGAGGTTTAAATACAGTCTCTTATACACTTTTGTTGCCACTCTTGTATCTGTGTTGCATCTGTTTCATTGAGTTTTAATCTTGTAAATATTGGGTTCTGGCCGATCGTCACATTGGCCTTTTAAATGGAACCACATTAACCATTAGCTGCTGAAAATCTGGCCGGAGACCTCAGCCTGTCAGGGATCTGTCAACAATCTGGCCCACTTTAATTCACTGGTTCTGTTCAGTGTTACATATTGTAATTGGATTATATCTGAAGCAGATGTTTTGTGTTCTTATCTCTTCCAAACAGCCAGTTTTTGTTTGTCGTTACATTCACAACATTTCTGGTCAACTGTGTGGAGTATGATGTCCTGTTTGCCAATCGAGCGGTCAACCACACTGAGTCAGGCCAGAATCCTCTGGACAGGAACAAAGTCACTCTCCCAGATGCTATTCTACCTAGTCAACAGTGTACCCAAAGGTAAAGATTTGTCTCTCTTTCTCTGTTTCTCTGCTTGTCTGTACAAGACAAGCAGACATATCATACATATATATCTCTGCTTGTCTGTACAAGACAAGTAGAGAAACCATACATATATATCACATATATATATATATGTGTGTATATATATAGTAAAAAGCTACATATTTAAGGTTTTGTCAGTTTCGAGACCAATCAACATTTTTTTTTACAAAGTAATGTGTGTTTCAAGTGATAGAATTATTTATATTTTATCACTTATTATTATTATTAAACTAGGCATTTTGACAGTGAATTGTAGAACATGTTGTTTGCAAACATATAGTATTTTGTCTACAGTCACAGATTAAATAATTGTTAAATTTCACATTCTAGTTATTAAAGTAATAGACTAAGCTTGGATTTTGTTGTATGAAACATTAATAGATCACTGTTGTTCCCAGGTTAAGACTATATCCTAGTTTTTATGCTAGTGTTTATCTGTTTACAAGTCAGTTTAGTAGTTAGTTCAAACTTGCTGACTTTATTTTGCACCATTGCTACAAGGTATTTTTGTTCTGCCTTCAGACTAGCTTCAGGGGAACACAGCTTTGTAATTGATAGCTTCAGTGGTGTAAACTTGCCGGCTGAGACACTGACAAATTGACTGGGCCTGCAGGGTGACAACCACATGACACTCCAATCTCAAGCTGACACAGACCACCCTGTCCTTATTTTGGGTTATTTTTTTCCTCTGTTTGACTCCTGTCCAGGACCTCTAAAATGTGTTTTGTTGCATATTCTGATTGTGACTCACACATCTTTTATATCAACATTATTCAACTGCTTGGAATTCTAATTTGGGAACAGCTTGTCCCACAGCTTGGAACACCTCTGTCCTCATCATGGCTCAGCTCTTATTTCCACTTTAAACCAGATACTAGCTAAGTGAACTTTGCATTTGTTTTTGCCTTTATATATTTGTTTATTACCTTTATATTGCTGCAGCACAGTCATTTCTTCAACCCACCATTGCTCGGGTTATAGCTGTATTCTGTGGTTGTTTGTATGTTGCTGATTCTCAACGTAGCCCCTGTTTTGATACATTATACTGAGGACCTTCCTTAATTAAAGAGTGAGGTGAGAAGATCACTTCAACTAGAACCAGTAAACAGGCTTGGTATCAGTTAAATAAATTACAACACACAAAGAGATTTACAGGTTTTTCCTATTTTTGCTACTTGACACAGCACCTTGTTCACATCCCTGTTTTTGTCTCTTTTATTACTCAGGATTCAAGAGAACAGTTGGAATATATTTCTTCTCATCATGGCGGCGATCTTCTGGATTTACCGACTTGTTAAAGTAATTTGCAATGTTCTAAGCTTTTGGGAGATTAGGCAGTTCTACATAAAAGCACTGAAAATCAGGATGGTAAGTGCTGGGCAAAAGCAGGAGCTGTCATTGCTTAAATGTATCTTGTTGCAGTCGTTCATTGTGTTGTTTGTATGTCTTTGTCTCAGGATGAACTATGCAACTTCACATGGCAGGAAGTCCAAGACCGGCTCATCAGCTTGCAACGAGAACAGCAGATGTGCATACACAAAAAAGAGCTCACAGAACTTGATATCTACCACCGCATCCTGCGTTTCAAAAACTACATGGTGGCAATGATTAACAAATCGCTGCTGCCAGTGGAGCTGCAGCTTCCCCTGCTGGGCAATGTGGTGTTCCTCACCCAAGGCCTAAAATATAACTTTGAGCTCATCCTTTTCTGGGGACCGGGCTCTCTGTTTCAAAACAAGTGGAACTTGCACCCCAAGTACAAGCGTAATGGAAACCGCTTAGAGCTGGCTCAGCAGCTCAGTCGAGTCATCCTGCTCATGGGTTTGGCTAATTTGCTGCTGTGCCCCTTCATCCTGGTTTGGCAAGTGCTGTACGCGTTCTTCAGCTACACAGAGGTGATCCGCAGAGAACCTGGAAACCTCGGTGCTCGACGCTGGTCTCTGTACGGTCGACTGTATTTGCGACACTTCAATGAACTGGATCACGAGCTGCACGGACGTTTAGGTCGTGCTTACAAACCCACTTCCAAATACATGAACTCCTTCACATCACCACTACTGACTGTGCTTGCAAAGAACGTAGCTTTCTTCTCAGGCTCAGTGTTGGCAGTTCTTATTGCGCTGACAGTCTATGACGAGGATGTTCTGACGGTTCAACACATCCTCACTGCCATCACTGTGTTGGGGGTGGTTATAACCATCACCAGGTGAGTTTTCACAGCCAGAGATATTTTTCACTTTCTGTAGGTGAAAAATATCTCTGGCTGATTTTGTTCAGTATTGTAAGTGTTTTGTATATTGTAAGTTCTGGTGTGATTTTGTGTTTGTTGCTGCAACCTATAGGCTTTACATTCCAGTCTATTTTGTTTGCTAATGCTAAGTAAATCATAATATAATTTAGTTTTTTGGTTGATGTTTGATACAGAGTATCACACACAATAGAAGCAGTTGTACTGTGTTTATATGTTTTAAATGGTTTATACTTACCCAGGTCCTTCATCCCAGATGAACATATGGTGTGGTGTCCAGAACAGCTGCTTCAGTGCATGCTTGCACATATTCACTACATGCCTGACCACTGGAGGGGCCATGCTAACAAGAGTGAGACCCGAGATGAGGTGGCTCAACTGTTCCAGTACAAAGCAGTGAGATGTTTCATCCTTGTGTATCTGAAACTATTTGTGATGCACCCAGTTACTATAAATAATTTGTTAGCATACAGTCAAACCTGGACACTTTAGTGAAGTTGTTTACTAAACATTCTTAAGTCTTTGGAAACCTATGATTTTGTCCCCATCAGGTTTTCATTTTGGAGGAACTGCTCAGCCCAATCGTCACCCCTTTCATCCTCATCTTCCATCTGAGGAACAAATCTTTAGAAATTATTGATTTCTTCAGGAACTTCACAGTAGAAGTGGTTGGAGTTGGAGACATATGTTCCTTTGCGCAGATGGACATCAGGCGCCATGGCAATCCAACAGTAAGTCTTTAACTCTATTGATATGTAACATTCTGTTGTGTTATTGACAAGTCAGTTCTGGAGCTGATTTATCTCCAAACTGTTCCACAGTGGTTGTCAGAGGGTCAGACGGAAGCCTCCGTTTACCAACAGGCAGAAAATGGAAAGACGGAATTGTCTCTCATGCATTTCACAATAAAGAACCCACGTTGGCAGCCGCCACAAGAGAGCTCGGTGTTTATCAGCCATCTGAAGGAAAAGGTACAGCATGACGCTCAGACTGGGCCCTCCACCCAACTGCTGCTCTCTGAGGCGCCTCTCTTCACCTCCCTACAGTCTAATGAGTCTGCCACTGGGGTAAGAACTGAGAGCTAATGATAATGTTGTAAATGCTGATCGATGGACATGTGTTATAAACAGTAATACATTTAAACTGATGATTGGGTCTGATGATGATAAGTAAAGTGTATTCATATTTATTTGAGAAATAATTGCCATGAGTAAGCAGTTTTGGGGTTTTTTTTATTCACAAAACACAAGGTATTCTGTGATCCCTTAAATGTGTGTCAGTTTCACCTTTGACAGCCGCTTGATTAACTTGTTTGGTTGTCTTCAGCCTGAGAATCTTTTGGCGAGTGTTCTGGCCCACCCTGTTCTAACTGCGTCTGGACTACAGGGAGGAGACCATCGCCTCATCCCACCAAATACAGCGGCCTCTGCTGCTGCCAGTGTACTCGCCTCCTTGTCCACCTCTCAGCTTGCATATACCAACCGCGGCCACGTACACAATCTCCTGCCCGCCTCCGTCAACCCTGACAATGCCATGTACCGCAGTGATGGCACCATCATTGACAGGTACTCATTATCTATGTGACTTTACTGCATCATCTAGTGTATAGTAAATAAGTGAATATTGAACACGATGACTGTTTTCAATATGATTAACAGGCATAATTTGGTTTCTTTTCAAGTATGACTCGCAGTGATTCACACGTTCGGAGTAACACGTTGCAGTCGGAGTACAGCTCTGCAGAGATGAGTCTCCATGCCATCTACATGCACGAGGTAAAACTTAAAACCCCATGAGAAAATTACTATTTAAAAATGTTTTTTCTGTGACTTACTACTCCAGAAACCCATGGGTCTTCAGTGTATTGACTGGTGGTACTTGGGCTCCTTCTGGTGTTACAGAGTATGTTATGGATAAGTCATGGAAAAATATTGCTAAAAAATGTGTATGAACCCTGTAATACTGTTACTACTGCTGCTGTATTTTAATGTCGGTCACGCTCCAGGTACTTGGAGAGTTAAGAGATATTTTTGAAGGTTGCGGTGGAAAGGTTTGAGAGCTATTGATCTAGGGGATTTAATAGGGAAAATAGTGGAGTTTTCACAGTTAAGTGAATTCAAATCACTCAATGACAAAGATTTTCATTTGACAGTCTTTTGCTGCTCATTAACATGTGTGTCCCTTCAGCTCCATCTGCAGACTTCACACCCACAGAGAAATCTGGGACAGTGGCAGCATACAGTGCCAATGAGAAACTTACACACAAACACAGGTAAATGGAAAAAGGTTCAAGGTTTTCTTTTTTTGATGATCATAGTTTTGTTACGTACTTTTCAATACTTCTCTTTAAACCAGGATCACTGGTGGTGTAAACCAGGATCAGTTAACAGACTTTTTTTGTACACCTCTTGTCAGTCCTACAGCAGACAGAACTTGGCTCCAACCTTCCCGTAACCACAACTGTCCACCTCGGTGGTTGGCAGGAAGAGGAAGAGGAAGAGGAGAATGAAGATGATCAGGAGATCAACAGCGGGTCTACTCCAAAGCCTGGCACTGGAAGTAGTTGTTGAAGTGCCTTATGTCATAGAGGTATACAGTTGATTTGTTTTATTTTTAAACCTTTTAAAATTGCAAACATTTTCTAATCTTGTCCAGAAACAGCTTTTCATCATAATTTTCCCCCCTTTGTTAATAGTGTTTACACTTTACTTTCTTCAATGAACATTGTGGCCTTAGATGACCTTCATGAAGAATTTAGCATGGACTTTAGATATATCATAAAATAACATGAGATTTGAATAACTACTATATGTGTCAACCTCAACGCTTCATCCTGTGACGGCAGACAGACGTTTGGCATCAGGGAAACCATGTGTCTTCCATCCATTAAATCATCAGCTTGACACGGACCTCGTGCAGAAGACTGCAGCGAACATGTATTTGACGTATGATGTAGTGTATCCATAGCATTCACGTGATGATGAGCGAGCAGTCGTGTTCAGCCTTCATTTATGCACACCAAGTATTTGTGAATCTTAGAAAAAGTTTCACCATTTTCTATTTACAGAATGATGTCTTCATCTGAAAAAAAAAACTAATTTCAGTGTTTTTGGTTTTTTTTGGGTTTTTTTTTTATTTTAAGTTTTACGTCTCGTCTCTGGGTTAACTGTAAATACACATCATTTAGAAGTACATATTTTTCTAACAGATCCATACCTTAAAAAGGAAAAAAAGAGTACTGATGAGTATTGAAATGATAGAGCTGACTATACAATAGCTGTACTACAAAAACAACACGTGTACCTGGTAATAAAATGCAGTGTACTAGGCAAACATATCCTTTCTGATGCTGCTGCTGTGTAATTAGAGGAGTTAGAAATGCAGATTTGTTTTCAGTATTATTATTTTATTTTACTGAGCTACGAAGACACAAACAAACCTAACTTGTTGTCCAGCTACACTTGGCATCACATTTTCAAAGCAGATAAAATGTCAGAGTTGGCTTTCACACCCACAGAACATTACACTTAAAATCCAGCGTTTACAGAAAGAAAAATCTTACCTCTACAGAATCTACATTACACATTTTTACTGTGTTCAGTCACATCATTTATCTCAATTTTGATTTCAATATCAGGTGTAAATGGAAACTTATTTCATATCCTGCTCTATTTATTGCCCCACAAATGTATTTAAATATGTCCCAGAAACATGTATAGGTATCTTTTCTTTCTTTAAGCATATCAGGCATGGTAATATTTTAAGAATTTTTTGCTGCATGCCCCTAAAATTAGAGCATGAGTTGGGTTTTAAGACTTTTGAAACAAGAGCACATTTGTATTTTCTTAAGATTTTTGTGTTTTTAGAGTAAGAGCGATAAAAAGCCATCAGTCTTTATCAGTTTCTATCTTTCAGAGTATTTATGACCTGTTTTCCTCCATGTATTTAATTGATGAATATTTTATTTGTGTTATTTATTTGATTGCTTCTCACAAAGGTTTCACAGAAACTGAAGACGATGATTGAAACAATGTGGTCTACCCCTTTGAAAGAAAGGATTAAAAAATGTATTTTTGATTTTGAAGTGCAAAGTTAACACGGCCGGCTGCATGATGTGTAATGTAATTTAAATTCAATCGACGTAGGGACAGAATCTGCCTAATCCTGCAGTCCGACCAGCTTTATTTTCTCCAAGGTTTACGGCAATAATTTTATCCTTGTTCTTTTGGATTGTATGGACAGGGCAACAGGTGCAGGGCTGAAATCTGATTGTTTCTAGGGTTTTCACAGGACTGAATGATTTTATTTGCTTAATCACAGAGTAGCTGTGGATTAATCAACATTCATTGTGATCTAAATAATCAAATTTGGGATAAATCAACATTCCTAAACTTCTCTCTGTATTGCTTAAATAGAGACAATTAACAGCTAGGTGTAATTGTTTCACACCTTGTTTATTTGTGACTAATTAATATGATCGAATTATTAATTTGGTAAAATGAGCTTGGCGAGGCTGGTCTGACGCAAGCCGAGAGTCTGACCTGAAGTTGAAGCCTCCACAAACTCTGCTTGTAATGGTGAAGGTGGACATAGGTGGCATCAGTCGGGAGGTGTTGGAAAATTCTGATCAATTTCACGAATTAATTAACAGCCCTTGTAAATACATTTAAGGAAAAAAAAAGTTTTTTGCACTGAAATAAAAACACCCACTCACAAAGTGCATCAGTTACATGTGACGCAGGTCCTGTCTGAACTGAGACACTAAATGCGTCTCCATGCTAAAATGACCTCCTCTCTTGTTTGTATATAAGCATGTACATGTAAATCAGCACCTTGCTGCACAGCAGACCATATGGAACCACTGTTTGAACCCACTGAAGGTCGATCTTCCCTGTGGTCAATACAAGTTTGCCCTGTAGGGGATGATTTGTATTTTTGTCACACACTCAAGATGTGCTACACGGATAATGCTCTTTGTTTATTTGTGCTCCATCCCGTTGTGTGTTTTGTTAGGCTGAAAATGTGTGAACAGGGTTGTTGGTTGTTTTTTTTTTTTTTTTTTTGGAAAGTCACTCATTTTTTGTGTTGTTTTCAGCAGTGCCTTAGTATTAAGGATAAGGATTCTCTTTGACAAATTGATGTGTTTAGCATTACACGATGATGTAGAATTGTAAGTGTGGCTTTGTGAATTTAGCTACAAACTGAGTTTAAGGCCTTGTGTCAGCTTGTTGCATCTGATAGTGTATTTCTTGCCATCATGTTGTCTAAAATTGTGCTCTGTTGAAAATGTAAAAAAAAAGCAGACTAATGTGGTGACGTCATGGTTGATCATCTCCTTGTATCATCATTTCATTCTCTATACACCAGTCAGTAAATCACAGTGGCTGGAACAAGGTGCTAATTTTTCACCCTGGACTGTTGACCATGTTTTCAGATTGTTTTAGGTTTGTTTGTTGGTTGGTTGGTTGGTTGGTTTTACTTTGTAACATAAGAGACACTATTAAACATGCCAAAAGAACTAATTTTCAGCTCAGCTTTAGGATATGTTTTTCTTTGTTGTTTTTTTTTTTTTTTTTTTTTTTTTTTGAGTGAGTAGAGCGACAAATAAATATTATTTTAAGTATAATTACCAATTTCACTCGTGGTTAATTGTGCCATGTTTATTTAGTTAGTTTACAGTTAAATAACTGTTAGCTAACTAAATAAACATAGCAATTCTTAATCTATTGATTCGTGTTGGCCTTTTAAAAAATCAGTTTTATTTAATTATGACACTACATTTGAAGACTGTAAAACGTTAGAATAGTTAAGGAAAAGTGAAACAGAATAAGTATGAAGTCATAGGCGTATCATTCTAGAAGCTTCCTATGTTGACGGCTGCTGCTTAGTGGAACTTAAAACTGTCATCTGAAACACACAAGTTATGTGCTGCAAAAACGCACATCCACACCAGCTGTTATTTTTAATAATATATTACTTTGTTTTTTTTTTTTATTCATATTACTTGTAACATCCTATCCACTGTATATATATATATATATATATATATATATTGAAAAAAAAGCCCTGAAGAGGATGGAGGGGTGTGAAGCAGCAGTGACTGACTATCTGCTTGAGTTTCAGGAAGTTAAAACCCATGTCCAGCCGAGCTGCTGCTGTCACTCACTGCCACTGGGGGAAAGCCCACACTGACAGAGTAAGGAAACACCAAGATGACATAGAGTAGTGAAGGTCAAGATACATTTTCCTTATTTTGAAGATTACACATTGATGTGTTAGACCAACTTACTTACTATATGATATATATATGATTTTCTTTTTTATTATTAGATGCTGAACGATTGGTAAGTGTTTTCTTCATTGTGAGCGTGTGGGTGGAGGTGGAGGGAGGAGTATGACACATTTATGATATGAGGTCATGCCTTTATTATGGCAGCTGTAAAGCAGCTCACAATAGTGGGAACAGCGTGTGACAGGATCAGCTAATCCACCAATTATCCTACAGACAATGCATGAAATATGAATAAAGGGTCAACACATGCAATATGCATGTATTCACTTATAGAGTACCTGTAATATGTTTGTCCTTAAGGTAATCATTCAGTAATAGTGCCTTTAGACAGTCCAAATCAGAAAAAGTCTGTTTATAGATTTCATGCTGCAATTAAAGACTATTTTACGTTGTTATTATCATTATTATTAATTTAATTATTTTATCATTGAGCTATGTGTTTCAAACCAAATGAAATATTTGTTTTTAGAAATGATATATTTTATGATAGAGGCTTTTTGTTGTTGCTGCTGTTGTTATATATATATTTTCTATTTATGTCTTTTCTTACAGCAGCACAGTGACCACCACCAAACTTTTTGGGTTCCAGGAGACAAAGAAAAGTTAGTGAGGTGAGTGTTATTAAATCATATTTTACCAAAACTTTTAACTAGCCATTTTGCATATTAATGTCTATTTCATGCATTAAAAAAACATTGCTTTTTCTCTTGTTAACTTAGAGGGTTTTTTATTATTATTATCATGTTAAATTCAATCATTTATCTGGAATGACATTTTAAAACTTTAAAAGTAACGCCATTGTATATATATATAACGTCATTGTATATATATATATATATATATATATATATATATATATAAAAACAAGTTTTACAGTTTAAAACACTTAACCTTGACCAGAATTAGGTCATACTGTAGTATAATCTGCTTCATGAATTGTCATGGACTTCCTGACAAATGTGTCCAGTCCAGTCCGGGTCTGTGTGCTTTGCTCTGGTCCCCTCACCAACAGCCCCATCTCCTCTATCTCCTCTGTCTATTTTAAACTGGAGGCTGCGCCTAAATTGGCACGTCAGCTATTTGGCATCTAGAGGTAGTGGAGAAGAAAGGGGGAAAATAAGTCTAGTCAACCGCCCACTGCAGGAGACTGGGGGGGATGTTCCACCATCCTGGATTTACGGCCTTTTCAAGGATATTTGAGGACAAACACAACATTTTTTGTTGGAATATCTGAGCAAAACTTACAGCAGAGGCACAGAGCAGGCGCTCGGACGCAGGAGTGAAGTTTAAACCCACGTGATTTTATCTGCGTTGCTGAAGATACAAGGTAAAAAACAGTACTAACGCAAATTGCCTTTATATTCCTTTTACAGTAAAATTGACGTGGTGCGTTTACTAAAAGACACGCCTCATGATATAGTTTTAACATCTTTTTGCACAGTGTTTATTAGTTTATTAGCTTTTATTATGTAAATTACAGAGGGCGCCCCTAAGTATTTATACGCGTGAAGGAGTTATTATTAAAACAGACAAGCATGTAGGTTGCATTGGTAAATAAAGAATACATTGTTTACATATAAATTTATATATACATGAAGAAAATATTGTTAAAGTGGCTTTGGTTATCTTAAAGGGCCAGTCCGAAACATGCTTGAAGTTGGACCTTTATCAAACACTCCATGTTCCTTTCGCTTCTACAAATGGCAATGCACAGAGACGGAGTCTGACAGCTGAGGTTATTTTTGGGGACGCGCAGTTCTAGCGTCAGAGGTGACAAAGCTGCTTAATGTTACTCTCTGAAAGGCACATATCTGCTCGGTTTGACCTTGTGCAACACGGGGAACTATGCGTGCCTGTCAAACCAGTCGTACAGTCAAACCTTTTTGCACATTGAAAGGTAATAACGTGATTGCAGGTGATTTCTCTGCACAGATGAACGTGTCCACAGCTGGGCCCCTGCGTTAATGGCAGCTCTAAACATGACACCTGATTTATGTCCTCTTTCATAGCATGTTTGTAGAGGAGACATAGCAAACTGTCACGTCCTGCACAGGTTTTTACTGTATGGAACAAGGGATGTGTGAGATTTATGGGTCTACAGGGGAGAAAAAAGCATTTCAAACAATTATTAGTCCTTAAACATGTTTTGTTACTGTTAATTACTTCTGTTAATTCAGCTACAACAAAAACAATGATGTTTACATCTGCTTCATGCACAAATTACTTGCTTATTATTGTGTATTCTTATCCTTAAACATTACCATCAAATGCACTATGACGTTTTGTTCTACATGCTCATACAGATATAAAAAGTACTGGAACAAGGCTGTCAGTATCTCCTAGTGCCTGGAAATAAAGCTTAAGTTTGCTGCTGGTTAAATGCCAGGCTGTGGGAAATGCGATTCCCTTTATTATTAATTCGAACATTTTTAATTAAATTCATAAGCACCAGTTTCCACTCATCTTCAGTAAACCATGTTGCTGCATTTGTAATTATCACCCACTTCATGGAAAACAGATAAAGCCCGACAATAGACAACTCAAATGAGTTGACACTGTTTCACCCTCCAACAACATGTGTCGTGTTAATTTAACTTAATGTTTTGCAGAAATTCCCAAAACAGTAATTAAGGTAGTAAGATCCTCAGGAACATGTTTACTTGGAGACTACTTTAAGTGAGAAGTTTTTACTCTCTCTTTTTCCTTGGATTTACACTTGACAAAGTTTATTTCAAACCTGCTCAAGTTTAATTTGCAATTATTTACTATTATAGCTCAAACTAGAGACCCAGTTGTATTAATCTTTAATTACAAGAAAGTGCAAAGTGAAGAAATAGTTAATTAAGAGTTAATTTTATTCTAAAATTGCATTGATTCCACTATATATTTGCTAAATTATAATCTGTCTTTTTTTCCATTATTTCTACCTTATAGTAATGAGAAATATATTGAAAACTGTTTCTAAAAAGTTGCTTCCTGCTGTAACTCCCTGTATTGTTTTGTGTTATAGGAAAATTATGGATCCAAATCTGTTTGGAGGAGTCCCCAGGTTCCTCACCCGCCCAAAGGCTTTCTCAGTGTGTGCAGGCAAGGATACCACGCTCAGCTGCACCATTGTAGGAAGCCCAACCCCTTTGATCACCTGGGAGAAGGGCAAGCTGAACCTGACGTCTGGTGGCCGCTTTAAGACAGTGAAGGATGGAGACATCTACCGTTTGACCATCTACGACCTAACACTGGAGGACAGTGGCCAGTACATATGCCGGGCCAAAAACAGCGTCGGGGAGGCATATGCTGCTGTCACCGTCAAGGTGGCGCTGCCAACAGAAATGGCTCAGAGGGCCCCTCTTTTCACAGATAAGCCCACCTCTGTACGGGTGGGGCTGGGAGGTGATGTTGTCTTCCACTGCAAGGTTGCAGCTCACCCTGACGCCAACTTCGACTGGGAAAAGGATGGCCGCTACCTGGGGGAGACGAACCGCATAAGGGTCGTTTCCAACACCGACAGCAGCACGTTGAAGATCCAGAGTGTACGGAACCTGGACAGCGGCACCTACACCTGCAGGGCACAGAACAGTGTGGGACGCGCACAAGCTGCAGCAGCTCTGGTTGTTGATTCCCAAGATTCTCTGCACCTGGCTTCAGACAAGAGCACCTCTCTCCTCTCGCATCTACAAAAGCGCAAGGAAGAAATGAAGAAGGACATTTCTGTCTATCGCACAGAGGAGAGCAGCTCCACGCATTCCTCCTCCAAGGCCATCATCACTGATGGATTGAGTTCTCTGAGTCTGGATCACGAGTTGAGGGCGTCCGCTCTGGCAAAGCTACCCAAAGGTGTTTTCACCCGCACCTGTACAGTGACTGAGGGCAAACATGCTAAGCTCAGCTGCTTTGTGACAGGTCACCCCAAACCTCACATTATCTGGAGGAAGGATGGGATAAATATCACTGAAGGCCGTAGACAAGTCATATATGAGGACCATGCTGAGAACTTCATCCTCAAGATCCTGTACTGTAAGCAGACGGATAATGGTCTCTACACGTGCAACGCAACTAATCTGGCTGGGCAGACCTACAGTGCCGTGTTGGTGACAGTCAAAGGTAAATAAAACACATTTGGTGACCACCTTGGTTTAACCATGTATTTCAGGCTGATGCCTCCTCTGATCTGGGTGTTACAAGATATTTATATATGCAAGTACATGATACACATTTGGAGATCTACTGAGTATTAATAACACACATAAACTGCTAAAAAAAAAACCCACCCCATACTGCCGCCTGTGGTCATCAGACTGAAGGACGGTGTCACCCTTTCAAACAGTACTAGAAACGGCAAACAGGTCAAGTACTTCACTGTATGATAGTATTTTTGAGTGTGGATGAAATCATAACCACTTAATCCTGGTGTAGCTCTTTAAAAATGTGTGGCTTTTCACAACAAGGTTGACGTTTGGCTCACTCCCTGAAGAAGGGTGTTGTGTTGCATCTATTTTCTGCTGGTGATGAGAAGTTCACACTTGTTAAGATAGTTACTCACTAAAGAGTAGCACGCTGGCACCACTACCAGTACAACTTCCCTAAGGAGGAAAAGCCCCACAAGATGACAATATTGTGTAAAATAATTCATTATTTCTGTTGCTTTCTGATGGGTTTGCGGTTGAAGCATCACGTTGTACTCTAAACTTCATATATTTACAAACAACTTTATTTCAACTAAATATAAAAGAAAATTAAGAGGATTTCTGTCACTAGAAGTTGCAAAACTTGAAAAGCGCTTATTTTTGGGCTGATATGTGTTTTGTGTTGGTTGACTCTCTCTAAGTTGACTTTGTCCTGACTATTTTGGAGAAGGGGCCTCATGTGATACTGTACTTTTATCAACCTGGTTGCCATTAATAATAGACATTTAAGTAGCCGTAGCCAAGACCGGTTTCTGGCTGCAAGCTGGGCGGCTTGGTTTACTCTTCCTTTGGAAAGTGCACTGAAGCAGCGTTTCTCAAGTTGTGGGTTCAAACCTTAAAGCAGAACGTGAGAAATCTGAAGTGGCACATTGATGCTTGGTGCTTAGAGAAAAGACAGCTTTTTATAACATTTTCAGAATTTATAAAAATGACACTCACTTTTAGATGTGGAGTCATCTATTTAACTGTTACATTAACATAAAAAGTTAGACTCAATATTGAGTTTAAAATTGATATTTTCCCTCTAACCAAGTATATTTTTAAATAACCTAATTTGTGCTGTTTTAAGGTCCTAATTAATTTAAATTATTCTAAAAAAAATGAACACAGGAAAAATGTTAATTCCAAGACTCAAGCGTTTGAGATTCAAATATGTAATGTTGCTATTTCTGTATGTTTATTTGAGCTCCATGCAGATATTTGAATTAAGTTGACAAATAGTGCTCAGTGCCAAACTGATTTGCAACCTTTACATTGTCAACATTATCCTTTCTTTAATGTTTATGTCAAGTATTTACTCTTTAATCTTCTCAGAGCCTAAGGTTCCATTCAAGAGGAAACTGCAGGACGTGGAGGTGCAGGAGAAGACGTCGGCCACACTGATGTGCGAAGTGCCTCTGACCATCACTCAGACCAACTGGTTCATGGAGGAAACCAGACTGGAGCAAAGTTCCAAGTATCGACTAGAGCAGGAAGGCACCCTGCGTCGCCTAACCATTCACAACGTCACCACAAACGATGACGGCGTTTACGTCTGCGAAATGAAGGAAGGCAGTCGTACTGTGGCAGAGCTCACTGTTCTCGGTATGAGATATTACAATTATAATCTTCTGCCATGTATTTCACAGATTTTACTCTTTATTCACACATACTTCTTGTTTTATATTTTAGGTAATATCACCAAGAAGCTGCCACGACGGACTGTGGTTCCTGTCAGTGATACAGTCATTTTCTGTGTGGAGCTGGAACAACCAATCCCTGATTCCTACTGGACTCGCAATGGGGAAAAGCTGAAGGAGGATTCCCGAATAACCATTGCATGTGTCCTAAGACAGTATACCCTCACCATCCGAGATTGTCAGACAGACGACTCAGGAGAGGTAGCATTTGTGGCTGGAGACTGCAAGACTTCCACTCGATTCAGTGTCACAGGTGAGGATCAAATGTTTCAAAGCAATTGTTCTTTTTGCACCTGGTTGGAAATATCAATAGTTAATAAGTAAATATAAAAAATCAGGCCACCAAATCCATTGTCAATTACTCTTTTGCATATTAAGATAATTATAAAATGGGATTAAACAAAATATTGTAAATTATCTAACGGTATTATTTATTCACTTTTCTCTTCTAGCTGCAAGAAAGCATCCTCCTGATCCCCCAGTTGACGCAGTGGTGCAGAAGAAGACTGACTCATCCATCACAATTCAGTGGTCTCCTCCTGACAGCGACCGCCCTGTGCCAATTAAAGGTTACTTTGTGGAAAGACGGAAGGTTGGCACTCAGTCATGGCAGCGGTGCAATGCGGGAGAAATCCTTGTTGCAACAGAAATCACCATCTCCAGTTTCATCGAGGAAGCTAGCTACCAATTCCGTATTTGTGCCATAAACGACTTTGGCCAGAGTCCCTACCTCGAGGTTCCCGGTAGCTTCTATCTTGGTAAATAGAATGCCTCTGAGTCATTTGTGAAAATAAGCCATATATTTTCTTTAGTCCAGTTTTTTGTAATGTTTGTTTTACCTGTCACCTCCAGAACCCACAGCAGAATTAAGTAAAGGTTTGATGGACACAAACGCCTTCTCTGGAGAGGAGTTCTCCATCTCCGTTGAGCTGACTGCAGTTTGTTCTGGTTTCTGGTATCTAAATGGACGCCTCCTGCGGAGTGGAGCTGACTACCTCATCACCAGGACTAAGACGACACACACTCTGCTCATCCGTGTGGTCACCATGGAAATGAATGGAACTGAAGTCAAGTTTGTTGGCGGAGGCTCCCAAACCAGTTGCATCCTGTCTGTAAAGGGTAGGTCCCAGATCATTTACCTTGATTTATTATTACTGTGCGTTACTTTGCCTTGATTTTAGCACCGCTCCAATAATTTGTTTTTTTCGAGAAGAAAAACAGTTATGCATTCTCACCTAACAACTTTATTTTAAGCACCTTGTGTTAGGTTCACCAACAAGTCAGAGCGCATAGAAGTGGTGACCTGCAGCACTCAAGCCTCTGCTCAGCTGACTGTGGAGGTGTCTGATTACGATGCAAAGGTTTGCAAAGGAAACACACTTCACACCATTCCATGTTACTTTTAATATTTTTATTTGAGTATTTCTTTTTTAATCTATTTTAATATTAAATGTATATGATCTTTAAGCAATCGATGTTGTATTTTTTGCTCAGGTGGTTTGGATGAAGAATG
>NC_024326.1:7561728-7602171 GCF_000523025.1 Cynoglossus semilaevis
TCAGCGTGGAGCGTAAGAGGATCCTGATTATACACAACGTCACGGAGGAAGATGTTGGCATCTACGAGTGTGTTTTACCCAGTGATAAAATGTCACTACAACTTAATCTTAAAGGTACACTATTAACTCGTGGTAGGGTGTGATTAACAAAATCAGTCTTGATTTTATAGGTAAATAATTAACTGCAAATAATTCCTATTATTAGGCATTTTTGGTTTTTATTTTACTAGAATAAAACTCTTGCATTAGCACCATGGCATGGTATTAGTGTGCCAGAAAACAGGTAACAGTCAAAGGTGATGAAATGTGGGATTTTTCTCACCTGGTATTTTTTATGTAATTAATATCAACATGTTATAGTCTTAGAACTAGGGTAATTCTACTTTTAGCCCAAATGAAAAGTGATTGTCTGATAATGTGATATACTGGAATGTGACCTACTCTGATTGCCAGTAGCACATGTCTGCTGGTCCTTAAACAGATGGAAGCAAGCTGTCATCATGTAGTCACCTCCTGTCTCAACACAGGCTCCTGTAATAACAGATTTAAACTGCGTTTTGCAAGAGATTTCACAAAACGGCACATCATTTACATTAGTTAAGTTAGATTGAAATGTCAGCTTAGAAAGTTTTAAATTTCAATTTTAAAGACCTTGAGAAAATGTTATGTCAAACAACATTGGAAACATTTGACTCCTCTTACAGAGGAACCAGTCAAGTTTCTGAACAAAGCCAGAGGTGCCATGGGACTGTCAACGTCCCTAAAAGGAGATCTGGAGCTGAGCTGCGATGTATCTTCAGCAAGTGCAGTAGTTGTCTGGAGAAAAGATCAGGTGGAGATCACTGAGGACCAAAGAACTATCTTCATCTCCAAGGGGACTCAAAGAAAACTCATCATCAAAAATGCCAAGAAAAGCGATGAAGGACATTACTCCTGCGAGACAGCAGAAGACAAAGTCACATTCCAGGTCAAGATAAAAGGTAAGAGTTTTTTTTTTGTTTTTGTTTTTTTAGAGCAATGGAGAATTAGGACTTTCATACAGATTTCTCCAAAAATAGCTGTGAACTAACTAACTAAATAATCTCAATTTATTATGATTAATTGAGTTAAGGCATCCCTTAAAGTGACAATAAAGATATTTTTCTGTTTTATGAAGAAGAAATGTAAATGACAATAGTGTATAGAGCAACAATAAGTGGAAAGATAGAGGAATTATACAGTATGCTTAATTTCACACATTAATTATCACAGTTATAGATTTACGTTAGTCTCACCTGGAATGATAGTCAACTGTTGAGTAAAGATTACAAATAGAATATTATATATTTTTTCTGTTTCCTCAGAAACCCAAGCCCTAGCTGTATTTTCCAATAAGGAGTCAGTCCAGAGGGAGGTGAAAGCCACACTTTCTCAAAAGGAAACTCTAAGCTGCAGTGTGTCTGATAGCAAGACAGAGGTGAAATGGTTTAAAGATGGGAAACAGCTGATATCCAGTAGGACCATATACTCAGAAGTGAAAGGCAACACCCGTCAGCTGGTGATTGAAAAGGTTGAAAGAAGTGATGCTGGAGAATATACCTGTGAGGCTGGAGGTGACAAGCTGGTTTTTAAGGTTTCTGTATCAGGTAAGACAACCTGAAGGACAAATAAAGAGCAAAAGACATTAGTCATTGTCACCATTGTCATTTAAATTATTTTTATTATACCATAATTATTGTGTTCCCTCAGAGGCTCAGCCATTCTTCTCTAAAAAGGTGTCAGTCCAGACAGAGGTGAAAGCCACCATCTCCCAAAAAGCGATTTTAAGCTGTGAAGTAGTTGATGCTAAGACTGAGGTGAAATGGTACAAGGATGGTAAGCTGTTGACTTCTACCAAGACAGTCCACGCAGAGTCCAAGGGCCAGAGTCGTCAGCTGGTTTTTGAGAGCGTGGAGAGAAAAGATGCTGGTGAATACATCTGTGAGGCTGGGACGGAGAAGTTGACCTTTAAGATTCATGTGTCAGGTACAAAAACAAGCATTTATATATTATTTTTATGTTGGTGTCACAACATTTATTAGTCAACTCTAAATGAAAATTATTTCATGTTTTCATCGCTTTTTTTTTTTTTTACATCAGAGCCTCAGTCGTACTTCTATAAAAAGGAGTCGGTTCAGAAGGAGGTGAAAGCCACTGTCTCTCAGAAAGTCTCTCTGAGTTGCGAGGTCGCTGACTCTAATACAGAAGTGAAATGGTACAAGGATGGCAAGCTGCTGACCCACAGCAAAACAATCCGTGCAGAGTCAAAGGGCAAGAGTCGGGGGCTGGTGATTGACAGCGTGGAGAAGAAAGATGCCGGAGAGTACATCTGTGAAGCTGGGACTGAGAGGTTGGCCTTTAAGATCCAGGTGGAAGGTACAGAGACAAAATAATCATTATATTTTTATATATTTCAATCTGCTGGAAACCTGGCACTATTTGACTGCAGTTTTAAGTCAATTGCAATTAAATGTCTAATATTGAAGAGATATTTGAAGAGAGAGAATTTAGAATAACTGACTGACTTTGCAGTCATGACGAGTATAAACACTTTGTTTTAACCTAAAGATGCTTCACTGTCTATTTTTATTATTCAGAGATTCAACCCAGGCCAGTTTTCTCCAACAAGGAGTCAGTCCAGAAGGAGGTAAAAGCCACTGTCTCCCAGAAAGCCACTTTAAGCTGTGAAGTAGCTGATGCAAAGACAGAAGTTAAATGGTACAAGGATGGAAAACTGCTGACCTCCAGCAGAACAGTTCACGCAGAAGCCAAGGTCAAAAGTCGCCAACTTGTGATCGAGAGCGTAGAGAAGAAGGATGCTGGAGAGTATGTTTGTGAGGCTGGAACAGAGAAGTTAGCCTTTAGGATTCATGTGACAGGTAGGAGGGGAAAAGTTATTTTTTTTGCTGTTATGCACATCTGAATGAGATGTTTTGTTACAACATCTTGATTTCCCCTACAGAGGCCGCCGCTGTCTTCTCTAACAAAGAGTCGGTCAAGAAGGAGGTGAAAGCCACACTGACACAAAAGGCTACTCTGAGCTGTGAGGTTTCTGACACTAAGACAGAAGTGAAGTGGTACAAAGATGGAAAGCCGCTGACCTCTCACAAAGCAATTCAAAAAGGCAAGAGTCGTGAGCTGGTGATTGAAAAGATCGAGAGAAAAGACGCTGGAGAGTACACGTGTGAGGCTGGATCGGAGAAGCTGGTATTTAAGCTGGAAGTGGCAGGTAAAAAGAAATGTTCTTCAAGTATCTTTTTTGCCACAAATGTAATGGGGGCAGCATGACAAATGTATGATGTCTCCATAGATGCAGCTGTTAAGTTCCAGAAGAAGCCTGTCAAAGACACTTTTACTGCTCTAGCAAGTGAAAGTGTTGTTTTGACCACTGAGGTCAACACAGAGAGCGCAAGTGTCAAGTGGTATAGAGATGGTGCAGAGGTCAAGGAGGGCAGCAAGTATGAAATGAAAACAGACAGATTCTCTCGCTCCCTGATTATAAAATCCACTGACACTAAAGACAGTGGCACGTACACCTGTCAGACCACTGATGACAAACTGGAGTTCAAAGTCCAGGTTAAAGGTAGGTCCTTAAAAAGGTCAACTGTTAAAATCCCTGTACGGATTATTTAGTTACGTTTCTTTTTACTTTACAACTTCAGAGACACCTCTGAAGTTTGTTGTCCCCTTGAAACCTGCTGATGTGGAGCTGGGAGGAACACTCAGCTTGGTGTGTGAACTGAATCAAGCCTCAGGGGATGTTGTCTGGAACCATAATGGTCGTGAGATTAAACCCGGAGGTAGGTTCTGTATCAGGGCAGATGGCGTGAAGCGACTCCTCACTGTCAGCAGCTTGGCCAAGGAGGATGAAGGAGAATACAGCTGTGAATGTCGGAATGACAAGACGTCCGCCAAAATCACATCCAAAGGTATTAGTGAACTGAATAAAACAAGTTGAATTACTCTGTAGTATTTTTATAACTATTTTTTGATGTCACTCCTTCAGTACCCAGAGCAGTCAGAATGACCACTAAACTCAACAACGTGGCTGCGATGGAAGGAAAGGAAGCCGTTTTCAAGTGCTCTGTAACCCCAGCCGACGCCAATGTAAAATGGTTCCACAACAACGTACCCGTCACTGCTGGAACCAAGTATAGGACAGACCATGGAGGCAACACTTTCTCACTCACCATCACCTCTGTCACTCAGAAAGATGCTGGAGAGATTAGTGTTGATGCCGAAGGCAAAAGCTGCAAAGCTACACTACAAGTACAACGTAAGAGCACGTTATTCTTAAGTTACTTGTGAATACTTAGTAATATTCTGTACTCATTACTTTCATCATCTTTCCATTAGGTGAGCCTGTTACATTCAAGAAAAAACTGGAAAACCTGACAGTGGAGGAGGAGAGTGAGGTGAAATTGGGGGTGGAGCTCAGCAAGGTGTCTGATGAAGTGCGGTGGATGAAGAACAGCGTTGTGCTGCAGCCCACAGCCAACGTGGAAATCAGGGTCAATGGAGCTAAACAGACTCTGGTGTTAAAGAGTGTGACGTCTGCTGACCGTGGAGTCTACTCCTGTGAGACTCTGGATGACAAGACTCAGGCCAAACTCAGCGTGGAGAGTAAGAATTACCAACACTTAATAAACAACATCATACGTCTCTGCAGATAAGCATGTTCAAGCAAGGGCCAGGACAACTGTCCCTTCTGTTTTTTAAATGTTTCTTTTTTCTTGTCCATTCAGAAAAGAAGATCCTTGTAGTTAAAGCCCTTAAAGAAACCAAGGTTCATGAGACAGAAACAATCACGCTTGAGGTAGAACTCAGCCAGGCTGATGTTGAAGGATCCTGGACCAAGGATGGGGCCAAATTAAGGCCAGGGGCCCACTGCCGTATCACAGCCCTTGAAAAGAAGCATGCACTCACACTGTCCAATCTCAAGATGGATGATGCAGGAATGATCGCCTTCCAGGCTGAAGGCGTCCACACTTCTGCCAAACTTATCGTCACAGGTCAGACCTCTCTCCTCTGATTTTCTCTACTACTGCTGAAGTCGTGTCAAATAATCATCATTGTGTTCTGTTTCCGGATGTTGAAATGTGTTGTTTTTACAGAACCACCTGCCACTATCTCCAAACCCATCATGGACATCAGTGTTCCGGAGAAGGAGAAGGTTACCTTTGAATGTGAAGTGTCTCGATCAAATGCAGATGTTACATGGTTGAAGGTACGAAGAAACTGAAAAAAAGAGCTGTTTCTGAATACGACGGTATCTAAAATGTTTCCTCACTTGAAGGGTGATGTGGAACTGAAACCGGGTAAAAACCTCGGAATCCATTCCTTGGGCAGGAAGCGCACTTTGGTCATCAACAAATGTTCTCCTGAGGATGCAGGCACTTACATCTGTCGCACTACTGATGACAACACCTCGGCCAAGCTCACCGTCAATGGTATTTACTGTTTCACTGCTGCCATGTGGAACTGCTGTTTGACAACACAGTATACTGTATATAGTTTTCTGTGTAAAATATAAAATCAACTTTCAACCTTCAGCCCGAGATATAAAGATCATCAAGAAACTGCAGGACCTGGAGGTGACGGAGAAGGAGAGTGCTGCGTTCGTCTGCGAGATCTCACATGATGAAGTTGACTGTCAGTGGTTTAAAGGAAATGCTAAACTCAAAGTCGGTGAAAATGTCAAGATGAGACAAGAAGGTAAAGTCAAACAAATTTGACATTTGAAATGTAACAATGATAATAAAAATGGCTGAATCAGGTTTGTCAATATCACAAATGTCAATAATGTGTCTTCTCCAGGGAGGACATATGTACTGCTGTTTAAATCTGTGGCCCCAGAAGACATGGGTGAAATTAAATTTACAGCCGAGAAGGCCTCATCGACTGCAAAACTCAAAGTTAAAGGTAAGTAAAAGAAAGTGAATGGATCGAGGGAGAAGAGGAGTGAGGAGGAGACGATGGATGGATTATGGAGTGTCATTGTTTCTCCTTCTGCTCATATTGTTGTCTATAGAGCTGCCTGTCAAGTTTGTAAAGAGACTCAGGGACAAGATAGCGATGTACAAACATCGTGGTCATCTCGAGTGCCAGGTGTCAAGAGCCAACGCTCAGGTGAAGTGGTACAAGAACAAGGTGGAAATCAAACCCAGCAAAAAGTATGAGATCAAAAGTGAAGACGTGTACAGGAAACTCACCATCAATGATGTGGATTCTGGGGATGAAGACACTTATACCTGTGATGCGATTGATGAGAAGACATCCTGTAAACTGCTTGTAGAAGGTACTGCAGTAGATTATCTGCTTGCTTGTCAGCCAATGTATGTAAAATACTGTTTCCCATCTCTTGGCCCAATCCCAGCCTGTTTATTTTACCCTTCCAGAACAGTCTATCAGTATTGTGCGGGAGCTTAATTCGGTTGAGGTGACAGAACCTTTTCCAGCCGTGTTTGAAGTTGAAATTAGCGTGGAACTGGTGAAACCTCCCGCTTGGACACTGAATGGAGTCGCTGTGAAAGACAGTGTGGATGCAGAAATGGAGAAGGAGGGAACTTTGCATCGTCTCATTTTCAAAAAGACCAAAGCTTCCATGTCTGGACCGGTGCAGTTCACGGCTGGGAAGAGCAAATGTCTCGCCCAACTCACCGTCAAGGGTGAATTTTAATCCAGTACTTGGTTTTTAATCTTCTGAATAGTGCAAATACACTAGCAACACTAGCAGATATTCCAAAAGCTAATGCGACACTTTTCTTTCCTGTGTAGAGCGCCCACTTGAGGTGGCAGAGCCTCTGAAAGATGTGAAAGCAAAGGAGAAGAGTGCTGCCCTGCTCAGCTGCAAGTTTTCTGCTCCACCTAAAGAAGTTAGCTGGTTTAAAGGCCAGTTTCCTCTGTCACCGTCAGATAAGTACAACATGAAGCAGGATGCTACAAGAGCTCAACTCACCATTCAAATGTTAACCGAGGAAGACACCGGGGAGTACCACTGTAAGTCTGGACCTGCAGAGACCAAAGGCACCCTGACTGTAGAAGGTACAGTTTGTGGACTTTTAAAAACAACTCACACAGAAAAGTGAAACTGAGATATTGAGAACATGAAGAAGCTAAATTGAAAACTCACACACTGGTAAAAAGAAATAAATAACACAGCTATATTATTTTCAAAACAATATCTTTGCATTGTTTAATTACAAATCATACAAGACTTTTTTTTTAAATTAAGAGAATCATGAACTTACACTTCTTTATTTTCTGTCTCGTAGTGCGTGAAATTAAAATCACCAAACACTTGGCCGACACAGAGGTGGAAGAAGACAGTGATGCCGTGTTTACATGTGAGATTAACTACGCAGATGAAGAAGCACAGTGGCTTCTGAAGGATAAGGTGCTCTTCACAAACGAGGTCAACACCATCACGCATGAGGGCAAGGTTCACAAACTGAAGCTGAAGAACTTGGCACCTCAGGATGGTGGCACTATCACCTTTCAGGTTCGCAAGGTCAAAGAGTCTGTCACGCTCAAGGTGAAAGGTAAGAACCTCCAATGGCTGCTGCCTTCTACATAAACCACACTCAGTATATAATTAAAAAACATTGCTTCTGTGTTGAATTATGTCTAAACTAAAAGTATTCTTAATTTAATGACCTTACACACTAATGGTATTGTAGACCCAACCCCATTCCATAAAAAGAAGTCCTGTGGTCTGATTGTCTCATTCCCTCTACAGAGAAACGTGCTGTCTTCCTCAAGTCTCTTGATGATGTCATTGGTGAGGTGAAAGGAATGGTAACTCTGGCCTGTGAGGCGTCCAAGCCCAGGGTTTCTCCTATTTGGAGAAAAGGAGGTAAAACCTTGAAGGCGGGATCAAAGTATGAGCTCCTTCACACAGGCAAGTCTTTGGGGTTGATCATCAAGGACGTCTCCAAAGATGATGCTGGGGAGTACACCTGTGACCTCGGGACTGAGGTTTGCAAAGCAAATGTCACTGTAAGAGGTAGGTGTCATTATTGGAGGAAAATAATCTACAGTTTTTTTGGCATCTTCTTTTCTACATAACTAATTGTCCTTGACTTGAATGTAGAGATTGGCATCGGAATAACCAAATGGCTGAAGGCAGCTGAGGTGAATGAAGGAGAGACCTGCAGCTTTGAGTGCATCCTGTCCCGTGAGACCACCGAGTGCTTGTGGACTCTGAACTCCAAGCCTGTTACAGACGGGGGTCGTTTCAATGTCTCGAGTAAAGGCCGCAAACACATGCTCACCATTAAAGATGTCGTTCCGTCTGACGCTGGTGAGGTGGTCTTCAGTATTGGAGATCTAAACTCCAAAACTACATTAACAGTAGAAGGTGGGTTTGGTTAATTTTTTTTAAAGACCCAAAGAGACACATTTTGTCAGTGTAATAAATAAAATATTTAAATGTGATTTTTTTTTATTTGAACATTTCATGTATTTAACATTAACTTTATTTATGTTTTAAACAAAATAAAGTTATATTAAATTTTAAATTTACATTTTTATATGGCCATTGTGTCTTCATGCAGGCAGAGCCTCATCGGTGACCAAAGGACTTGAAAATGTTACTGCTGTTCAGGGTGAAGATGCCATATTCACCTGCTGCGTGACACATTCGAGTGCAACTGTAAAGTGGACCAAGGATGGAAAAGCCATCAAGAAGAGCCAAAAGTACGACATTAGCCAAGAAGATAAGATCAAGACGCTCACCGTTCACAATGTCTCTGCACAAGACGCAGGGGAATACAGTTGTGAAGTGATTGGAGGTGCGACCACCAGAGCCAAACTGGAAATTAAAGGTAGTAATCAATGAAGTAGTAGTTAAAAAAAAAACTAAATTTTAGAACCCAGCCATTTGTAATGTGTTTTTTTTATTATTTATTTACAGAGCCCATCCATAAATTTGTTAAACCTTTGAAAGACAGCCAGGCAGATGAGAAGAGCTCTGTAACTTTGCAGTGTGAGACCGCTCAAGCTCCATCCACGGTCACTTGGCTCAAAGGCCACACGGAGCTGAAGGCAGGAGGACGCTATGAGATGTCCAAGAAAGACGGGCTTTTAACTTTAACCATCAAACACTTGGAGGAGGGGGACACCGACATCTACACGTGTGACGTGGTCACGGCTAAGAGCATGGCAAAGTTGACCATCAAAGGTAAGGCCATTGTCTCAGAGTACTGTCTGTGAATTAAAAAATACACAGCATTTATTTATATTAAATTTATTACATTGAATATAAATATATTAATATAATATTTATGCAATTTACTTGAGACAACTGTTTTCAGTGTGCTGCTTTGCTTGTCAGTCTTTTCTGTGTTTGTAAGACAATGTACACATTGTGGATGTTACATCATGTTCATCAGACTGTAATAAAATATAAAATAATCCAAATGAAAACTTGGTTGAACAGCATTACCACCAGTCTTCACACAGAAGTTAAAAGGCCAGGAAGCCATGGAAGGAGACAACATTTCTATGACCTGCGAGCTCTCCAAACCTGAAATCCCAGTGGAGTGGAAGAAGGGATCACAGGTCCTGAGGTCTGGACAGAAGTACCAGATAAAACAGAAAGGCTCTCTCCTTGAACTCATCATCAATGATGTCACACCAGAAGACAGTGGAGACTACAGCTGTGTGTGTGGAGACCAGAAGACCACAGCCAACCTTAAAGTCAAGGGTACAGGAGATATTTCCACACAGCCTATATATGTTTCAGTTTAGGAAAATCATAGCTATCTCTGCTGCTTTACCATGCTGCTAATGCTAACAAATTAATAACCTTCAGCCCAGCCAGTGACCTTCAAACAGCAGTTGGAGAGTCAAGAAGCAGAAGAGGAATCCAGCATCACCCTGCACTGTGAGCTCTCCAAACCCGGAGTCCCCGTGGAGTGGAAGAAAGGATCACAGGTCCTGAGGTCTGGAGAGAAGTACCAGGTGAAGCGAAACGCTTGTGTGGATGAACTCATCATCAACAATGCTATACCAGAAGACAGTGGAAACTACAGCTGTGAGTGTGGAGACCAGAAGACCACAGCCAACATCAAGATCAAGGGTAGGACCGTCTTTTGAAGAATCACACCCCAAACATGTTTTTGACGTTGCCTTGCTTATGCAGAGTAATCCTTTAGATGATTATCTATTGTTGTAGTTGGACTGCTTGTTTATGCATTTTCTTATTATTTTGTTATGTCATGCTGCTGACACTAATTGACTAACAATGCTCAGCCAAACCAGTGACCTTCAGCAAGGCATTAAAGGGCCAGGAAGCAGACGAGGGATCAAGGATCACTCTCCAGTGTGAACTCTCCAAACCTGGAGTCTCAGTGGAGTGGAAGAAGGGATCAGAGGTCCTGAAGTCTGGAGAGAAGTTCCAGATAAAACAGAAAGGCTGTGTAGTTGAACTCATCATCAACAACGTTGTACCAGAAGACAGTGGAGAATACAGCTGTGTGTGTGGAGACCAGAAGACCACAGCCAACATCAACATCAAGGGTAGGATAAGTATAAGTCATTTGGATGAAAACAAAAATCATATTTTTACATATGTGTTTATATACATACAGTACATTTACATTTACTGATAAGAGTAAATTATTATTACAATAATTATTTTATTTATTATAATCATTTTAACAGTAATATGATATTTCAATTATTGCATATTTAAATTTTCTCAATAACCATTATACAGTAGTTGTTACGGAAAATATTCAATGTTCCTCATCATCAAGATTGTCCTTCTGAGTTTGTTTGTTGTGAATGTTGTGCAGTAAGATTGGTTTCATCATTTCCCACTGCTCTCCTTATATATGAATGTAGTTTGGTATGTATACTATTAACTAATAATTGCAGCATACGCAGAGCAGACAACATTCAACTGTCAATTCTGGATGACTGTAGCAACGAAGCCACAGTTTGTTGCTTTATCGGCTGTTTTGTTTTTCTGTCTGTCGTATGTTTCATATTTGTTTTCATTGGTTGTGATGTGCCTTGTGCTCATGTCTTACTTTTACTTTGTCTGCTGATCTGAAAACCGTTTCTGACCGTATAATAGCACGAGCAGGTTGATTATACAGGTTATACATGTGTGGTCGTGACATAGGTGTTTAGTTCTGTCAATGACTCAGCTGTCAGCTCCTCTTTCAGCTGCCAAACTGGAATCAAAAAGACAAGAGACCAAGGAGAAAGCAGAAGGTATGACAGAAAGACAGCAGCTTGAGTGGACTGTGCTCCTTCCATCTCCTCAGCTTTTGTGTTTCCTCACTACAGCTTTCATTATTTAGGCCTTGAGTGTGGAGTCTCTGTGGTTTACTAGAAGTTTCGACATTTGCTTCTACATCGTAGAATCTTGCTTCTGTCTGTTGTCGGCTCTGGCTTTACATGTCCTCAAAAAGATGAGGAGCTTGTGTTCGTGGCCTGTTTTTGTTGTGAGATGATAGCAGTGTGCACATTTTACTCCTCGCGGCTTCATTTGGCTTTTGTTGCTGTATTTGGAAACATCTTTGAGTTTGTTAATACCCCTCAAAAAGCTGCTAAGTGTTTTTGTGTTTCCCAAGGTGTGCAGTCAGTCAAAACACATGAAGCCTTGTCAACAACTTCCTCTGACAAACACATGTACAGGGAGGAAAAAATGGAAGGTAACATTCAGATAATTGTCAGTTTTGGTTTTGAAGTATTTTGGCTTTTTGTGTCTTTGTTTTAAGGCTTAGTTTATGTTTAGTTGCATCAGTTTAAACCAAAGTGTACTATTTCATCTGGCTGTGCAGTTGTGGCAATATATAAAATCAAAGGATTACCTGTCAAATCTGTCTTCAATAGCTGTGACTCAAGTTACGACTGGACAAACTACTAAACAACAGCTCCTTAAACAGGACATGCACAGAGATTCACATGAGGTGAAAGTGAGAGAGGAAGGTAATTCACCTGTTTGCATGGCTTGGATGTACTGTAAGTCAGTGCTGATGTTGCTGTTGTATTTTTATAGCTATCTGCTGCCACGTAGTGTATTCATGGATTTAACTGCCCTTCAGTATGTCGACAAATGATTTGTAGTAAATAAATAATAGTTTTGGTAAAATGGATGATATAATTTCCACAGTACACCTCATGATCACACCATGTGATGATGTCACAGTACTGTGCTGCAGTGGTTGAGAATCACTGTCTGTGTGCATCATTTACCTGTTTGACATGATTTAGAATCACAAACATTTGTTTTGATTTTGTTAAAAACTACTAAAAAAGTCACAAGCCACAGACTTCATTTCACCTTAGAATAATATATTTTTTTTCCCCATATCCTTCATTCAGCTAAAACCCTTGAAGCCTCATCTACAGTAGCTGCAGACAGGCACACGTACAGACAGGAGATTACAGAAACAGTAGAAGGTAATTCTACCCTAACTGCAAGTCTTTGTGTGTTTTTTTTTCAGTAATTCTTTTAGTCAATTCAAAGATCACTGCTGCTGAGTTTTCATGCTGACAGAAATGTCTTGGCTTTGTTTGTTTTGTTTTGTTTTTTTGTTTTTTTTGGTATATTAGTATTGCAGTGTCACAGTATTTTGCTTCACTGCATAGCTTAATCTGCCTGCTGGTAAATGTATTGGCAGGTACATGTTTTATGTTCTCGATTTTGCTGCAAAAGAGCCTGTTTTTAAACAGCTGAGTTTTTTTTTTTTACCGCTGAAAACTTGTGTTGTTAAACTTGGTTATTGAATGTAACAATGTTGTGTTCATTTTTCTAGTTGTGACTCAGCTCACCACTGGACAGTCTCCGACACAGCAGCTCCTCCAACAGGGGTTTCAGAGAGAGTCACTGTCAGTTGAAGGTAGAGTGACAGAGTGGCAGGCTTTCGTGCTTAAAACCCAACCTTGGTGGGGGTTAATTCAGGGAGGGTGTCTAGGAAAAAAAAAAACATTTCCAATTGACTTTTTGGGCTTATTCTTTGGCGACATGTGGGGGTAGTCAATGCTTTTCTGAATTATATTATTTCCTCATAAGCTTAATAGTACATTATACATTGATATATATATATATATATATATATATATATATATATATATTGATAATGTAGTTAGTTTTTTGTGGTATTTCTATTTTTGAATTGTAGAACTGTGTGAGGTGATACATTAAGTTATGTCGGCCGTTGCGGTAAAGTTCTGATGATTTTCAACTTCCAACTTCTTTTTTAGCTGCAAAAGTGGAATCTAAAATTCAGGAGTCAAAGGAGACAGTGGAAGGTACGATGGAAGAGTTATTTCACGGTGCTGTGGCTCTATTGGCTTTAAGTGTTTCGTTTGTGCAGCTCTCATTTATTTGTCATATGACATTTGATTGTTGTTGTGTATAACCCTGTGTTTGTGGCCGGCCTCGGCATCATGAAATATTTCTCATATCTGTTGAGCAAACTGACAGAAGAAGATGCTTCTAGGAGGAGGTTGAAATTGTGTTTGGCTTTTTGGCCCTGTGTCTGTCATTATTTAGTGTGAGAAGATTGAATTTTTTTTTTTTTTTTGCTTGTGTCCAATTACTTATTTCATGTAAAATACCTATGATTCTTCAATTTTATAATATGCTGAAAAAAAAACCTGCAATATTTCTATGACCTTGTCGGACATTCCGTGTCTTGTGAAGCTTCATTCACACTTGATAGTTTTTGCTCTTTTTTTAGTTTTGCAGTTATAATTTATTTGTGCTACGCTTTGCACTAATGTTAGCACTGTTGTGTTAGAACAGCGATCATCAACCGGCGGCTACTGTGCTGTTGTCTTGTCAGTTGTTTTGAGATTAACTATCTGTAGTTGTAAACCTGGATTATTACACATACAATTTTGTGTCCAATTCCCCAGTGACTCAGCTTTCTCCCGGACTGTCTCTCGCACAGCAGCTCCAAAGAGATTATTTGGAGCAAATAATGGGCGTTGATGGTAAAAGGCGTGATTGCATGGCTTTTAATGGACACATTTCATATGCCATGCCTGGATTTGCAATCATACCTATTTAGCTTGCTTTAAGGCAAAGAGACATTTTTTCCTATCAAGACAAGCTTATTGTTCTGGTACATTCTGACTAGGTCTAATGAAGGTTGACTCTGGCTCTGTCAGTGTAGTCATTAGAGCTGGTTCTGGATGTAAACGTCCTTCTTCTTAATTACTGATCTGTTTCCTCCCAGCTGCTACACTGGATTCAAAGAGTCAAGAAATGAAGGAAACAGCAGGAGGTATGAAAGCAGGATGGCAGTGTTGTAGTGTGAAGTATGGCTTCATGTCATGAATTGACATCTTGATCAGTAAAAAATGATTAAATTAGGATTATAGTCAAGGTTTCGTGTGACCTACTACTACATGATGGTTGTGTCCTCTATAACATGGTCTGTGTTACAGTTTTTTTACTGTGTTTCGTGGGCTCGACCGTTGCTTCTGTCTGTTGATAAGACTGGCAGCATGATTGTTTATGGAGATGAAAGAGAATCCTTACATTTGTCTGTTGCATTTGTAGCGCTTGGCTTTAAAATGTTGTTGACACTTTTTCTTGAGTTCAAAAGTGTTTTATAGTGAGATTTAAAGTTACTTTGTTTGTGGAAAATGTTCTGCCTTTGCTCATTTATTTCTAACGGTCAGCTGGTACAAACAGGAGATTAAAAAAATATTTTACGTACTTTTTATAGTCATAATTGTATAGATATGCTGTCATCTTTTTCTCCTCTTTTTTTTTTGCAAAGAAAGATATTTTAGTAATGTTATATGTGTGATGTGTTCAATTCCCCCTGGCAGTGACTCAGCTAACTACTGGGCAGACTCATACACACCACCTCTCAGAACAGGAGGTTCAGAGAGATACACAGCAGCTGACATTTGGAGCTGGAGGTACCAGAAACGTCTGCATGTTTTATTGGTGGACTCTTGGTTTTTGCAAGTGCTGGAACTGTTGTTGTTGTTTTTGTTTTTTTATAAAAGCAAGCAAAAGCAGAAAAAATGTAAAATACATGGGCAGTAGGCAGTTTGTTTTTTTAAATGCAGCTATGCAGCGTTTAACACATATCTTATGTTTGTCATTTGTTGCTTTTTCTGGCAATATATAAATAGTTGGCTGTGGAAGAAACTGTAGGAAATAAGAATAGATTTTTTTTATTATTTTATTTTTATTTTTTGCAGTTTTTAAGGTTTGGCGTTAAGGCTTCTTGTTTGAGTCTTGTTTATGCATTTGTGTTTTATCTTTATGTGAAATTATTATTTTTGACAAAGAAAGTAGTTTTTGCTGCTACAGTATTTAAATGGAACTGTGTGATTTTTTTGACACAGCTTTTCCTGTGTGATTTTGTGGATTATTTTATATGTTGTATTTTTTTAAATACACAGGATAAAAACTGTTTTGCATGTCTCTGAAAAACTATAATTTCAGCAGAGAAGTCAGCTTCAACAGTATCTTCCAGAGCTGAACTTGAGAAGCTGGAATCTGTAAAGCGAGTTGAAGGTATGTGGAAGATCAGAGACAAGGATAAATTCTGGGCTTTTACCAGCTCACAGCTGACATGATGTGATGATGGTGTGAAGACCATTTTGATGGTTTCTTGTCATTGGTCCATGTGGTCATGTGCAGTTGACCACATGACAGTTGATGTGTGTACAGGTTTTAATACTACAATCCCTGAGTCTGTGGTACTCTGACTGTTAGTCATTGGAAGTATTTATTTAGGTATTATGTTTGGGATAAATACAATCCAAACTAATGAATTTGATGTGCCGTAGTTGACATAGAAGGCACAAGTGACTGTAGTGCATATTTATGTCTGGCTTGTTGCTTGTCTCAGTGTCTTATGGTGATAAATGGTTGTTGTTGGAGCTCCATCTTACCGTACAGTACAGTATGTACAGTATGTGTGTGTGTGTGCTGAACACTGGAACCAAAGTTTTGACCTATGCATCAGTATGTACAGTATGTGTGTGTGTGTGTGTGTGTTCTCAGCTGACTCTGAGTGTGTAGATACACCCTGAATTAGCAACAGTTTTATGTTTTCACCAGAAAAAAATATAATAATACTTTGAATGGATTGTAATACTGGTTAAAGCAGGGACACATTGGTTTCAACTGATAGGTAAAGCTGCTTCTTCTTCTTCAATTCAACCTCCAGCCCTTCCAGTCAAAGTCATTGAACATTTAGAGAGCCTGGAGGCTGAAGAGGAAAGTAGTGTCACTCTGCACTGTCAGCTTTCCAAACCTGGACTCACTGTTGAGTGGAGGAAAGGAAGTCAAAGCCTTAGTCATGGAGAAAAATACCAAATGAGTCAAACAGGTTTCAGTTATGAGCTACAGATCCATGACTTGACACCAGGAGACACGGGAACCTACGCCTGCTGCTTTGAAGACGCAGCAAGTGCCGCCTCTCTGGCAGTAATTGGTAGGATGGATACGTGTCATCATCTCATACTATCATCTTGTCTTGAGCTTCTACATCTTCACCTCACACTGTTGATAAAAATGCAGTTGTTCCTTTTCACCTCTCAGCTGCGCCTGTCATTTTCACCAAAAAGCTGGAAAACCTTGATGCTAACGAGGGCGACAGTGTGACCCTCAGCTGTGAGCTTTCTAAACCTGGTGTTTCTTTGGAGTGGCGGAAAGGAGAACTCGGTCTTTGCCCTTGTGCCAAGTATGGCATTAGTCAGAGGGGACACCTGGCCACACTGGTAATCCATGACATCGACCCAGAAGATGCTGGGAGTTACATATGTGATGCTGGTGACCAACAGAGCACTGCGAAACTGTGTGTGAATGGTACGCCTCATAAACACCTTTGGAGATGATTGATTTGATCATAGAAATGACTCTGACCTTGTACTGGACCATTTCTGGAGACCCTTTCTTAAAAGAGGCTTTTTTGAGGAAACAAATCCAGTTTTCTATTGCCCTAGAAATGTGTTAGAAAACACAAGAGTTCCAAGTAAACATGGCCCAGATTTTTTTGTCTGTTATTTTCTCAAAATCAAACTATAGTCTCTGTCCTCCACTTAAATCTCTGTTGTATGTACGTAGCTCTGGCTGTGTCTTTGTTATGTTATATTTTATGATTTCATGAATTTTGTCTCCTACAGCCAAACCAGTACTGTTTAAAAATTCACTTCAGAACGTTGAAAGGGAGGCAGGGGATATAGCTATTCTGCGCTGTGAGACAACAAAACCAGGAGCCAGTGTGGTCTGGAGACACGGTGACACTGTGCTGGAGTCCAGCAGCAAGTATCAGCTGAAACAGGAAGGCACTTCAGTCCAGCTTATTATCTATAAACTACAGGGAGCCGATTCAGGAGAGTACTCCTGTGACACAGGCAGCCAGAGGACATCAGCTGTCCTCTCCGTGCAGGGTAGGCTCCTTTTTCTGGTTCTTTCTCTGGAGTCCTGTCACTCTGTGTGTCCTTCATCACTTCATCTTGGTGATTGTCTTTTCACAAAGAAACCCTTGAGTTTGATGTGCATCAGCTTTTTATCTGGAGATCCTGTTTGGGATCTTCCTCACTTTCACATTTCCACTAAAATATTTATCCCATGAGTGCTCCTGTTCCTGTACACATTTAAAAAACATGTCACTTTTGTGTTTAGTGTTACCACCGTCTCATCGTGTGCACCTGTCTTTGTTTACACTTACAAAACCACTAAAATCTGCACCTGAGTCAGAGTCCCTTCACTTGATACAACTCCAGTCCTGATAACTCACGTTCTGCACAACTTCCTCCCTCTCTTTGTCAAGCACTTGTCACAAATATGAACCGTTCTGCTGAATTGTATTCGCTTCACAGAGGTTGAGATTAGCATTGTGAAATACTTGGAGAGCTGTGTTGTCTACGAGGGAGAAGACGTTCACTTCCAGTGTCTGATTTCTCACGAGGACGCTCCTCTGGCCCAGTGGAAACTGGAGGGCGTCCCACTACAGAATAACGAAATGAACTTGATCAAGACAAACGGTCGATCACACAGCCTCACACTCAGAAGTGTCACAGCAGCCGACTCGGGGACAGTGACTTTTTCTGTGGGAAACCACACGTCTACAGCTTCTCTGACAGTCAAAGGTAAGGTGGACATTTAACTGCAGGGAAATGGGGACATGTTTCTGATACAATCACACCTGGATTCTTCTTCTTCATCCTTGTTATCCCTCTACTGAAACTTCTTTCTCTTGCCTTCTCTAAAGGTTTTCTATTAAGTATTTCAGAGCGCATACACTTTGCCTTTGCGAATAAACCAAATGTCTTCCTTTTCCAGTATAATAAACCTTTTCATTAGACTTTTTATAATTGTTTACATTACACACTATATGCCTTTACATCACACTATTTATGTGTACATTGTGTGCTCCGTTGGTCTATGTTTAAATAATGTGTTAATGACAGATTGTTTGCATCAGTTGTCATATTCAACAGTGTAGACTCAAATGGCTTGACCTGCAGTGACTGTGTTCTGTCTTTATCCTGTAGTTTGAATTTCACACTACAGCAAATATAGGTGTATAGTGCTTATGTTGTAGCGGCACCCTCTTGTGGTCAATGCGGTGATCAGACCACTGGCGATCAGTGGTTTCATTAGTGTCTTTTGGAATTGAACATAAATAATATAATATTATATTGTGAAGAGTGTGTTTGTTGCTGGAGGTGTTTGCCACAGAGGTAAATATCACATATTTTATCCTAATTCTAATTTTTTTTTATTTTTCTATCAGCTGCTCCTGTGATATTCAAGAAAGAGTTAGAAAATCAAGAGGCCACTGAAAAAGGCAAAGCCATCTTTTCCTGTGAGACCTCCAGTGCTGATTGTAAGGTAACCTGGCGGAAGGGCTCCTCTGTGCTAACCAATGGGGAGAAGTACACGATTGAGCAGAACGCTACCACTCACACCCTGGTTATACACAACCTGAGCCTGAAGGACAGCGGAGAATATAGCTGTGACACAGGAGACAGAAAAACAACTGCTGCTCTGACTGTGAAAGGTAAAAGCACAACATTGAATTATTCATCCAGTCATTGGCCAAATGTTGGGGGTTTATGGGCCAGGAGTTTCAGGGTTTCCTAACTGAAAAATTATTTTCATGTTTTACAGAATTAGCTTTGAAAAACATAAATATTTTTAACTCCCAAAGTAGCACAATTCTGGTGCATTATTTATTCCTTTATTGGCTTGTTAGCTAGTGTTTGACTCTTTCAGAGAGTGATTTATTCACTATGTTTAAGAGATTAAATTTAGCCGATTTTGATGATTTCTTATCTCTGACCATAATTCCAGAGTGCATTCGCATTGTCCGAGAACTCTGCGATACTACTGTTATCACCGGACAGGACGCTGTCTTTGAGGTCGAGCTGTCACACTCAGGCGTAACAGACGGACAATGGTGGCTCGAGGATAACCTCCTTCAAAACAATGATCTGAATCAGATGAGCAGCCACAGCCGAGTGCACCGTTTGGTGTTGAAGATGGTGACCACAGACGAGACGGGCGATGTTGCCTTTGTACTTGGAGAAGAAAAAAGTGTGGCCTCCCTGCTGGTGGAGGAGAAACCTAAAGGTAAACAAAAGACAACAATATTGCTTTTAACCTACTGCAAGCATTTTATGTATCTGGAGTTTTATCCATTAATGTCAGGTTAATAAAATAAAATACCAAACAGAGAAGCTCCTGTTGATAAAACCGGTTTTCCATAATTGCAGTGGTAATAATAGAGAAGCCACAGAACACTTTTGCAGTGGAGGACGAAACCGTCACTTTGGTCTGCACTATCTCGGACCCCAAAGCCAATGTCACCTGGACAAGGAATAACAAGACCATTCAATCAGGTCTCAAGTACGACCTGAAGAAAATTGGAGCGATCCATAAACTTCTGATCTATGACGTGGTACCTGCAGATTCGGGAATATACACATGTGACACCGGAGATGCACAGTGTGAAGTCACGCTCACTGTGAAAAGTAAAGAATGAAGTCAACTCTTTTAAGAGCCTTTTCTTATTCCATTTCAAGCCCATGGAGCATGATGTCATTGAAATAAATCGCTAAATTACTATAAAATATAATACTTCATTTTATTCACTTCTCCCCAGGTACCCCAGTGTTCTTCAGGAAGGAGCTAAAGAACCAGGATGCTATTGAGGGGGATGACATTGTCCTGAGCTGTGAGCTTTCTAAGTCAAGTGTTAGTGTTGAGTGGAGAAAAGGGGGCATGGTCCTCCAGCCCAATGAAAAGTTTGTGATGAGGAAGGAAGGGTGTGTTCAGGAGCTGAGTATAAATAACCTGGAGCCTGAAGACAGTGGCTACTACACATGTGACGCAGGGGACCAACTGACTACAGCGTCTTTGGCTGTACAAGGTAAATTGTGTTTGTCATGAAAGATACAGGTTTTTCCTTTTGTCTTATGGCTCAATTTGATGTTGTTCTCAACCTGCTGAATGCCAATCCAGAACAAGACTTAGATTCAGTCAATCCAAATGTGTATTTTTGACTTTACAGTGAAAGAAATCTTCATTGTTTTGGGTCTTAAGACCATCGACGTCTTTGTTGGGGAGTCAGCCACATTCTCCTGCCAGCTGTCTGGTAGGGCACCTGGAAAGGTGCAGTGGTGGCTGGATGGCACTTTGCTGAAAAACAGCCCTTTAAGTGAGATAGGGCTGAGCCAGGGACACATCTACACACTCACCCTAAAGAATCTTGCCCCAGATGACTCTGGCACGGTCATGTTCAAATCTGGCAATTTATCTTCAACTGCCAAGCTCTTAGTAAAAGGTACCATGTTTTGGAAAATAACTACTAAAAAAAAAATCAAAATAAGCAGCATCTGGGTGTGTTTAAAACCCTGCAACATTTCAACTTTTACACTGAGAAAATTAATAGCTTTACATTACAAGCTTAATTTCAATTTATGCAAAAGAGACATTTAATGTTTAACAAGAGGAAATTCACAAAGCCCTATTTCCAGAATCATTGGGAAACATCTTAAAAAAAGAAACACCAGTCTATTGTAGTAACGGTCAAAGAGATTGAAGAATTCACTGAGACTTTTTTGTACAAGCTAAATATGAACTATAACAATTAATGCCTATAGCCGACTGATTTGTCTGTTCTTGACTGTCCTGTCTGCAGTCCAGTATATATAGACCTATACATATATTTTAGGTGACTATTTTGAGTGTTTATTGCGCTATATGTAAGAGAGCAACCTTATCTGGAAATGGGGTTTTTAATTTATCTTACAAAGAAGTTGATGTAACATTAACTACGGCCGTTTTTGCAGAGTTAAATCCAAAGTCGAGGTTAAACTGCTTCATACCTGACGTTAGAGGTTTCCCTCTTCCCGCATGAGAGTTCTTTTTTTCTTTTTCTAATTGCAATAATCACTTTGATAACAATCTTAGGGAAATTTATACAGTTGGATTTGACTCAACAAGACATTGAACTGGGTGGTGCACCACAGCTTTGTAACCATAAGGTCAAATATTGAATTCAATTTTTCTGAATTTCATTTGAACATTTTTTGAAATTATTTTTAATCAGAATTTTTTTTTTAAGTTGGGCTTCAAGAAATTATTATTTCAATTATGTTTTTCACTTTTTGCATTATGGGTATTGTTAGTGTTATTTAACTTCATTTACTCTCCCACTTCAACACCTTTATCAGTGATTTTATCAAAAGCAGGGGTTTATTCATGAAGATCTGACCTTAAAGAATATAAAAAACAAACAATGGCCAAAAAAGGAAAATATAGTAAAGCTAATTCTTACACATTTGGTTTCATTGTTGAATTTAACATACAGTACTATATGATTGTGTGTCTGGTCATAGTGATATTTTATTACTGCTCCCCTTCGAACTTGGTTGGATAACATGGTCTGAGTTGCTTTTCCAATAGAAAAAAAGAGGAGTTGTGATTGTGGTGACTTTATTTCAGTGTCAGTTCTCAATGGAAATACATATTTGATGGCTCTAAAGTCTTGTTGCTGATTTTTCTGCTATGTCAATGTTTAATGACATTGGCTTCATCAAAAAGAAAGTGCTAGAACACAGGATCCAGTTAGAGAGGGTTGTTTAAAGAAAAATCTTTCATTTAAGATTTCTAATCATGTGATGTTAATTGAAGTAAACTTAAATGGTCAAAAGTGAAAAACATAATCGGAATATTAATTGTGCTTCCCTAAGCCTTGATATTTTGGATTTTTTAGAAACAAAAACATCCTTACTTATGCTGGACTACGTTACAGAGACACAGACGTATGACCTTAGTTTTATCCTACAGAAAGAAAGACATGACGATGATGCAAATTAGTGTTTGTAAAGTGCTGCTCCACCCGTCCATTCCAAACAGGTTGCTGTGGTGTTTCACCTGCACTGTTTTATCCCACCGAGCCCTGTCGCTAACCTTTAAACACTTACTGTAATCCTCTAACTCGACAGCTAATTAATGAGTGTGGCATTGTTGACACTCATCAGCAAATCTTGGGCATGGACCATCACCCCAGAACTTGGCAGATGGGCTTTTTAACCCCCATGTGCTCACAAAGGACATTTATGAGGAGACATATAGTTTGTTTTGGACACAATTTAAAAATAAACAACGATGACCCCTTAAATATGAACCTTTTATTTACACACCCCTGGGGTTTATAAAGTCCATATGTCATTTGGCATGACCTTCATGGTGTACGGTTATATTTCATGGCCACAGCCTGACCCTGTGACACCTGACCCCAATCTCAGATCCCATAGTTGAAGTGGTGAGCCAGATGGAGGATCGTTTGGTGCTCGAAAACCAACCGACTGAGTTCATCTGCCAGTATTCAAGGCCAGTCAAGGCTCAGTGGAAGAAAGACGGGCAGCCATTGCAGCCTGATGGTCGAAGGGTGGTAGTGGAGCAGGACTGGAATGTGGCTCGATTGTACATTAGCTGTGTGTCTGCTGCGGACAGGGGCACATACACCTGTGAGGCAGAGGGGACCAGTGTGGTGGCGTCACTTCATGTGGAAGGTGAGCCTCCCTCCACATGGAAAGACCACCAATCTCCTCTGCTCACCAAAACCCCACAGTTGTCCGACCCAATTCAATTATTATCATGATGTTTGTGACAGTTTTTGACTGAATCCCATTAATTGTAAACAGTCGTTGACTCAGCTGCAGTTGTTTTAATATCTTTTTGAGTGTGCTCTCTTTCTCTCCCTCTCTCCTCTCCTCTGCAGGTAAGCCCATCAACATTGTTCAGGGACTGGAGAATGCTGAGACCTTTGTCGGAGGTGAAGCTCTGTTTGAGTGCGCCCTGTCCCGTCCTGAGAACAAAGACTTCCGCTGGTTTGTTGACGGCAAACCCATCAAGGAATCTCCCAATTTTGAGATTGTGACATTCGAGAATGGCCGTCGTCACCTGTTGCTGCTGAAAGACTTAGGTCTTCAAGACAGTTGCACAGTGACATTTAAAGCTGGAACGGCCACTTCATCTGCCCAACTGTCTGTCAAAGGTGAGTTTATTAATATTCTGGATGCTGCCCTTCTATCATTTATGTTATGTACATTTTTTTTAAATCATATTGTTGTAAAACTCAACTCATCTTTAGGACATTTTTTAGTTAATGACACCAATTATTACTAACGAAAGTCTTATTGGGGGGGGGGGCATTTTAGTGCCAGCAGAATTTTTCCACTGTAGACAATTGCATTGTCAATATTGCCCTCTGATTTAAGTTTTTACATGTTTTCATATGAATGTTTCTGTAAAGGATGGCAGCTGGATGTGGTCAAGGGCCTGGAAGACAAAGTAGCTTCAGTGGGTGAAAAGGTGGAGTTTTCTGTTGAGTTGACTGAGCCCATACCTATGGCAGAAGTGGCCTGGTATGCAAACGGAGTGGAGCTCAAGCCCAGTGATCTGTGGGCCATGAGGGCTGATGGCTGTTGCTACCACCTCATCCTGAAACGGGCTCCACGTTTGCCCCAGCAGGAAATTACATTTGCTGCTCGAGATGCTCTCTCCTTGGCCAAGCTCACTATCATCAGTAAGTTAAGGCTTTGAACAATACCTTATTAATACAGTTTCCCATCCTTTGGGGAACTGTCTAAAATACCTTGGATACTTCATATGATTCTAAATACCATCACAGCAATTTTAAGATAATTTACAAACAGACATGTTGCAAATTAAGGTGTCTCTCTTGTTTTGCATTCATAAATTTATCATAATTAATTCAATAAAGGCACATATTAAAAAATAAATTGATAATAAGTGTCATTTTCTCAGCATAGTGTATGATATCTGCTCCTCCAACAGCTGTACCTGATCCACCAGAGGACCCAGAGGTCCTCAGTAAAACTATAAACTCCATCACCCTCTCTTGGTTTACTCCACTACACGATGGAGGCAGTCCCATCCTTGGTTACAAAGTGGAGATGCGACTGCTAGACAGCGCCCTCTGGCTTCCGTGCCACTCAGAAACCGTGTGTAACACGGAGTTTGTCGTTCAAAATCTCACACCGGGATGTAGCTACAGGTTTAGAGTAGCAGGCATCAACAGAGCTGGGAGTGGAGAGCCAGTGGAGCTGCCTCAGACTGTGCAGCTTGGTAAGAGAACGTTGTTTGTTCACATCAACATATTCAACATATGTGGGGGGAATTTAGGGTTTTATTCCTATGGAGGTGATACTTAAATTTTCATTAATTCATGTTTTAAGGCATTCTAAAAGACAATAACTAGAATGTCTGTATAGTCAAACACACATGTGTTTTAAACTACTATGTGTTTGTTGTCTCTTCATTATTCAGAGGACCTTACTCAGCCACCATTCCGTCCAGGTAAGAAATTAAGATTCTTTTATGTCCTTCAATATTGCTTAACTTCAAAGCATTTACACACTTGTCTCATTCATTTCAAAATCTGCAGCCAACATTTTCTTTCATGCTGGGATAGCTGGGATAAGCAGAATTTAAATTCCTTAGGTATATAGACACCGGCTGTTTTAAAATATCTATCATCATTAGTATGAAAACTGCATTTTGGTTATAGGTACAGAGGCTTTACAGTTAGAGAAAGAGGCGCTGGGTCAGCCCAGTTTGCCTCCAGAAGCTGTTGAAGAAGGTGACGTCCATGATCTGTGGGAGGCTTCAGCTAAAAAACGTCCAATGAGTCGGGAGCCCACTTTGGACTCCATCACGGAACAACCCGAGGACGATGGTAAAGGTGGTCAGAAAAAAGCACAGCAGAAGGAGACGATGTCTACAGAAAAAGCTGAAGTTAAATCGGGGGAGAAGGAGCAGGTTGTCATGAAGCAGACTGAGAGCAAACAGGTCACCAGCTCCGAGGATGAATCTGGCTCTGGAGGCTCATCTTTTCTGTCATATCTTAAAACCAGTAGCCAGGCCACTGTCTCAGCAACCAGTGAAGCAGAAACGATGACCGCCGAGAGGTTCTTTGCACATTTCCAGATGGCAGAGCAGAGAACAGTGACGTCTACCACCGAAGTCCAAACAACCACGATTCAGCAGACAGATGTGAAACAGGTGTCTGTGGAGGATGCAGACAAAGTGGACACAAGTAAAGAAGACGAGCCTGAACTCACTGAAGCGGTTATCAAAATTCAAGCGGCTTTTAAAGGCTACAAAGCTCGTAAGGACATGCGTCCTGTGTTCAAAGACACTTTCAAAGACCAGACCAAAGAACCCAGTGGCACCATACATCTGGAGTGTGTGGTAGAAGGTAAACCTGACAAGGTGCGTTGGCTCAAAGATGGAGAGCCGCTGACTGACGGGAAGCACTATCATATAGATATCTACAACGATGGCACATGTTCACTGGTCATCACTGCCATCACCACAAAGGATACTGGAGTTTACACTTGTGAAGTGACCAACAAGTTTGGAGTGACTTCTCACAGTGGTAAGGTGACAGTGGGAACAGTGAGAGAGTCGTCTGAGCGACGGCCGCTGACCGTGGGCTACAGTGCGGACAGTGAGCCAGAGAGCTCCTCTGGTAGTGAGATGGATGAATCACTTAGGCAGGCAAGCAAACGTTTGAGGCGCCTGTTACGTACACGTCTCCCACCAGATGTCGAGGAAGAGCCGTTTATCAGTGCAGATGAAGGCGACCTGCGGCCAGATCCTCACTCTTACCGCGAAGATGACAATTACATCTACATTCGCTTTGACTCACGTGGGGATGCTGAAGTCGCCTCCAAAAGGTTCCAAGAGATGTTTACAATCCATGGGGTTCCAGTAGAGACAACTATCCTTGAGGCGGGGTCTTTTAAGGTGGAACTACGAATCAAAAAAATGGGCTACATACAAGATGGCACACAGACCCCGACACAAGACAGACAGCCTCCTGCATTCATGGCTGGACCCCAGGGTAAAGCACTTCAACTGAAGATACAAAAATAAAAAAAAAAGTATTCTTCAAAACTGGTTTCCACATTTTTAATATATTGTTTCTCTTTTTTGGTTATCCAGCTGCTCCAGTCTTCTTGACTGAGCTCCAAAGCCAAGATGTTCCAGATGGTTATCCAGTCAGTTTTGACTGCGTTGTGATCGGCAAGCCTCCGCCCACTGTCCGCTGGTATAAGGATGGCAAATTGCTGGAGGAGAATGACCATTACATGATCAATGAAGACCTGGAGGGCTGCCACCAACTGATCATTACCTCTGTGCTGCCTACTGACATGGGAGTCTATCGCTGCACAGCTGAAAACAGCAGCGGCATCACAGCCACTAAGGCTGAACTCAGGGTTGACAGTAAGAGAGCATTAATTTCTCTATCAGACACGGTGATGTTTAACACACTTCTAAAAAGTTGGTACAGAATAAACTACAGTAAAAGACTACTGCACTAACGTTGCTGAGAATATAGATTATGAATCCTTTCCTTACTGTGTCGATGGCTAATTGGTCAGTTTAATGACTTCTGAGTGAAGCACAATAAGATATATACAAAAGGTCTGCACATCCTGGTCTCCTGCTTTGAGTGATGCCTCAGGTGTGTTTTCAGCCAATAGCTGTTCTCCAGGTCTTTGTCCTTCCCCTCTTTAACTCTTTAACTATCCATGAATCAAGAAACAACCGCGTTGACGTGAGACAAAACCGGATGGATGTGACTAACATCAAGACATAACTAATATTTCTCATCTGGATCACTGGATCAAAATCAAATAGATGTTTGCCCTCATTGTATATTTCTTCAGAGATCTTCCCCCATAGTTGACATTTGTTTTTGAAAATTAAATGTCTGTACTTTTTTGTTTGACATCAACCACAGGAAGTTTGTCTAATGTTGCATCTATGATTTCCATCAGTGTCTTGTAGCTCGGATTATGACACAGCTGCTGATGCTACGGAGACATCGTCTTACGTCAGTGCGAAGGGTTACATGTCCAGGTGAATGAATTAGAGACCTTAAATATAAATATTGATTAATGCATGTTTGGGTGACAAAACCTGAATTCTAAACCCAAACTTTTTTTTTTTTTTTTTTTTTACAGAGAAACTGAGACATTTGAGTCTGTGGCTGAGGATGATCAGCTTCCACAAGTTGTGGAAGATCTTCGTGATGTTCATGTTAGTCCAGGTTCACCTATTGCTAAAATGCAACTCAAAGTCAAAGGTATATTATCTGGGAAATATAATAAAAGATAATAGAAAAAAAAAAAGATATTTTTATGTACTCATTTCTTCTTTTTTGTTTTCCTTTTCAGGCTTCCCCAAACCCAGAATATACTGGTTCAAGGACGGCCAACCTCTGAGACCCTCGAATAGGATCCTGTTGCTGACAGAGAGAGATGTGCACAGTGTGGAGATTCTGGAGGTGAAGAAAGAAGATATGGGAGAGTACTCCGCCTACATCAGCAATGCAGCTGGTTCAGCTTATTCCTCAGCCAGACTGACAGTTCTGAGTATGTATAGGAATTATAAAGACATATTATATCAAGTCAAATGTGTGTAGTTATTCAAGCTTATCGTTGTCATTGTCGTTTTATAACAGGTCCTGGGGAGATCATGCCACAGGTTAAGAAAGGTAATTTAACTACTTTTGTGCTACTAGATAAAGAACTGTTTACCACTGTGACTCATTCTGTTTACTATTTTATTCACACAGACTTTAAGGAACCGCTGGTGCCACCACGCTTCCTGGAACGGTTCCGCAACAGGAAAGTGAAACAAGGAGCGAGTATCACTCTGTCCATCAAAGTAGAAGGTATGTTATGATTTGAATTAGATCTTTATGACAGCCCATCATTCAACATGCTTTAAACATTGAAGTTCGCCCCTGTTGTCCTTCCAGGGTCTCCGACTCCTCAGGTGTCCTGGCTTAAAGAGGAATCAATAGAAGATGTCCTGTGGATCAAGCCTGATACCAAAGGATACAAAATAGCAAGCTCTGGAAACAAGCACAGTCTGATCCTGATGGACGTGGGCACAGAGTACACAGGTGCCTACACCTGTATAGCTACTAATAAAGCAGGACAGTCCATTTGCACTGCCCACCTTGAGGTGGATGACAGTAAGTATCCATGTCTGAAAATTCATTGTTATTGTGTTCACTTCTTATTGCTCTATTTTTTTTTATTTGAGTTTGAATTTGATAGTATCTATGCCTGTGTCACCTTATCTTTAGCACAACAAGTGAAAAAGGAGACTAAAGCCACAGAGTAAGTTTCTTTATTTCATCTATAAAAAATCAAATCATGCATTAATTAATTGTCTCAACACCATGTTTTGTATAATGCAAATATCTGCTGCTCATGTCCCTTCAGTACTCTGGGTATAACAGTGAGTCCTCCAGAAGACGAGGCAAGCACCACAAAAGGTACATTTTCCCCCTTTATTAATATTTAAATGGTGTTAAATGTTGGTTGAATGTTTTTTGTTTTCTTGTTTTTACTAATTCTTACACATTCTCTCTTTAGAGGGTAAAATAACTTACCTGGGTGAAGTAGGTTCAGAGGAGTTCCTCATGAAACTCACCTCCCAGATCACTGAGATGGTGTCAGCCAAGATCACACAGGGTAAGTCCATATTATGGTCACAGTTACTTCTAATCTAAACAATCTAAAACGATAACCTCAAACCACATTTTGAACCTCTCCCTGTGTTTAAACTGTGTTGTGAAAAGCTATTGCAGCTTAGACTGGTGTTTTGATACATATTCTAATTCCCCCTGATGAAAATCTGATAAATATTGGTCACAGATTGTTTCATTCAGTGTAAGTCATTAACGTCCATCGTGTGTGTGCTACAAACATGCAGCATTCAACCTGCAGGATGCTGCGAAAAGCTTTGCTAATGTTTATTGTTGTAGGCAGTTAATGCACTGACTGTATCCTGCAATGCAGTGTGTGCATTATCTGTTATTGCTTTTCTGCATGCCACTTTGGGCTGTATTTGCTGAATTCCTAATTTTCTATTCAAAAATTGTAAATTTTAATTTAATCTTAAATGAGTAAACATTTTGATGCTTTGACACAACCTGTCTGATGCCTAACTTTTGTTTGCTTTTCTCATATGACATGACTTTAAGCCCTCTTCCATTCAGACAGACATGACTTCCCCACCTCCTTGACATCCATCTCTTTGTCAGTCAAACCAATAAAACAATTCTCATCCAATGATTGGTTTGTTATTCAGACAGCTTACAGAATTATGAAGTGCTCCAGTGGATGAAATCTTGGCCCAAATCTACCAGTATGTATCCTAACAGTATGCACTGGCTTAATATAAATGAACATGGCTCGGTGAAATACTTCTATATTCAGGTCACGCCTTGGTCACGAACAATCATTTGCTACAGACGATATATGAATAGAAGTATGTTTAAGTAGCTCAAGTACATTTAAATTGTGTTCCCTACTATAACAATAAATGTTCACAAACACTGTATGTGCAGAGCTAGAATTTTTATTTTGTTACTGTAGTTTATTTTTGCATCTTGTGACAAGAGTGTTTAAAAAGTTTCAATTGATAGTAAACGTCTGTCCAACTATGTTTTTGGGGGAATTTTTTTTTGCAGTGCTTTGCACTTTTTTGTTTGTGTTGCATTGCTGCAGAATTGTTATTTTATATTGGAACAATGACTTGCCTGTTTGGAAAAGGATACAATTTTCTAAATCTCTAAAATGTTGGTTGATTTGTTTTAACAGACACGGTACTACTGATAAATAAACATGACACATTTTTAAGTAGATGTATTAAGTAATATTTTTTTGATAAGTGAAATCAAAGGTAGATAACATAGCACATTGTCTCATTTTATTTACTGACAACTGCACAAGTGACTTTTCCCGTTTCCCTGCGGTTTTCTCGCTGCTTTCTTCCTGCCTCAGCGTCACTGCGTGTACCAGGGGCCGACAGCGATGACGAGACCAAAACTCCATCTCCCTCTCCTCATCACGGTCGTTCCCACGCTCCCTCACTCATTGCTGACTCCTCCTCGGAGTCTGACGAGGGAGATGCCAGAGGAGAGGTGAGATATGAAAACTGTCCTTCATCTGATCATCTAAAAAAACATCTGTGTCCTGGCTGTGGTGAAACCAAAAATATTATGGTTAACTGTGACCCATCATGTGATGTTAATGCCACACTGTGATAACCATTATGTCTTCTTACTTCCACAGATGTTTGACATCTATGTAGCTACAGCTGACTACAACCCCACCACACCAAACAAAGAGTCCATCTCCCTGAAGGAGGGACAGTATGTAGAGGTTTTGGACTCAGCCCATCCACTGAAATGGCTGGTCCGGACCAAACCCACCAAAACCACGCCATCCCGCCAAGGATGGGTCTCACCTGCCTACCTAGACAAGAAGCTCAAAGTATATCTCAGCACTGCAGCTATTGAATGATAAGCAAACATTAGCAACAGTGTTGTATTCACTGTTGTCTGGTCTTTAAACATTATAATGGTAACAATTAGTTATTTCAGCTTTCAGCAGATGCAGGTGATCTTCCAGAGACGAGCGCTGAGGAGGTTTCTGAGGGCGAATATAAGAGGAAACTATTGTAAGTTAAAAACAAAAAATAGTTGTCAGTAACAACAACATAAATCCATGGCAGTTTTCAGTTTGTACAGTGGTTGTTTTGGTTTCCCTGGTGTAGAGGTCTGTTGCTTTTGTTGTTTTTGCCAGTTACTGCTTTGGATAAGACGACCTGGATGATTGAGAATTTACACAGGCAACAATTTGAAGCCACTTGTACGACAGATACATTACAATATTGACTTTTGTTCTCTAGCCAACTGATTCAGGAACTGATCAATGGAGAATCAGATTTCGTCAAGGAGATGAACTTTTTCATCTCTCATCACATGAAGCAAGCAGAGAGCCCTGACGCACCGTCTGATGTCAGCAGCCAGAAAGAAACCATCTTCAGGAACATTGATGACATCAAGAGCTTCCACAGCAGGTGAACTCAGCTTCTACCAGCGGTCACTTTAGTCAGCACCAAGCAGCAACTCAAAAACCGATTTCCCTGTTCTGTTTCTAGGACGTTCCTGTCTAGGTTAAACGACTGTGACACTGACGACGATGTAGCCATGTGTTTCCTGAAAAACAGGGAGGGCTTTGAGAAGTACCTCCAGTATCTGGTCGGTCAGAGTCAGGCACAATCTACTGTTGGTGACAAAACCATTCATCACTTCTTCAAGGTAAAGTAGCTTTTCGTCTGGTATGTCGCAGCTAGTGTTACACCATGTTTTATTATCCTCACTTTGGATTAAATACAAGCAGACGCATTATTTATTCTCCTAACTTACAAGAGTATGCTGGGATTGTTCTGCACATAAGTATTGTGTTCTGTAAGGAGTACACTGAGAAGGAACAGGCTGCTGCAGACCCGACAGAACCTCCTGTACGTAGCATCGAGACCCACCTTCAACAACCACTGGAGAGGATTCAGAAATACAAAGCTTTACTTAAGGTGATGACATCCACATTCTCTTCAGCTGTTTATTTTTTTTTTTTAATTATTTTTTATATATTTATTATTTATTATTTATTTATTTTATTTTTTAAAAAAATTATAATTATTATTTTATTTTAATTTTTTTTTGTTCAGAGCTTTGTTTATCATTTTTAATACTTTAGTACTTTTTCCTAAAACTCTGCCCCAGGCTTTGACCAAACATTTAATTGTACATTATTGTTAGATCTCAGATATTTCAATATTTCATTAATTCTACAATAACTTTGATTTGGAAACACATAAACTCATAAAAATTCAAAAGAAAAAAAAAGAGATCTGTGGACAAAAATAATTCTCCATAATTGTCTGCATGATTTTCTGGCTGTGAAATAAGACCCTGTTGGCTCAGCTGATGATTTTTTTCTCTGTTCAGGAGCTCATTCGAAACAAGGCAAGAAACGGTCAGAACTGTTGCCTCCTGGAAGAAGCCTATGCTATGGTGTCTGCACTTCCTCAGCGATCTGAAAATACTCACCACGTATCCATGATCGAGAACTATCCTGCCACACTCGAAGTACTAGGAGAACCGATTAGACAAGTAGGATGTTATTAAAACTTTGAACTATTCTGTGAATTAGAGGTACATAGATTAATAGTTTATATCATTAATGCTGTTTTTTCTGTTTTTTTTAACCACCAGGGACCGTTCCAAGTGTGGGAGGGAGCGCCTGGAATCAGGTCGTCCTCTAGGGGTCACCACCGCCACGTTTTCCTCTTCAAAAACTACTGTATAATCTGCAAACCCAAGAGAGACAGCAATACAGATACACAAGCCTATGTCTTTAAGAACATGATGAAAGTAAGAGTTCTCAAATGTAATGAACGTCATCTCTCCTGATTGGCAGCCCTGATCACACCCTCTCTTGCCGTTTCAGCTAAACAACATTGATGTAAACGAGACAGTAGAGGGTGACGACCGTGCCTTTGAAATCTGGCACGAACGTGAAGACTCTGTTAGGAAATACACCTTACAGGCACGAACTGTGACCATCAAAAACTCCTGGCTGAGAGACTTCAGGGAACTGCAACAGAGATACAGCATGCCTGCATGGAGTAAGTAGTACTAAGAGACACACACGCTGGGTTCTGTGTTTTATGAGCACTGCAACTAATATCAGCACTTGATACTTTAGAAATAATTTTCTGAAAAGGTCTCAAAATATAAACATTTCCCTTAAAATGAATACAATTACACTCATTGGCTTCCAAATATGTAGCATATTTATGAATAATGTATACACTAATATATTTTATATATATACTAATTTGTCTTAAAATATGTAGCTACCCTCTTTTTATTTTTAAAACTCAGAAAAATTAAAAATGTATGATACATCAAGTGGCGCTTTGGCCCAGAGGCAATGTCTCTGGCATTGGTGTGGAACCCCAAGGTTCACCTCCTGGGCAAGATCAAATCCCAGGGATTTGATCCACATGCAAGAAGGTTCAAGGGGGTTGGTACGGTGCAGTGTGATGTGGGTAGCAACTGCTGCCTCCGCAACCCAGCAACGGATAAGCGGATGAAAATGGATGGATGGATGGATGATACATCAACTATTGAGCAAAAGCAACATACTACCCTTTTTCATTCCAACTATCTCAACATTTCTGCAAAAAAAATCCTGAAAAAGAAAAATTTCCTAAAAATGAATATAAATGCACTCATTTGTATGAAATAAAAATCACACAAGTGAAGTCACACTCTTTTTATGTCATTTTTAATCATTGGTTTCAGGTCCTCCTGACTTTGATGAAATCCTGGCGAACTGCACTGCAGATTTGGGACAAACTGTAAAACTGGCCTGCAAAGTTACTGGAGTGCCCAAACCTATGGTCACATGGTACAAAGGTAAGGTGTTTTCGTCACCGTGGTGCAGAATTTGAGGAGGTCGGTCCAGTGTCTACAATACTCTTGTTGTACATGTTGATGCAGATGGACGTCCAGTGGAGGCAGATCCTCACCACATCATCATCGAGGACCCCGATGGTTCCTGCACCTTGATCCTAGACAACATGACGGCAGATGATTCTGGACAGTACATGTGCTTTGCCACAAGCTCAGCTGGAAATGCCAGCACTCTGGGAAAGATCACAGTCCAGGGCAAGTGATGTGAAAACAAAATGCCTTTAAAGTGTCTTTTAAGTCTGTTATATTTCACACCTAAATTACATGTTTTTAAATAAAAAGCTAACATTTCTTTTTCTTCTCAACACGTTACTCTTTTTCTGCAGTTCCTCCTCGTTTTGTAAATAAAATAAGAAGTGCCGTCTTCATTGCTGGTGAAGATGCACAGTTTACCTGTGTCATACAAAGTGCCCCAAGCCCCAAGATCAGGTGTGGATAGGATCAGGTATTCAGATTGGACCAGATGGTGGGAATTACTGTTTATAACTCTCTGTGATGTTTTTTGTTTAGATGGTTCAAAGAAGGCAGACTGCTGACTGACCAGGAAAAGTATCAGACCTACAGTGAGCTCCGGAGTGGGGTTCTGGTCTTGGTGATAAAAAACCTGACTGAGAGAGATTTGGGACACTATGAGTGTGAGGTCGGTGAGGTTTTATTTTAGGATATTCTTTAGAGTTCTTATTATTTTTGGAATTTTGTCATACAATCATGGTATTCTATGTTATTTCTTCATTAATTATTGCTTTTTTTAAATACATTTGTTAAGCCAGTTATTCACATGAGTACATTTTATGGTACAATTTTGTATTTTAAGTTTTTCTTTGTGTTTTTAGAGATTTTTTTTTTTTTTTTTTTTTAAAGTTTTAACAATTTTAACAATTCCTTATTAATAATTCCATCAGTGTAATGTACCTTTTTATCTGGAATGGTCACAAGTCCCCTCCTGTTCCTTTCAGCTGTCCAACCGTCTGGGCAGTGCCAAATGTGCTGCCGACTTAGTCCCGCCCTCAGCTGTGGCTCGAATGGGAGAACAGGCCGTCACTATTGAAGGTCTGTAATACACATACAGCACAGGATACAAGCTTTTTTTAACTAAAGACATTTAATTTAACTTCTGACAGCTGATCATCATGCTGTGCGTTTCATACCTCTGTCCTTTTCTATCCATAGTTACTGAGCAGGAGACAAAAATACCAAGGAAAACCATCATCATGTGAGTAAAACTTTGAGCGACCTTTATGCCTGCTGCATCAGGATTTGAGAAATTACTCTGATTTAAGAACTGTGCTTTTAGATTTGGTTTTCATTTACATACCAGAGACGATCAGAGAAAAAAGTTTCAGCCCTGCTGCACTAGATGTCTGCTCCCTCCACAGGCCTCACATATGCATTACTATGTAGTATTTACAGTCAGAGTGCAAAGCCTTCTGACAGGGAGATGGTAAAAGAATGGCTGAGCTACAGCAGGGTGTTATCTCTTTTAAGGAGCAAATTTATTATGGAAGTTTCTAATGTAGCTATTAGGTCATATTTCTCCATATGCAGAAGTGCAGTCTTGGTCTGTCCCAGGTTTCCTGGGAATACTGTCCCAGAATCTGTCCCACTGTAGGAAATACCTGACCTGCCATTGTTAGATATGTCCTCAACAACATCAATATTGGGGTCAGTTAAACAAAGAAAATGTAGTGTAACGAATTTAAGTACACTACAGATATATAAATGTACCTAATAACAATTAGGAAAGTGGTTCTTAGATATAAAAATTTTACTTGACATAAAACTCACTATTCTGCATTTCTGAAGTTAGGGGGTTAAAGACAAGTTGCATAATTCTTTACTTCATCAACTGTTTGGGTTCAACAGCATGCAGCATGTACAGTTTGTTTTTCTTACTGGACATCATCATCAGTACCATTGCTTATTACTGTTCTTTTCAATCCAGCGAGGAGACAATTACCACTGTGGTGAAGAACCCTCGTATGAGGAGACACAGATCTCCAGGCTTGACTCTGGTTGGAGCCCATCGTTCTGAAACATCCACCCCAGAGACACCAACAGCCAGGGTGAGGAGGGTTCCTACTCCCAGGAAGACCACCATCCCTACCCTCTACGTCACACAGGCTGAAGGCGCTGAGGCCCGAATCATAGAGACCAAGCCAAGGTGGGTGGAGGTAGAGGAGGTCATTGAGTACAAGGTAAATAAATCTCCCAGGCTGCCCAGGAGGAGAGGCATTTCACCTGCAGGCTCTGACCGTGTTGCCACTCCCTCCAGACCTAAAAGGTCTCCACCTGAAAACCCAAATGCTAACAATTCTAACAACAAGCTGGTGGAGAAGGTGGCTCAGGCTGAGCTGCAGGGTGATGTCAGCAGTCAACCCCTCTCCTGGGAGGAGGTTGCTGGTAGTGCTTCCTTTGTTCCTGCAACCTCAGCACCAAGTGAGCTGTCAACTGTCCTCACTCCAGCTGGAGGGAACGATGACGAACTGGACGACCAACAAACTGTCGTCGTTGAACCTGATGATGATGGCGATGATTTCCAGATGTTCACAAAGCAGGAACCAAAGCTTGTGAAGCAAGGAGGTCATGCTCTGACCCTTGAGGACTTGGAGGATTATGTTCCAGAAGAGGGAGAAGCCTACGGCTCCTCCAGCATCCCTGTAGAAAAGCCATGTGAGGTTTCCGTGCTGCAGAGGGAGATTGGTGGATCCACTGTTGGTCAGCCGGTTCTCCTAAACTTTGGACGGCCTGTTGTCGTGCCAAGGCACAGGGGTGGCTTCTTCAGCCGCTTCAAAGATCATCTCTCCACTAGTCCTTTCACCGCTGCTGTTCCACAGGCAAGCAGGAGAACCAGGGTGGAGAGGAGCGTCCCCATCCAAGTCAGCAACACCAAGCTGAAAGTGAAGCCGTCATACTGCTCTGAGGTGCAGAGGGTTGAGTGTGGGCAGCAGAGCTTTAAAACCAAGGTGTCAACCCAGACCTACGGTTACACCTCAGTTGGAAAACCAGTCACTCTTCAGATTCAAGATCACCACTCTCAGAAGAAGTAAAAGCTAAGATTTTAAATTGAGTTCAACGATCTGTCTCAGTCTTAAACATTTCTACCTACGTGAGAGAAAAAAAAGTAGAGTGAACAGCAGTGTGCTAACTACCCTTGACACACCATTCCACTTTAAAGCTTCCCATATAAAAAGGCTCACCCTTTGAGTGAAAATGTCTGAAAGTATGGTCTGGTCCTGTCTGTTGGTCACATCTGCTATATACCATCTCTGCTTTAGATGTCCAGCAGTGGGCGTGGTTGCCAAAGGCTGAAAAAAAAGTTTAAATCTAAATTAAGTTTGTCTGCATCTTCCTGAGGTTGATTACAGTTTGATTTACAACAGCCTCCTATTTATAAACTATTAGCATAGAGTCTTGTTCTTTGGTTTATTTTGTACTTGTGTGAAATGTTGGCCGTGGCACTCTCAGTGCTCTGGTTACAAATGTGATGTGGACCTGTTTCTACTGCATTATAATTGTGTGTTATTTTAAATACACTGACACTATAGCAGCTGACTTTGCAGTAAGTGGGCTGTTGTTTGTCAGACTGATTTCCACAAAGTCTGGTCAAATAAGACAAATAATGATAAAATAAGTGAGTTATGCCAATTACAAATATATTTATGACATATGTAGAAACATTGTTGTTTGTATTGAAACATCACTATTTTGAACTATTGACACCCACAAATACAGGGCAGCGACCTGAATATGGATATTTAATAGATATTTAGTGGAGTGAATGCATGTATTGGCTTATCCAGATCAGTTGGCTTAATCTGAAGTAACCTGTTACGTTACACTTGATTGCGAGTTTGAGCAAAGTACAAATTTCTGTAATCCATGTGTGCTGTTGTTTATTGGTGTTTTAGCGCCAAAGGTTAAGGTTTATATTGAAGGTGATCGTCGCTTGTACTGTACATGTGTAGTTTTTAAAATCAAGAGAATCTAAACGGAATAAATATCCTAAAAAACACATACTGTATTTCAAGTTTTTGTTGAAATATCACAGGTAGTTATTGCAATATTTTAGTAAAACAAAGCTATTCTGTTTGATTTTTGAGTCAAAGAACACTGCAAAAAAGTACAATGTGTGTGTGTGTATATATAAACATATATATATATATATACATATATATATATATATACATATATATACAGTAAGTTGCCTTTTTTAATTTTAATTTTCAGTATTTTTTATTGAATTTTCCACCATTTTGGATGTCCTGGTCGATTTCAGTCAAGAGTGACTACCTGGATTGCAGCTACATCAATCAACATGGATGTCCACAACTCTGAAAGTCATGGAAATTGTCATGAGTTTGTCAATGTATATTGATGTGATCACTGTCTGTGCTGTTGGTTTTTCTCTCTTGTCATTTTGAAGATGTTGACTGGGCCTCATCAAGCACATTGTGTGTACAAGACATCTAATGTGAACAGCAGAAGCAGACTCCCTATGAAGAGCACCATCAACTAGATAAGTTTGTCCTTTTCTGCTATATTTATGTTAATGAGTCAATACGAACACAGAAGAGTTCTTCACACCGCAGTCTCTGCTGAGAGACTGAAGGTGACATCATTATGTTATGACTGACTTCCTGAACATAGACTATTTATTAATTATTAATTTAATATACAGTACTATTAGCCAATATAAATATTGTATGAGACTATGAAAAGAACAAATCATACTAATGGTATTCATGAGAAGTGAGTTTCTTTTGTTCTGTTTTTTGTTCTCTTTAAGTAAGCGTTTAAGAGAGTCATTATAGTTATAGTTATGTAAAAATGTCAGTAAAAAATTCAGTGTTGCACTCTCCACACAAACAGATTTAAGTCGTGGCTTCTTCAGTGCTAATGCTAACGCCACAGTGGAATAAAGAACATCTACATTTTGTTCAGATGAAGACAACAGTCACTGGCCTCCTAATTCAACCACACAATAATACTCGGGAAACACCACTTTAACTCATCTGGCCTCCTGCCATAACCACCTGCAACACACACACAAATCCAAGGTTCCAGGTCACTGTTGACCTACAAGGATACACATTGCACAGCGACAAGTTCATCTTACGTGATCCATGATCAGAGGCATGGCACTGAGTCATTTCAGCAACATCATCAGTCCACGTCTTGGATTCCAAAACACATAATTTCAGTTTTGTTGTACCCCCGTGTTACAGTGACAATAAAGACTATTCTATTCTATCTGGGCGGCTGACGTAGAGCCTTAAACAGCCTCACACAGTCAGCTTTGAACTAAGCAAACTGCGCTCATCTCTCTTCAAGGCCTTAAAGTCACAGACAGTCAAGTCACTTAGCTTTATTGGACTGCAATCTGTCAACATTCAAAAGTAACACAAAACCATCACAGACAGTTGGTTTCAAGCTGTACCACTCATTTCTCCTAAGATGTACTTCAAATATTCTTAAGTCTATTTCCGTATAAGTACAAAAGTCAGTGGACTCACATTACAAGGTCTGTAGTGTGGACAGACTGACCAACACGCCTTGACTGAAGGAAAATGTCTCTGTAAATAAATGAACAAGTGGACACACTCAAAGTAACCACAGCTACTACTGTGTGGTTTTTGGTATATCTTCTTATAACCACCAGCAAATAGTCAATGTTTACTCCAGTTTACACATCCTTGTATTACAAACTATCAATAAATATCTTCAAATATATTTCTGTTGTTCTACTTTGGTCTCAATCACAAATGACTGAAGGATCACCTCACAATTCCATACATATATAAACAATAACTTTTTGTTGTTGTTGTTGACTTCCTTTAGGCAACTGGACATGACATTTGCATTCAACAGAAGAGGTGGGCTAAGACACAACCTATCACCCACACACTGAAACCATTCTGATGAGGATTACAACGACCCATCAGACTCCTAATGACTGTTAACACTTGCCCAGATGACCCTGACGGCCCACCCGACAGGAGGGACCTGAAATCATCATTCTGATGACTTATAACTTTTCTCAACAACTGTCATCACATCAATCATTTACAGAAGAGTTCTCACCTTGTTGTCCTTTGAGGCACTGATGAACATGGTGAGGTCCACAGACGTCTGGATGTCGTTGATGTGCCTGCTGTGCTCCTCAGCTTTCTTCAGGACTTCCTGGAATATTGACAAACAGAAATGTTCCTCATTATCACAAGCTCTACAAAGATGCTGTCTCTCTGTGATTATTTCCTTTAGTATTTCATTTCTATAATACTGTGTGCTAACTATTTCTTTAGCAGTAATCAGGATTACATACCGATCTGTGAATCTCTCAGGTCGAACGGGTTCATGAAACACTGACAGCCCATCTGCTTGTCTGTGGGAAACATGATGATGTTGCCGCTGACATCGAACCCACGTGTTCTGACAGGAGACATTAAAAAAGGGACACAGAGCAGAAATTAAACACCAAATACACTTGACAGGAAATTATCACGTCTGCTGGAACTGCCTATATAGCTAACTGTTT